>NW_022436983.1:261607-277759 GCF_009761245.1 Sapajus apella
GTTTGTTTACGCAGCCTCCATGGGGGGCTCCCTGGGGACAGGCTGTGGGACAGGTTCCCTGGGGGACAGGCTCCCCTCCCTGGGGACAGGGGAGCCTGGGGGCAGGGGCTTGTGGGGGCAATCTCCCACGGCAGTAGGGCTCAGCCAGTGTTTCGTGTGTGAAGAAATGCACTGTCTTCTGATGGAAAGCACAGCATCTATGGGAGCTTAACGACAGCTTTTTAACGACTTTAAGTGAGATGAATTGATCTCCTGCCTCTGAGTCCTCTAAGAGCAAAATACGTGAGCTGCTAATGTGCTCAAAGAGAGGCTGCCCTTGAGGCCCCTCCAGCCCCCCAGTGCTGCAGGGATTTAGTCACCCCAAAGCCAGGTAACCTCGGCCTCCCAAAGCTCTGGAACTACAGGCATGAGCCACTGTGCCTGGCCTGAATGAGGGTCTTTAAGAATAAAATTCCAGGGGATCTTCTCACCAAGCCCCACCGCGTTTGAGGACAGCGTAGTGCTGCATCTTCTCGGCGTCCTCTGTCCTTGTTTCTGGTTTTGGTTTTGGTTTTGGTTTACTTGAAACAGAGTCTCAGTCCATTGCCCAGGCTGGAGTGTAGTGGTGCAATTATGGCTCACGGGAGCCTCGACCTCCGAGGCTCAAGTGATCCTCCCACCTCAACCTCCTGAGTAGCTGGGACTATGGACATGCGACACCATGCCCAGCTAATTTTTTTTATTTTTTTTGTAGAGACTGGGTCTCTACAAAAAAATGTCTCTATGTTGCCCAGGCTGGTTTCAAATTCCTGCGCCCAAGTGATCCTCCTGCCTCGGCCTCCCATAGTACCAGGATTCCAGGCTGGCCTCAGTTTTCCAGCAGGTCTGCACATGCACTGCCACCCCTCGCTCAGAGGAGACCTCCACTGTTAGGGGGACCTAAACCTGCGCTGCCTGAACCCCAGGCACAGAGGTCATTTGTGAGCCCCCTCCCTTACTTTGCTTTTTTTCTGAGGAAGCTGCTTCCCGGTGATGGGAGGTCACTGTTTTGGGGGAAAAAAAGTAGGAAAAACAAAGCCAGTCAGCCGCTGGGCTAAGCGTGTCAGGTTTCCCACAGTTTTCGTGGGTTGCTGTGGATGGGTGGGGCTGTGTTTTGGGCCTGGGGCATCCCTTTGCCTGCGGGGGCAGGACCAGGTGATTTTGGATCAGGGGCCCTTGTCCTTCCAGAAGCCAAAGCCCGTTCTAGGTGTGAGGGTGCAGCAGTGAGCAAGACACACAAAACCACTGCCCTCCTGGAACACACCCCGCAGAGAGGGAGCAGGGGCACCACAGACCTGTATGTAGGCAACAAAGGTGTGGTGTCGGCTGGGGAGCAACTGGGACCCCTGAGCCCCACAGTAGGGGCTCATGGCACTGAGAAGCACTGCCGCAAGGGCGCAGCCAGTAGAAGGAGCCGCCAGTGCCAGGGTTCACAGACGGTGTGAGCTCCGCCTGCTGGGAGGGCCAGGGGCCTGGGCTGAGGGCCAGGAGACAGAGCATGGGGGACTGAGGGGCTGTGCCTGGGAGGGGGAGGAAAGAGCCGGGGACCAGATTCACTTTTGAAATAGAAGCCCCCAACAGCAGCCAGGCAGGTGGAGCAAGGCGTGCAGGGCTAAGAGGGTGCAGGGGGCGAGGAGGAGCCACTAGGAGGGAACCCAGGGGTTCAGGTGAAAGGCAGCGGTGGCTCAGCCCAAGGGGTGGCAGCCGGTGAGGTGGGTGGACGGCTGGATGCTGGCAGCCATACTCATAATTGATGCTGCTGTAACAGCTCATCACAAACCCTGCAGCTTCAAACAGTCCAGGGTGGGATCTCCTGGTTCCCGGTTCCTGGGTCAGGCGTTGGGGCAGAGCAGGGCTGAGTCTGCTGCTTTGGGACTGCTGAGCTGCAGTCGAGGTGCTGGCCATTACTGGGCTCATCTTGGAAATCTCTGGTAGGAAAGGATCCACTTCCAGGCTCTCTTGGTCATTTGCAGGCTCTTTTCTTTGGGCTATTGGGCTGAGGACTCAGCTTCTCACCAGCTGTTGACCTGAGGCTGCCCTTAGTTCCTGTGCCATGGACCTCTCCAACACAACACCTTTCTTTGTCAGAGCCGGGAGGGACAGTCTCTAGCAAGACAGAAGTGACAGTCTGCCCATTACGTTTTCCATGGTCTGCGGGTTAGAAGGACTGGCTAGGTCCAGCCAACACTCCGGAGGAGGGACGGCCCAAGGACAGGAATCCCAGGAGCTGGGGACATCAGTGACATCTGACAAGCAGCCTGACTTAGGAGCTCAATGACAGCACCAGGAAGCTGCAATGGGCTGGAGCTGGGGCAAGGGACAGCAGTGCAGTCAGGAGCTCAGAATGCACAGATGCCCCCTGTGCAGTCTCTTCTGCACCTGGGGGCAGCAGAACCTACTCCTGGGGTTTCCAAACAGCAGTTGTGGCAGTGTGGAAGGACCCCCACAACGTGCAGGGCAGGAGTGTGGCGTGAAGGAACGTGGAAACCCTTCTCATGGTCATCACCTGCACCTCAGCCCCTCCTGAGCCCGTGGGCCAACCTGCCTGCTGCCTGCCTGCCTACTGTCTGTCTGCCTGCCTGCCTGCCTGTCTGTCTGTCTGTCTGCTGAGAGCTCCCCGATGCCCTGAACCCAGACAGCCTCCTGGGCCTTTGTGATCCCAGGGCCTCCAGCCAAACCTGGTTGATCTTTTTTAACCACCACCCTCTTCCCCTCCCTTATTTTGCTCTTCTTCCAGAATTTTCCCACTGTAAAAACTCGAGCAGGTCTGGACAAGTGAGGCCGGCTCCATGTATCCAGAATCGACGACAGGCTCCCCGGCTCGGCTCTCCCTGCGGCAGACGGGCTCTCCCGGGATGATCTACAGGTGACCCCCACCCCTCACCCAGGCCACCTCCCAGGGTCCGTCCTGCCTCGAGGAGGGGTCCCCAAACCACTGTGCTCCACTCTGGAGGAGGGAGGGCCCAAGCAGGGCCCACAGGCTTCTGCCTTCCATGGGCTGCAGGGTGCACGCCGGCAAGCGTTTTCTCCAAGAAAGGAGCAGGGGCTTTAAAGACCCAAGTGGGAGAGAAAAAGCAAAACTTCTCTGGGGGGTTTGAGCCAGAGTAGACTCCTTTCTTGTGTCTGACCCTTTCCAAATATCTCGTTCAAGGGTGACAGAGGCCCAAGGGTGGGTGCACGGCTAGGGCCGATGCCGGCATTGTTTTCCTCTCACTTCATACACTGCAGCCCCTGTGGCCCCGCCAGTTTCTCCTGCATGAGGATCATGACCTTGCAGGCCTCTGGGGAACCATGTCTGCCCTTTTCCCAACACCAGAGGGAGTTGGGGTAGCCAGATGTTCCTGGCACGCTGAGCCCCTCCTTGTGGAACTCACTTCCGCCTGCAGCCCTGGTTGTTTCTGTCTGCACCATAATCAGCGCTGAACAGCCGCAGAGGGCGTTCAGTGAGAGCCGAGGCTCTGGGGACAGCGCATAGAACCCATGAAAGAAGAGCGCACAGGCAGGACCCCAGCAGCCCATCGATCTTGGGCAGCCAGACCTTTTGAGATCATCGTTAGGGCCTGAACCAGAGCCCGTGTCTGAGACGGCCAGGGACAGGCAGTGTCTGTCCTAAAAAGAGCCCAGCAGGCACGTGCGGGTTTGCCAGCACCTGGGCTCTCGGCATGTCTGGGGTGGAGGGTTTTCAGCCATTGCCCGCAAGCATATTGCAAAGCAAGTCCTGAAGCATGTTCAATCCAAACCGACCCTCACCCCGAGGTTCTCCACGGAAAATAGAGCCAGGCAGGAAGGAGCCCTTGTGTCCAGGAAACTGGCTCCACGGTGGCCACCGGGTGGCGCTGCTGCAGAGCGTTTGGCACCCGCCGCGCATCCTAGGAGACCATCCTGAGCTGGCGGCCAGCGGGGGCCCGGGGGCACGGGACGTTGGTGGTGCTTTCTGAGCTGCACCTGCTGGGGTTGATGCCAACTGTGGACTCTCTCTCTTCTCTCCCTTTCCCCTTTTTCTCTTTCCTCCACTGCTGTCCGAAGTACTCGGTATGGGAGTCCCAAAAGACAACTCCAGTTTTACAGGTAATGAGTCTTCATTCTCCCTAAAACCCCAGCGAGTCCAATGGCCAGGGAGTGGGTGGGAGGACTGCAGCCTTGCCAAGCAGGGCATGCTGGTGTTTTCTCTGAAGCCAAAGCCCCCTGAGACCCCCAGGCTCTGCTTATCACCCTTTGTGCCTACCCACAGGGCGCTGTGCAATGTCCTCATGGAAAATGGAAAGTCGGGTTATTTGTATGTGTTGATCTGCCATAAGTTTGCTTTGATTTGAGCAAATGGGCTTCTGATGACTGTCAAGCTCTCAGCCAAGGCTACCGTTAAAGCGTCACTCATCAGGCAGTGAGGGAGACACCTTCCTGTGGTCTCCGGCTTGTGCTTCTTCCGTTATCAGTTATCAGAATACAGGACGTGGCGAGCCTATCCGTTCTCACTTTGCCTGTGGGTTTGAGCTGATCTGGAGCTCACAGAGCTCCTCAGGCTCATCAAAAGCTAGTGCCTTCTTGGGGGTGTGCAGTACTGATATGACTTGGATCAGTGACATCTTTCTGATGTGTTTCTCTGTTGGTGAATTAACAAACCAGGCACATTTACCTGGCGAGAGACCGTGCCCCAGCGGGACGTGGCATCGAGATGCCAGGCTTAGGGCCCCGCAGGGTGCTCTCGGGCAGACCCGTTCCTCCCTCTGGGCTGCCTCTCCCTCACCTGTAAGGCAGAGGATGCATGTTCTTGGTGCAGCCTCCAACCCTAGGAAGTAAAATGGCAGGGCTGCCTGGAAACTGCGGGGCCGCTGTCTCCCCGTGCCTTGGGACTGTTTGGTGAATCGGCACAGTTTCCGGCAGCAGGCGCGTGGTATGTGTTGCTGCATCTTGGCATTCAGGCTGGGAGGTCTCTCTATGTGGACCCGGACACCTCCCGGTGACAGTGCTCTGGGGTTGTTGCCAATGCGCTGGGCAGTGGGTATGAGGATGGCAATGGATTTCCATGTGGCTTTTCTCTCATGCCCCCCCCCATCCCCTCCTCGCCAGCTCAGCACCTCTGACAGGACCCTGGACCTGGGTGCTCAAGCTGATCTGTGCCCCTGGGAGGTTCTGCCCCTTACAGGGACCTCTGCAGACATGGCCAACTCTTTGATTCTACTGATATTTGGGTAGATAAGATTTTGCCTAAAATAGTTAAATCTGAACTCGTGCTTGCAAATGCTTTGCCTGGATGAAACGTTTGTTTTGTGATGTATGTATGCATGGTGTAACACATCCTAATGAATAGACGCCGCTCATCCCAGGGGATTTCATCCGTGAAACGAAACGTATACCTGAACTGCATCCTCAGAGAGCCCTGGGCAGCCTCAGTCCTCAGAAAGGAAGGGGTGAGGTCCGATGAGCAGGCAGGAAAACCCCAGGTGCAGCCCAGCCAGCTCGGAGGGCCCGCCCACAGACACAGCCCAGCCAGCTCAGAGGGCCCACCTCCAGGAGGGGCCGAGTAAATTGTCCAGTGTGACCAAGTTGAAGTGAGAGCCTTCCAGCCCCCTCACCACGACCCTCAGAATCCCACAGGCTCAACATATGGTCTACCACCAGGAACCCTGTGCATGGGAACCTTCATTTCCAGGTGGCTCCCAGCCCCAAGGACAAGGTCTGAAGCTCACCTTCTAGGCTCTCAGCCCCACATTCCTGTGTCCACAGGCTCTGGCCATTCCACCTCTTGGATCTCTAGGGGTTCACTTGCGTGTCTATTGTGGGGGCTCTGGAGATGACCTGTAAGGGCTGGGGTCTTTGTTTGTTCACAGGCTGGGGGCCACTCCTAATGGGGCACCCTCATCACACCAAGCATGCCACGAAACATGGCTGGTGGATGATTCTTTCTGTTACTTAGGCCTGGCCCTCTCACAGGGCAGAGGGCTCCAGGCACTATCCTGCCCCCATGCAGCCCCCCAGGCAAGGAATCAAGGCAGGACACTGTGCCAGTCAGCTGTCCACCCTGTACTGCATAACAAACAGCTCCAAAACTCAGTGCCATGCAGCAATCAGCGTCTCTTCCTTGCTTCTCTGTCTGCGGGTTGACCAGGATCTCATGTAAGCTGGTTCGGCTGGGTTTGTCTCCAGGCTGCAAGTTGGATCCCCACGCCCTCCATCTTCCCGTCCTTCTTAACCAGGACCTGTCCCAGGCATGCTCCTCCCACAGCAGAAGTGCCAGAGAAAAGGCAGAAACATGCAGGGTCTAAGGCCTGTGGTTGGGGTCGGAGTGCTGTCACCTCTGCTCATATGCTTTTGACCAAAGTAAGTCTCATGAACCAGCCCAAAGTCAAGGGGCTGGAAACATTGCCCCCACCAGTGGGAGGAGCGATAAAGCCGCACAGCAAAGGGCATGGATACAGAGAGGGGTGAAGGATTGGGAGCAATACTCCCATGCACCCAGGTCTCAAATCACTCTGATGATCTCCAGAAGGCAAAGCATGTTATGGGAGAAGCCCAAAGAGCCTCTGGGGTCTGAGGAAGGAGTGGCCACAGCCAGCCGAGAGCCAGGAAGGCTTCGTGGAGAAGGCAGCACAGGCTTGATCTGAACCTTGAAGGCTGGGCAGGATTCAACACAGAGACTGGGAAGCACATTCCTGTAGATACAACAGCCCGAGCCCCATCCCAGAGGTGTCCACAGAGAACAGGAAGTGAAGTTACCCAGCCCTGGCCATCAGGAACATGATGGAGAATGAGGAGAGGCAGACTATAGAGGTGGATGTTGGTGGGGGGCCTCAAATGCCAAGCAACAGGGCTTGGATGCATTCAGAGGGCACTGGGGAGCCATCTATGGTGGCGAGGAGAGAAGGAGCATTCACGTGAGCTGAGCACAGGCCTCTGCAGACGCCCTTGGGCTGTGGGTGGTGGTCCCATACCACGAAGCCCCCAGCTCCCCTGCTACACAGTTTAGAATTGAGTGGGGTGCAGAAGCTGCAGGCTCTGTGTCCCACACTCAAGTACCAAAGAGCAAGGCCTGCCCCTTTTGACCTGTGGGTCCAAGGCTTTGTGTTTCTGGCACATGGGGATGGTGGAGGCAGCAAGGGTAGTCCTGAGGGACTGGCAGGACCCCCTCCTTGGGCTGCACCCCAACTCTGCACACCAGGAGTGGGTCTTGCCAGGTTGGGGGACTGGCAGGACCCCCCGCCTTGGGCTGCGCACCAGGAGTGGGCCTTGCCAGGTTGCAGCACGGAACTGCACTTTCCGAGCTTTTAGGGGAAGAGGCGCTCGTGAATAATTCAGCCTCTTTCGCTGAGATGAAAACGCCCTAATAGAACTAATGGACTCGCTGCCTCAAAACTTGACTCTGGTGGGACTCATCTCATTCACCAATTGCCTCTGACGTCCTGCAGTGACACTCCCTAATGAGAAAGCTGCCGTGCCAGATCCTTAGAGCGTCTGGTCATCCCTAATAAACTAGACTGTGGCCTTTGTAACAAGCAGACGCCCCCAGGAAGGCAGGTGAGTCCTCCCTTCAGCCCTAGGACTGGATGCAGCCGCTACCTTCCTAGGGGAGGTGCCACTTGGGGGTTCGCATCCCCAGGAATGAGAATAAGAGGAGACAATATTTTGGGGTGCTTTTGGCTAATCTGAAATTAGACCCTCTGCGTTTTTTCAAAGCAGAAGACCTCAAAAAAGAACCAGCCCGAGGTAAACCTTGAATGCCTGATGGATGGGGCGGTGGGCGGTGGCTTCAGCCGGGCAGCATCTCTCGCTTGAGCCTGCTTGCAGCCCAGACCTGCCCCAGGCTGGCTGTTTCCCCGTCTGCTGGAGACTTGGCCATCTAGCTCCCACCTCGTTGTATTCACCATTGATTAAGATTCAGCATTTTCCAGTTTTGCCCAGAGCGCGGTCGGGGAGGTTTGGTCTTGCCTGTGCAGGAAGCACGTGCCAAGGGAGCCGGGGGTGCTTGTTCGGGCATCGGTTTGCTGATTGTCCTTGGGCGCAAATTCTTTTGTGTTTGCACTGATGCAATGCTGTGCGTTGTAGAGCCGCACCCCGGAATGGTAGCAGCTCCCCTTCCGTTTCTGCTTTTGAGAACTTTGGTTGGGTCAGAAATCCCAGGTAGAGGAGTCTGAGAGGAGGTAGTGATTCCTACTGACTTAATGAGGTCAACATCTTCCTCTCATTTTTCCGTGTCACAGTGTTAATTCACATGAGTCCCCCTGGGCCTCTGATCTACAGGAATAGATCTGCACAGGGCAGGCCCAGCCCAGGAAAGAACTTGTAGGGGCCACATAATTAGCAATGGCTATTGAGGGGGGGTTCATTTTGCTTGGTACCAGAATGGTGAGGGAGTTTCATGGCTCAGAGACCCTCACTCTGGAAAACAGCTGGAATCTGGGATATTTTGAATAAGGTCAGGGGTCAGTGCACTCTTGAGCTCAAGAGAAGTGGGGGTCCCGAGGCAGGCACCCGGCAGTGGGGCCACTACCTCCTCCCTGCAGTGTCTCACGGGGGCCCTTCGTCCATGGACCTGATGCTGTTAGAGTCACCTTCCCTGAAAACCCAGAATAGAGCCCCAGAGTGAGAGAGTCCAGAGGAGCCAGCCTTTGTCCTCTGTTCCCCGGCACCGCTGGTAATGGGCAGAGCCTCTTAGCCTTTGGCGTGCACACATCCTTCTTCCCCCGTGGCTGCCCTCCCAGAGTCATGGCCCCTCAGGACCACGAGGAGCCCCCACTGGCAGGAGGATGCAAGTCCTGGTGTGGGAGCCCCCCACACACAAGAGAGGGCCACCTGCAAAGAGCCGGTGGGCCTGAGGCAGGAAGCCAGCCCCACCCCTGCCAGCTGCCACCTGGCACTGCCAGGAAATGCCCAGGTGGAGCCCTTGTCGGCCTTTTGGAGCCTAGGCATTGGTTACTCCCACCCACATCCCCAAACTTGGCCTCTACCATCTTGTCGCAAGGTGTGCATTCTCTGCAGGAGGGGATGATTATTCACCTCTGTTCTCTCCCTTAAGCATTTTCTGGGGAGATTTGGTGTCTGTGTGGCTCACTCCTCTCACTCAAGCCTGTGGTCACAAGTTCCTTCCAGCCTTCCTGCCGGCCCCTGGTGGTGGAGTTTTCTCTCCATGGCATTTATCATAATTGGTGTCATCCCACACCCTCTGCAAGACCCGCTTCCAGCTGCGTCACCAGCTCCCACCCGGTTGTCCAAAGCCTCATCTCACACAGCCCACAGCAGCCTGGTACAGCAGGCGTCTACTCAGCCCACCTCACAGATATGGAGGCTGAAGCTGGAAGCGGTCAAGGTACCTGCCTGGGTCACACTAATAAGCAGGTGACAACCAGAGCTGCCCCTGTCCAGAAGCTGGGCACTCAGCCACCCTGTCCTCCTGCCCTAGGGCCTTGGCTGTATTTCCAGGGCCAAACCAGACCTGGGTTACTTTTTGTGGGTAATATCTTAAAAGCTAATGGCTATTGATCTCAGCCTGGTCAGGCCAGGCAGGGAGCTTGCGCGTCTGAGGCTGGTCCTGCCTTTCAGAAAGAGCCCTGCGGCTGCAGCCTGCCCGCCTGGCCTTCTTTCTAAACACAGACCTCAGGGAAGAGAGGGCTGGCCTCCATGTGCCCCACAAAGGGCTGGCCGAAGGCCACACAGCCACCTCAGAAGCAGCTGCCTGCCGTGCACATGGAGGGAAGGGAGTGGCCACCAGCAGGCAGGGTGGGGGAGCTGGAGCTGCTGCCTGTGGGTTCCCAGAGCCTCACTTCCTAAGATGAGCCTCTCCTGGAGTCCAGGCCTCTCTGCCCTCCAGAGCGATTCTCCCAGAAGGCAGGGCTTTCCATGCCAGGGCACCCTGCCTGTTCTAGCATCCAGAGATCCCGCAGGCAACACCCCTCCCAGTGTGGAAATGAGCAGTGGTGGATGCAAGTCCTGGCATGGGAACCCCCCCCCAGCAAGAGAGGGAGAGACCTGCAGAGAGCCCCTGGGCCTGAGGCAGGAAGCCAGCCACACCCTGGTTAGCCTTTTGGAGCCTGGGCCTTGGTTGCTGCTTTACAAGTATCCGACCCCCTCCTCTGTGCACGAGGGGCACTCCCATGGGCACTGAGCAGGCAGCAGTGGCAGCAGGCAGAAGGGTCCCTGCCCTCCTGGACCCAATCTTCAGGGGAGTGAATTCAGCACACAAGACAACTAGAAAGGAAGCTGCAAGATGGATGCTGGCGAGCACCATAGAGACAGTTCACAGCAGGAAAGAGGCACAAGGCATGGTGTGCATGAGGCAGAGGGTAGGATGGGAAACGCAGGACCCCCCTGGAGCCGTGCCCATCAGACAGAGGTGCAGGCTGGAAGTGACTGGCATGGCAGGCTGCCCAAGAACAGCTGGTTGCCGGCCTTCAGGGAGAGTGCCATCCAGCCCTGACTAGGGTGGTGAGGCCAAAGCCTGTGTGGACATTGCTCCCCGTCTCCCTGCAGGGGCTCCTAGGGGCTCCTTGCCTGCTGGTCTCTCTTTAGCTCCTCTCTGAGCCCACCTTCCCTACCTCAATTGCACATTCATACCACAGGCATTTGCAGGCTCCGCTCTGGGCCAGGCCTCATGCTGGGCGCGATAGGGCAGACATGAGGCCTGCATGCAAGTAAGATACAGACGAATACCTGCAGGGAAATCTCTGTGAAAGGGGCAGCCGCGGGGCTCCTGGAGGTGTCCCCCGTCCCCGGGTGCACGTGTAGACAGAGCATTGAAAGGTCAGCAGGCTGCTCACCCATTCTGGAAGGACCCTGTCACACGGGGCTCATTGCAAACTCCTGCCCCTTGTGGCTCCTTCCTTTGACCCCTAGAGCACACCCCAGGAAGGGCCTGGCTTGGGCAGCTCCAAGACCTCTCAGCCCCCATCAAGGGCCGTGCCAAAGCCTCTGTAGCTGCCTCAGCCCCCAGGATAGCCCTCCCAGCTCCTTCCCAGGGATAATTGGACTTTTCCTTTCTAGGGCAGAAGGTGGGGATAGTGCTGGCTTCTTTCCAGTTCCCAGGCCAGGTTCCAGGATCCCAGTCTTCAGCTGACCCAGCTGAAATTGTGACTTCCCCTCTGCACCTTCTCTCCTTGGTGACAATGTCAGGCTGCAGTGCAGGCCCCGTGGGCCATGGTGAAGGCTTCAGTCAGGTGGGGTGAGGGTCACTGGACCGTGGACCTCCTTTACATGGAGCCTGCCTCCATGTCCTCATTGCCCTGTCACAGACTGCACGGTGAGGACTCACAGCGCCTTCACTGGTCCACTCACTGTTGTGTATGTGAATTAACACCAGTGGATGTGTTCTGGATGCACGTTTCTCCCTTGACCTTTTAGTTATCCACCATCTCTTAGGGCTCACTGCACGTCCATCTGTGTTGAAATGCCGCATTCTTGACAGCAGCACAAATTCCCACTATGTGGATGGACTGTCACTTAGGTAACCAGTTTCCCTACTGATGGACATTTATGTTGCTTTTAGTTTATAAGAATGCGCGTTCATCATTTAGGCTATTTACCAATGGTTCTTCACATAGAAACTTTGAAACTCCGCTGTCCCAACTAAGGCTCTTTCCCCAGCCAACTCTCCCTGCAACCTGCTTAACTGCATTCTGCTCAGTCTTTCTATTGCAAAAGGCATGAAGCCCGAAGATCTCTGCTGGTGCAGTAATGCTTTCAGCAAGCAAGGATGTGTTGTATAGTATCACGACACATTTCCCTTTACAAGGCTAGGAACAAATAAGACCTTCCCGGGTTAGGGCCACCTGGCATGCGGGGGTGAGGTGCCTTCCTGGCATAATTACAGGAGAATTTATTTCAGCAACAGGTGTGCGCTCGGCTGCTTTCCCAGGGACAGCTCTTGACCCAGTTTTACCCTGGGAACCACCTCAAGAGAGCCCTGTGGTATGGCACTGCAGTCACCACAGAACAGCAGCCCTGGTCTTCAGCGTTTGGGGGTGCTCAGGCTCTGCATGCTGTCTGTGCTTCCGTTTCGTTTGGACACTTGAGGTGCAGCTGTCCTGCCTGGAAGCCAGTTTTGCCTGTGCTTGTCTCATGGTTGCAGGGGGCAGAGAAGGGCAGCTTAGCTGGAGTTCTCGGCAAGCACTGCTTTGCGGATTGGGAATCTCATGCCAAGAGGTGTTTGCATCCAGGGGCCAGGTCCCACTCCTAGACACCAAGACCTTCTGGTGGCAGCACTAGTTAGAGGATGTTTCGCTGCAGCTGCTCCCTGCCCCAGGCCCAGCCATCCAGCCTGGGGCATGTGGGGCACTGGCACACTGTCTAACTCATCACCGTCTGGACAGCGGCGGCTCCCAGGCCAGGCGGCACCATGCTGTCCATGACGTACAGTGAGAGTCTGCGGAGCGTGAGCAGCAGGTGCCACTCTGAATGGGCCCTGCACCCCGTCCGCCAGACTGACATGCTGGAACTGCAGCGGCTGCGGGAGGTGCGGGCAGCAGCCCAGGCCAGGAACATGGAGAGCTTCCTCCGCATGCACGGCCTCTCCCTGGACGGCTGCACCGCCCAGCGCACAGGCATGAAGTATCGGTAAGGGCCAGGCAAGGGGGTGGGGTGGGAAATCTGATTTCAGCCACTTAAAAACATATAAAAAGGCCCGGCACAGGGGCTCACGCCTGTAATCCCAGCACTTTGGGAGGCTGAGGCAGGTAGATCAGGAGTTTGAGACCAGCCTGGCCAACATGGTGAAACCCTATCTCTACTGAAAATACAAAAATTAGCTGGACTTGGTAGTACAGGCCTGTAGTCCCAGCTACTCAAGAGGCTGAGGCAGGAGGCAGGAAAAATGTTTGAACTCGGGACGCTGAGGTTGCAGTGAGCCAGGATCACACCACTGCACTCCAGCCTGGGTGACGGGAGTGAGATGCTGTCTCAACAGCATCAAAATGTATAAAAGAAGAAAATGAGGCCAGGCACAGTGGCTCATGCCTGTAATCCCAACACTTTGGGAGGCCGAGGTGGGTGGATTGCTTGAGCCCAGGAGTTCGAGACCAGCCTAGGCAACATGACAAAACCCGTCTCTACCCTAAAATATAAAGAAATTAGCTGGGCGTGGTGACATGCACCTGTAGTCCCAGCTACTTGAGAGGTGAAGGTGGGAGGATGACCTGAGCCCAAAGACATTGAGGCTTCAGTAAGCTGTGATTGCACCACTGCATTACGGCCTGAGCAACAAAGTGAAAAATGAGACCTGTCTCAATAAAATTAAATAAAAAGTGCCATAATCCTATCCTATCAAAAGATAAGCCCTATTAAGAGTTTGGGGGCAGGCGCAATGGCTCACACCTGTAATCCCAGCACTTTGGGAGGCTGAGGTAAGCTGATCACTTGAGGTCAGGAGTTTGAGACCAGCCTGGCCAACATGGTGTAACCCCATCTCTACTAAAAATACAAAAATGAGGCAGTCATAGTGCTGTGCGCCTTTAGTCCCAGCTACTCGGGAGGCTGAGGCAGGACGATTGCTTGAACCCAGCAGACAAATGTTGCAGTGAGCTGAGATCGCACCACTGCACTCCAGCCTGGGTGACAGATCGAGATTCTGTCGCACAAAAAAAAGAGAGTTTGGTAAATTCTCCATGGAATAAAAATATGTAGGAGGTGTTTCTCCATGGGAAAAAAATGTGTTTCTGGGTGTTGGAGACCCTACTCTAAATAATAGGCACCTAGGTCTGAATTTTCTTGGAACCTCCAAAGGACATTCTTTTTAGTGCTCGCGTCTTTGAATTCAGCACCTCGGACAGCGCTCTGCTAGTCACGGTTCTCTGGCTGTTTTTCTTTTATAAATCCCTGTAGATTGCAAATTGACGGCTTTATCTTCTGTGGTTCAGGAACAAGCCCTTGTGAGAGCCAGTCAGCCAAAGGGCACCCTCCCTACCCAGTCCTTGTAGAGTTGCCAGTTACATTTGAATTTCAGGTAAACAACAAATAGCTTTTTAGTATAAATAGGTTCCTTGCAATATTTGGGACATATTTATATTAAAAAGTTCCTCATTGTTTATCTGAACTTCAGATGTAACTGGGCATCCTGTGTTTCATCTGGCAACCCTAAATCTCTGGCTTCCGTCTGAGAAAGGCCCCTGGGATTATCTGCATGCTCTCTGCAGAGTGGAGTGGAGGCCAGGACTGCTCCTTTCATGTTTTCTCCTGTGCACAGTGTGTTTGGTCCTTCAGCCCATTGTTTGAGTGTGTGGTTGTTAATTTAAAGAAACAAAACACTTCTGACTGGGCGTGGTGGCTCACGCCTGTAATTCCAGCACTTTGGGAGGCGCAGGATGGCAGATCACCTGGTCAGGTGTTCCGAACAGACTGACCAACCTGGTGAAACTCCATCTCTAAAAATAAATAAATAAATAAATAAACATTTTTAAAATAAAGAAAACACTTCTCCTGTGAGTCCATTAGATGGCAGAGTTTTTCAGGCTTTGTATTCTAAATCCAGCTGTAAAGGAAGGACAAAGGGTCTGCTAGTTTGGCCACAGCTGACCTCCTCGTTCTGCTGGAAATTTCTTAAGAAGGAGACGCTGTGCATTCATGAGGGGCTAGTCATTGATGCCTTTTGTTTATTCAGTAAATGTGTGTTGAGAGTCTACTTGGCACCAGGCACTGGGCCAGATCCTGGGGCTGCTACACAAACAAAATCAACCAGGTCTCCACCCTCATGGCAGCCATGGCTGGGGGTGGGGTAGGGGGGCAGAGAAGCACGGAGCACCCACGGAGACAAGTTCCAACAATGGCCACTGGCCAAGGCAGCAAAGCAGGACAATGCAATAGAGAGAGACCAAGGAGGTTAAGGGGGAGCCCTCTGAGAGAGGGGTCGTCTGAAGATGTGGAGAACATTCTCTTGGAGAACATTCCAAGAGAAGAGGGGTCTGGAATGGACCCCCTCTGTGTTTCAGGAGCTAAAAGAAGGCCCAGGTGGCTGCGCTGGAGGCAGGAAGGTAGAGGACACGAGGTGATGAGGCAGGGAGGGGCCAGACCCCATTCTCTAAACGTTGGGAAAACCTCAGCTTCCTCCGATGTGGACAGGATTTGTGATGGAGGAGAGTTTAGTGGGTTGAATCAAGACTCACAAATTTCACATTCATCCTAAGCCTCAGAATGTGACATTAGGCTGGGTTTGGTAGCTCACGCCTATAATCCCAGCACTTTGGGAGGCAGCCTGAGTAGCATGGCGAAACCCCATCTCTAAAAACAATCAAAAAATTAGCCAGGCATAGTGACACATGCCTGTGGTTCCAGCTACACAGGAGGCTGAGGTGGGAGAATCACCTGAGCCCAGGACTTCAAGGCGGCAGTGGGCCCTGTTTGTGCCACTGCACTCCAGCCTCTGGAAAATACTCCAGAGGCATTTTCCATTTTACATCTGCCATGCAGAAAAGGGGGTGCCATGCAGAGAGTGGCCTCTGGTCCTTTTGTTACTTGAGCATGTAAAGTTGGCATTTTCCTTTTGACTTAGTTTTAGGAAGTCGGTGGGAATTGGCAGCAGAGTGAGACTCTGTTTCAAAAAAAAAAAAAGAATGTGACATTATTTAGAAATATGGTCATTGATATAATTAGTTAAGACGGGGCAATGGGGCCGTATGAGATTAGAATGGACCCTAAATGCTATAATTGGTGTCCTTATAAGAAGGTTGTGTGAGCCGGGCGCGGTGGCTCAAGCCTGTAATCCCAGCACTTTGGGAGGCCGAGGCGGGTGGATCACGAGGTCGAGAGATCGAGACCATCCTGGTCAACACGGTGAAACCCCGTCTCTACTAAAAATACAAAAAATTAGCTGGGCATGGTGGCGCGTGCCTGTAATCCCAGCTACTCAGGAGGCTGAGGCAGGAGAATTGCCTGAACCCAGGAGGCGGAGGTTGCGGTGAGCCGAGATCGCGCCATTGCACTCCAGCCTGGGTAACAAAAGCGAAACTCCGTCTCAAAAAAATAAAAAAAAAAAAGGTTGCCGGGCGCGGTGGCTCAAGCCTGTAATCCCAGCACTGTGGGAGGCCGAGGCGGGTGGATCACGAGGTCGAGAGATCGAGACCATCCTGGTCAACACGGTGAAACCCCGTCTCTACTAAAAATACAAAAAATTAGCTGGGCATGGTGGCGCGTGCCTGTAATCCCAGCTACTCAGGAGGC
>NW_022436983.1:277859-332825 GCF_009761245.1 Sapajus apella
ACCCCCCCCAAAAAAAAAAAAAAAAAAAAAAAAAAAAAAAAAGGTTGTGTGGTGAGAGTGGAGCGATGCGTCCACAACCCAAGGAACTTCAAATCTTGGTGTTACCAGTGAAGGGTGTCCAGGTTCCTGGCATCTTGAACAAAGAATTGGGCAAAACGCACATACAAAGCAAGGAAAGAATGAAGCAACAAAAGCAGCCGAGTGCGGTGCTCAGGCCTGTAATCCCCACAGTTTGGGAGGCCAAGACGGGTAGATCACATGAGGCCAAGAGTTCAAGAGCAGCCTGAGCATCATGGCAAAACCCCATCTCTATTTAAAACACAAAAATTAGCAGGACATGGTGGCTCACACCTGTAGTCCCAGCTGTTTGGGAGGCTAAGGCAGGAGAATCACTTGAATCTAGGAGGCAGAGGTTGCAGTGACCCAAGATTGAATCATAGCACTCCAGCCTGGGTGACAGAGAGAGACCCAATCTCAAAAACAGAGAGAGGGAGAAAGAAAGAAAAGAAAACAATGCTACCCTGCACAGGATGGGAGTGGGCAGGCGGCCCAACAGCCTGGATACGGAATTTCCTGGGGGTTAAATACCTTGTAGAGGTTTCCCACTAGTTACTTGGTACACGCCCTATGTAAATGAAGTAGTGTCCTGTGATCAGTCTGATTAGTTGCAGAAAGTGACCAATCAGAGGCTGAAGTGAAGTTACAAATTTACACGTCTATGCAAATGAAGATTTGGCCCACGACCAGCCTGACTGGTTGCAGGAGGGGACCAATCAGAGGTATTTTCCATTTTTCATCTGTCATGCAGAAAAGGGGGTACCATGCAAAGGTACCATGCCTCTGGTCCTTTTGTTACTTGGGCATGGAAAGTTGGGGTTTTCCTTTGACTTAGTTCTAGGAAGTCAGCAGGAATTGGCCTTCAGCTTCCTGCCTCCAGACCCTAGTCTCCTACCCCACCAGGAGCTGCCAGAGGCTGGAAGAAGCAGGAAAGGACACCTCAGTTCAAAGGGAGCCCTTCCCACACCTGGACTTCAGACTCCAGAAGTGGGAGAGAAGACATTTCTGTTGTTCTAAGCTCTCTAATTCAGGGCTCTTTGTAATGGCAGCAGCAGGGAACTCCCACAGGTGGGGAGAACATATGTTTTATTTGTCTGACACCCCAAGGAAAATGTCCAAGCAGCCTCTGAGACACTGTAGGACCCACTGTGGAGCTGAAATGCCCTTGGAGAACTCACTTCCTGGGGAGAGGAGGAGACCAGGAGACAAAGGCCCTTTTTTTTTTTTTTTTTTTTTTATTGAGACAGAGTCTTGCTGTGTTGCCCAGACTGGAGTGCAGTAGCACGAGACAGAGTCTTGCTGTGTTGCCCAGACTGGAGTGCAGTAGCACGATCTCAGCTCACTGCAACCTCTGCCTCCCAGGTTCAAGTGATTCTCCTGCCTCAGCCTCCTGAGTAGCTGGGACTGCAGGCATGCATCAGCACGCCTGGCTAATTTTTATATTTTTAGTAGAGACAGAGTTTTGTCATGTTGATGAGGCTGGTCTCGAGCTCCTGACTTCAGGTGGTCCACCCACCTTGGCCTCCCAAAGTGCTGGGATTACAGGCGTGAGCCCCCTCACCCAACCAACAAAGACCCTTTAGCAGTTGATGGGCCAAAGGTTGTTGTTTACACTCGTTGGGATGAAGTGGCCGGGGTCGGGGGAGCGGTGGCCTATGGTGAATTTCATTTTGCTGCACCTGGGCTGGCAGCAGTGGGGTCGGGGGTGCTCCATGACTCAAACCACCAGTTATTACAGATCCTGGATAAATTTATTCTGTGGTCAGCTCATCTCCATCAGCGACTGGACTAGGCTTCCACTAAACTTGGTCTTAAATATGAATATAGGAAAGATGATACCTGGGGATAGGCGCTGGCCAGGGCAGCAAGGAACCAGCTGTGCCTTCGGCCTGGGCGTTTTATCAGCTGAACTGAGCTGCAGCTGGTGGAGGTGGTGGGGAGCATCCCTGTTACACCTCCCCATTTTTTTTTTTTTTTTTAGACAGAGTCTGGCTCTGTTGCCCAGGCTGGAGTGGTGGGTGCCATTGCAGCTTACCACAACGTCCGCCTCCCAGGTTCAAGCAATTCCCCTGCCTCAGCCTCCCGAGTAGCTGGGATTATAGGCCCAAGCTACCACACCTTGCTATTTTTAGTAGAAACGGGGTTTCATCATGTTAGCCAGGCTGCTCTTAAACTCCTGACCTCAAGTGATCTGCCTGCCTCCACCTCCTAAAGTGCTGAGATTACAGGCGTGAGCCACCACACCCGGCTTACACTTCCCCATGTTTTAAATTGTCCTCCATTCTTGCTGTTAAAAAGAATTTCAAGGTCAGTTTTTAAATCCACACAGCCCCGGTGTAAGCGTGAGGGAGCAGGTGAGGGCACTGGTCTAGCATCCGCTTTCCCTGCCCTGTGGATGGGTTCGGAGACGTGGCCTCAGACTCTGGCAGGCCAGAAGCTGTGGCCGGGTCCACGCCGTGCTGGCTGCACACCAGTCCTGGGTTCAGCTGTGTTTTCCCTGCTCCCTGCGGTGCTGGGAGGGAACCCAAACTCCCCACAAGGCTCTGTGTGGCCCTAGCTTTCCTCCTTGGTTTCAACCCAGACCCCTCTCTCTCCCCCTCAGGAGGCTGCAGACGCTGCCCCTTCTTTCCGTATCTCCAAGGGGATCTCATTCCCCCCACAGGGGCCTCGCACTTTCTGTTCCCTCTGCCTGGAGGGTGCATCCGCAGACATGGCTGGTTCCTTCCCATCATTACATCTAAGCTTGGTCCCCAGAGAGACTGTCCCAGGAACCCACTCTAAACAAGCACTTACCAAGTCACTCCGAAGCCCCTCTCCTGTGTGAGTGTCTGCCTCACCCCTCCTCCATCTCGGTTGCCTTGCTCTTTGCCCATCTGCACTGCTTTGAGGTCAGAGCTTTGCCTGTCCCCCGGCAGCCAGGACGCCCCCAGCCTCTGTGAGTATAGGTCGGAAGGTGCTTCGTGGTCTTGGTCTTTATTTTATTTTTTTTTTAAGACTGGGTTTCACCACGTTGGTCAGGCTGGTCTTGAACTCCCGACCTCAGGCGATCCATCCGCCTTGGCCTCCAGTGTGGGCTTGGTCTATATCCACTTCAAAAGCGCATGTCTCGTTCTGGCTTCATCCTTGACGGTGGGAAGACAAGACTGACTGGGAGCTGGTCTGAGCTCTCTCTGCAGTTCAGGGAGCCTCTGCAGTCCTTGGGCACTGACCCTTGGTCATGAACTTCCTGGCGGGACAGGAGTCCTGATTTCCTGTGCTTTCTGACTCTAGACCCCAGGCTCTTACCACAGGCTAAGGTTCACCAGGAAGTACTCGGTTGGTTGCCAAGTACATTGAGCAGACTGTAGTTACTGTTAACCATAGGCCGTCACTTCCAGTGGGGCCAGCCAGGGAAGACTTCCTGGAAGAGCTGGGAATCCCCGTGTGTCTTATAGGACAGGAGAGAAGGAGGGCACTGAGGGCAGGAGGAGGGGCAGGAGAAAAACAGCAGAGGCCAGAGAGGGCTGGTGGATTAACCTGCCTACAAGGCCAAGTCCATCCTGTGAAAGAGGGGTCTCCAAGGGACGGGATCTGTCTTGGGAAAGATCCTGTTGGACTTTCCTGAAGCTGCTGTAACAAACTAGGTGGTTACAACAACACAAGTTTCTTTTTCCTGGTTCTGGGAGCTGCAAGTCCAGCGTCCAGGCATGGCAGGGACATACTTCCTCTGAAGGCCCCAGGGAGGGTCCTTTTTTCGTCCCGCAGTTTCTGGTGGTGCCGGCGGTCCTGGGCATTCCTCAGCTTGTAGCCACATCGCTCGTCTCTGCCTCTGCCCTCCCATGGCCGTTTTCCCTCTGTGAGCCTCTGTCTCCAAATCTCTCCTTATACAAACACCAGTCATGGCCAGGCACAGTGGCTCATGCTGGTAATCCCAGCACCTTGGGAGGCTGAGGCGAGTAGATCGCTTGAGCCCAGGGACTCAAGGCCAGCCTGGGCAATGTGGCAAAACTCCAACTCTACAAAAAATGCAAAAATTAGCCGGGCATGGTGGCATGTGCCTATGATCCCAGCTCCTCAGGAGGCTGATGTGAGAGGATCACTGAACCCAGGAGGTGGAGGCTGCAGTGAGCCGAAATTGGGCCACTGGCACTCCAACCTGGATGACAGAACAAGACCCTGCCTCAAAAAAAAAAGCAAAAAACAAAAACCCAGTCATCAGATTGAAGGCCCACCCTAAGCCGGGACCATGTCATCTTAACCTGATGACATTTGCAAAGACCTTGTTTCCAAATAAGGCCACACTCACAGGCATCAGGAATTCTGATCTCAACTGTCTTTTGGGGACACATTTCGACCTGCCACAGGCCCCAAGGATTGACTCAGCACCTTGAACCTGCAGGAACATCCCTGAGTGTCCTGGGAGGAACTCAGGCCCCCACCAGCCACCTGTGTGACCTCAGATGAGTCCCCCGGCCTCTCCGCAACTCGGTTTCCTTACCTGGAAAGTGGAGACCATGGTCCCTACATCAGAATTGTCCTGAGGACTGACTAAGATGGTGACATAACTCAAAGCTCCAGGCTGGGCTCCTTGAAGAGAAATGCAGGCCCTTCCCCTCCCTGGGAAAGGGACCCTCCCACCCAGCAGTTGTCCAGGCATCTGAACCGTCCTCCATCTGTCCGTCTTGGGGCCTCATTCGTGCACCTAGTCGCACTTAGAGGTGCAGTTCAGTGCTGCGCAGACAGGGGGCAGAGGCATCAGGAAGGGACAGGAGGGAGGGAGGCAAGCAGCCAGTCATTCTGGAAGAGCTGCAAGGCCAGACGCAGGGGCTGGGGGAAAGCCAGCTGGCAGCCCTAGGGCTCTCCATAAGGGCCTGCCCAGGACCATAGCTGGCAGTTGTGTGGGGCCTGTGTCGGGGCCGGGATGGCTTCTGCTGGCAGTGGGCATTACATTGGAGACTTGGTGGTCATAGTCATCCCAGGCCTGGGAACAGCATCCATCTGCAGCCCCAGCCTCTCCAGCCCCAGCTCCCCTAAAAGGACAGAACAGCCTTTCCCTCCCCACAGGGCTTCTGAAGGAGGAGTGGGAGGAAAGGCAGAGACCCAAACACCTGCCCTGGCCACCTTGTAAATGCTTCACGATGTCCTCGGTGCGTCTGGATCTGGCCTGACCACAGGAATCACGGGATGCATGTTTCTCATGTTTCTTGTTTTGTTTTGTTTTGAGACAGGGTCTTGCTCTGTGGCCCAGGCTGAAGTGCAGTGGTGCGGTCACAGCTCACTGCAGCCTCAACCTCCCGGGCTCAAGTAATCCTCCAGTCTCATCCTCCCTACTAGCTGGGACCACAGGCGCACACCACCACAGCCGGCTAATTTTTGTACTTTTTGTAGATACGAGTCTCACTAGGTTGCCCAGGCTAGCCGGGAACCCCTGGGCTCAAGCGATCTACCCACCTTGGCCTTCCAAAGTGCTGGGATTCTAGGTGTGGGCCACTGTGCCCAGCCATATCTGTCACAGTACAGATCGCCAGGCCCCTGCCTGGAGGTTTGGGGCATCTGCCTACCCCGAGACGCTCTTCGGACCAGCAAGGACAGGGAGCACCACCCAGTGCTGGTGCCATGGTCATTGTTACTGGTCTTGTTATGTCTCGAAGGGTTGCTTCTGAGGACGGAATGAGGAAAGAAAGGAGAGGTGCTTACTCGGGGCCGGCACAGTTGCATGGGAAACAGCAGCAGCTCAGAACAGAGCCGGCCAACTCACAGCTGCCGGCCGCCTCCCCTTTCAGGGCTCCTGGAGTTGGAAGTGAGTGGGGCCGTGCGGTCCTGGTGAGCAAGAGGAAGGAGGAACTTACACGGCTTTGCAGACCATGTAAAGCCAGTTCCCGGGGAGCCCACACACGGCTTGCAGGAGAACTTGTCATAGCGTCACCTGCAGCTTCAAGGTATGACCCCAGCAAGGTCCACTCAGCCCGACCACAGAATGGGCCCCACCGGTGGGATGTATGCTCTGGGCAAGGTCCACGGGAGCTCTCACGTCCCGTCACCAGTCCTGTGGCCTCTTCCTTCCCTCAGCCTCCCACTGTCCCTCTGTGTCAAGTCCCCCAGCATCTGATGCACCATCTGACAAGGCCGGCGGGTCATCCTACTCCAGACACAGAACCTTGCCGCTGCCCCACAGGCTCCCACCCTCTGCCCTCCTGCCGCTGCTCTCAGGAGAAGGACATTCTTGGAATTCCGCATGGAGCTCAACTTCTCCCTGGAGCCCTTCCACGCTCCCTGGCACTGCTGACCCGCTCTCCTGCTGGCCGACTTGGCCTTGAACACGAGTGGCTCAGGCCTTTCCCAGGGGCCCTTGCTTCATGTCTCAGCTGAAGGAAGCCACACTCACAGCACTTAGCCCCTGTGGGGTCTTCAGCTATTACTCTCCTGGTGGACCCCTCCTCCAGGAAGGCCACCAGCCTTGCTTCCCTTTGTTCTTACAAACTGCTCCATTGGGGCAGCCACTTAACTGTTCAGCATCTGCTGCCCTTCTTTGGGCAAGAAGCCACCTTTGGATGCAAACCACGCTGCATTCAGCATGGCCAAGGAGATCTCTGCAGGCTGCAGAACCTCATCCTTACTCTCAGAGAAGCTGCTGAAGGCTGTGCTTTTAAAAGCCATATCTAAAACCTTCTCTAAGCCCTGAGGCCTTCACAGGCCTAGTTGAATGTATAGAAGGGCATCTGCCCCTCCCACTGCAAGCCTGTTTCCATTATCGGGGAAGAGCTGGCTGGACCCGGCTTTCCTGCCTCTCCAGGCCTGAGCAGGAGGAGTGGACTCCAGGCCCTGAGCCGGAAGCCTCCTCTACAGGGATGCTGTCTGTGGTGCACTCCACAGATGCACCACAGAGCTTTTAATTGGGGATGGCCACCCTCCATTGAATCACAGTAGGAGCTAGCTGCTTCATCTTATCCACAGCAGGTACCAGAGAGGCAGAAAAAGAAACAGAAATCTGTTGTAAGTTGAAGTCAACCAGCCACACTCAGTGCCTCTGACCAAAGCCTGATAGAAGTCACCCAGCACATGGCCGGGCATGGCTCATGCCTGTAATCCCAGCACTTTGGGAGGCCGAGGTTGGTGGATCACTTGAAGTCAGGAGTTCAAGACCAACCTGGCCAACATGGTGAAACCCCATGTCTAGTAAAAATACAAAAATTACCTGGGCGTAGTGTTACACGCCTGTAATCCCAGCTGCTCAGGAAGCTGAAGCAGGAGAATCACTTGAACTCGAGGTAGAGGCTGCAGTGAGCCGAGATTGTGCCACTATACTTCAGCCTGGGCGACAGAACAAGACTGTCTCGAAAAAAAAAAGAAAAGAAAGAAGTCAACCACCACATGTCTGGATCTCGCCCTCGTCCCCACTTAGATGCATCTGCAAGGAGAGGCCCTTTAGGAGGACATTTAACTGTACAAAGCTGAGGCCACAGTTGTGAGCTTTTAGCTTTCCCACTCTTGTCTAATCCTTTCTAAGAATATTGAAAGTCTCAACCCCTGTTTTGATTTTTTTGTTTGTTTTTTGTGTTGTTTTGAGACAGGGTCTCACTCCTGTTGCCCAGACTGGAGTGCAGTGGTGTGATCACAGCTCACTGCAGCCTTGACCTCTCGGGCTCAAGTGATCCTCCCATCTCAGTCTCCCCAGTAGCTGTGATCACCACCACACCGGCTAATTTGAAACATTTTTGGTAGAGGTGGGGTTTGGTCATGTTGCCCAGGCTGGTCTCAAACTCCTGGGCTCAAGCAATCCACCCACCTCAGCCTCCCAAAGTGCTGGGATTATTGATGTGAGCCACCATGCCTGGCCTCAACACGTGTTTTGGACAGGTGGAAAATTCTAGAGTCTGGTGAGCCTCTGAAACCCACCAGGCTCCTGCCCACCTTCTCTGAGTAGCGGTTCCCTGTGAGCACAGCACATTTGTCCCGTTTCCAGGGAGCTCTGAGTTCAGCTATTCATCCCATTGTCCCACAGCCCTGGCTTAGTGGGAATGAGTGCCAGAGTTCTAAACAGGACCCTCTGGGAGGGGGCCACAAGGGTCAGAGGTGCTTCCTGCACCTCGAGGAGAACTTGTACACACCTGAGCACCTGCCGGGGTGGGTCCTGAGGACCGGCTTCCAGGGACTGGCTGCCAGACCCCAGCCCCCACTGGAGTGGGCTTTGTCAGGCTCAAACTCCAGCGCCCCCACAGAACCCGCTGAAGCCAAAGGGACGGAGAGGGCTGCCTCAGCATGGGAATTGTATCCACCTGTGAGTTCACGTCATAAACACATGGGCTTGACATGCTACGGCCAGTTTCAGATTGCAGGAGGCTGCGTGTTGCAGCCTGCGTGTTGGTGTGTTGGTGTGTTGCACGGGGCAGAGCTGGCGTGGCTGGGTGGATGCGCCCCTGCTGTGGCTCCAGGTGCATCACCTGTGCAGCCCCGAGTGTGTCGGTCTCTTCTCGTGCCCACAGCATGCCTCTCCGTAGGTCCTGCTCTGTGTAGCGTGCACCTGCTGCCCCAAACCCAGGACTCAGAACAGAGCGGGAGAAGAGATCTATGTTGGTTAATACTGAGTGTCAACTTGATTGGATTGAAGGATACATAGTACCGTTCCCAGGTGTGTCTGTGAGGGGGGACTGGGAGAGGCAGACCCACCCTCAATCTGGGTGGGCACCATCTAATCAGCTGCCAGTGCAGCTAGGATACAAGCAGGCAGGAGCGTGGAAGGACTGGACTGGCTGAGTCTTCTGTGCTGGAGGCTTCCTGCCCTTGAACATCAGACTCCAAGGTCTTCAGCTTTTGGACTCTTGATCTTACATCAGTGATTGGCCAGGGGCTCTCAGGCCTTCAGCCACAGACTGAAGGCCGCACTGTTGCCCTCCCTACTTCCGAGGTTTTGGGATTCGGACAGGCTTCCTGACTCCTCAGCTTGCAGCTTGTGGTCGTGGGAGTCTGTCTTCCTGATAAACTCCCCTCCATATAGACGCCTGTGCTCATAGTTCTGTCCCTTTAAAGAACCCTGACTAATGCAGAATCCTTGTCCAAGTGGGAAATCTGGACCTTCCAGAATCTTCCCTTCAGAGTACAGGCCCCAGAAAGCCAAGCTGAGGACGAGGCTAGCACCTGGGGCTCTGTGCATAAGAGGGGAACCTTCTCTCTTGTAAGGTTGTCTTCAGTGTCCTGAGCAACTGTGTGGACAGAGGCTGCACCGGGGAAGTACTTACCTGGGCTGTGCAGCCAGTGCCAACACCGGAACAACTGTGCACAGAGTGGCAAAGTGTCATCCATCCTGGGGTGGGGCTTGTGGACTCGAGACCTGGGCACCCGCCAGAAGCAGCTGGCCCTTCTTTGTTTTGTCTTGAAAATTGAATGCCCTTGGTTAAATATACGAGTGTGTGGGTACACACATTTTTTTGTCTTGTTTTTTTATTGTTCATACATTTTTTTTTTGGAAGTTTTGCTCTTTTGCCCAGGCTGGAGTGCAGTGGCACAATCTTGGCTCACTGCAACCTCCGCCTCCCCAGTTCAAGCGATTCTCCTGCCTTAGTCTCCAGAGTGGCTGGGATTACAGGCGCCTGCCACCACACCCAGCTAATTTTCTATTTTTAGTAGAGACAGGGTTTCACCATGTTGGCCAGGCCAGTCTCAAACTCCTGACCTCAGGTGATCCAGCCGCCTCCATCTCCCAAAGTGTTGGGATTACAGGCATGAGCCACCGCGCCTGACCCCTAAAATTATAAAGAAAAACTGGAAGATTTTTCCCTGATTATAAGAGAAATATGCATCTCACGATAGAAAATTTGGGAAATATAGAAAAGTTTGAAGTAGCTGGGAGCCCCCCCACCACTTCCTCCTGGGGGCCATTCAGGGCATCTCCTTCCTGGGTGGGAGAGGTTTTCAACACCAAGGGCTGCTTGTTAGGAGGTGGTTTTTTCTGGCAGGGCCCCCTCTTTACCTCCCAGTTTCTGCCCCCGCTCATGAATGTCCCCGGCTTCCCTTGCCCAGACGATGTTAACAGAGACGCCGTCCCAGATTCTGGTTGATACAGAGCAGGCCCCCTCAACCTCGGCACCACTGACACTTGGGCTGGAGAATTCTCTGTCATGGGGCAGAATCTGTGGCCTCTGCCTACTGCCAGGACCACCCCTTGCCCAGTTGGAACGACCAAAAATGCCTCCCTACACTGCCCAGTGCTCCCTGGGGAACAAAACCCCTCCCACGTGACACCCACTGTTACAGAGTTATCATCTATGCCACCAATTTTCATAGATTCCAATGTAATATAATGTGCATAATGCAAAAATTACATGAATTCTTTTTAAAATCACCCCTCACCCCACCTTATTCTAAAAAGGATTGTAGGTGACATCCTTAAATTAATCCGCTACCACGAAATTTTTAGAATAAATAATAGCAAATAGGGGGAAAATGGAAAATAAGGGTAGTTTAGTAAAATAAATTGGTGGTAAAAATAAAATACCAAATTCACCCACTAGAAAACCGGGCGGTGACTGGCGAGAGCTGTGTGTTTCATTCAGACTTTCCAGCAAAGAAGAAGCCCACTGATTGCTGAGAAGTCCAGCGTCCCTAAAATTTCTCCCTTGGGTTCTCAAAAAAGCACAATGTGAACTAGGAAGCACCATTCCCCCAGTAAGTGGACATTCGTCTGGCAGTTATTTAGGTCCTTTAGTATCATATCATAAGGAACATAAGTTTGTCTTTCCCGGGTTCATTGATCCAATATTTATTGAAGGCTTTTGGGCACATGACATGGTGCTGGACAGTGGGGACACCAAGATGACCACAGGCAAGCTGCTTCCCACCCCTGGTGTCCCTGGGAAGAACGTGGTCAGCAGCATTCAGAGAAGGGAGGGGTTCCTCGTGCCGGGGGTCTGGCTTCACAGCACACACACTGTCTGAGCTGATGTCAGAGCGACTCTAGGTTCAAAGGCAGAGGAACAAAAAGGACACTTCCACAGGAAACAGAGGCCCAGAGAGTTTTCAGGCAAGTGACTTTTTTTGGGGGGGAGGAGAGCATCTTTATTATAATTCACATACCATAAAATGCATTTAATGTGTGCAATTCAGGCGTTTTCATGTATTCACAGAGCTGTGCAAACAATGCCACAATTTTAGGATATTTTCATCACCCCCAAAAAAGAAGTCCTGGAACCTTCAGCTCTCACTCCCCATTCCCACCCCCTGCAACCACCAAGCTTTCTGTCTCTATGGATTCACCTGGGTATTTCGTATAAATGGAATCATATGCATTCTTTCATGAGCATCTAACTTAGCATCATGTTTTCAAGTTCATCCATATGTAGCCTGTGTCAATACTTCCTTCCTTTTTATGGCTAAATAGTACTTCATTGTCTGGAGAGACTGCATTCCGTTTCTCCATGTGTCAGTTGATGGGTGTTTGGGTTGTTTCCAGTTTTTGGCTATTGTGAATAATACTGCTGTGGACATTTGTGTTGAAGTTTTTGTGTGGGCGTATGTTTTCGGTTCTTTGAGGACATAGCTAGCCGAGGCATTGCTGGATCATGTGGTGAAGCTGATGACATTTTACACTGTGGCGACTAAAAGTCTTGTGAGTCTCACTTATTAACTCTGTGCTGCTTAAAGTGCAGCCCTGGGGTAAGGACACCCCTGGGGAGTAGTAAGATCCCAGCCACTGTGGGATCCAATGGTTTGCCAGAGCACAGAGATTGTGTAAGGAAGAGGCAGAGGGTTTCCGCGTCTCACGAGGCCATCACGCGTAGCACACTCGAAACTCTTGGTAGAAACACCACCTTCCGGGCTGGGCCTCAGAGCTGCTGATTCCGTGGGGAGGGGCGCTCCCAGGACTCTGCCTTTGTAATTAGCTCCCCTGACGTGATCAGATGTTGAACAACCCTGCCCTAGACAGTGAGCAGGTGCCCCGTGATACACAGTAGGCACCCAGAGGCTCTTTGAACAACTCAGTGTGATCCTTTTCACAAACAGGGAAGGGGGCTTTTCAAAAATTCTGTGAGATGGTCTGAGCCAGTTCCATCTTGGCCCTCTGCACATTTAGGGGAAGTAGGGATGCTAAGATCTGCTGCCCCTCACACCCTAGAAAGAGCTTCCAAGGAGGGAGAAGGGCAGTGGGCAAAGACTTAACCTGAGCCCTAGATAGGGGCCAGAGGTGGGGTGGTAGCTGTCTGTGCCTCTTCAGCAGCCTGTGAGCTGCCCGGAGGCCAGGGCTGTCACCTTTGAGTCCTGGATTCCAGCCTCAAGTGGGGGCTGGGCTGTGCACAGGATCGCCTATTCCCTGTCACCCCACCACCTTCCAGTGCTCTTAGCACCTCCTGGCAGGACAAGAGGGCCCCAGAAAGCAGCTCGGGCCAGGGCCTACCTGCAGGGTGTGAGGGGGGTACTTGGGGTCAGAGGGCACGGCCAGCCCCTCCGGATGCTGAAGAGGATAAAGTGGGGCAGGGGCTACATTCATTCAACCACTCATGCATTGCTTGCAGAGTATGTATTGAGTGTCTGCTGTAAGCTAAGTTTTACTGGGAGTGTTGGAACCTCTCTGTCCCTTTGACCCCCGGGTTTCCTTCCTTGGGCCATATGTGTCATTATCATCAAGACACAATGGTTTCTTCTCCACATTTCTGGTGATGTTGCTTCTCCTTGTGCCAGTCCCCAGTGGATACCCCACTCTCCGGAGTGAGAACCCCAAGCAGGTTCCGCTGGGCATGGGCGGAGCGGGCCTTGCCTCGCTTGGAGCTGGCTGCCTGCAAGCTCAGCCGTCCAGCCCGTGGCGTCCACCCTGGCTGCAGCGCCTGCCCAGGCCTCAGGCCAGCCCTGGCCCCGCAGCTGTCAGCTCGGAGCAGCCAGAGACGGCCTCGGGGGGCCAGCCAGGGCAGGCATCTCGTGCATCCTGCTTCATTAATAATGAATGGCCAGACACTGCCCGCACCTCTCCCGGGTTGCCTCACTGACTTGGTAGAAGCCTCAGCCGCCCACGGCGCACAGAGCCAGGAACTGGATTCCAGGCTCCCTCAGAGAGACTCAAGAAGCCGGGATAAGCAGCTGCTCCTCAAGACCCCCTGAGCCGCTGCCCCAAGGAACCAGTCACTGCGGCCCTGTACAGCCCCCACACCATCACCTCCAGCTCAGCGAGCCACGAGGACGCGCCGGAGGGAGCCCTCCCTTCTCCCATCCAAGGAAGGCGGCTGTGCTCATCACCTGTCACTCATCATCAGGAGTAACTCGCAGCCCTGCCCTGCCCAACACTTTTGGAGACTGTTGGGCTGAAGACTTGGGCAGCCAGAGCTGGACAAGGGTGGGGACAGAGGAAGGACCTGCAGAGACAAGAGATGTGAGGGGGAGAAAATGCGCGTCCTCAACCTCCAGCCACTCTTCAGGCAGGTCTTCTCTAGCTGGGGTCTGGAAATGTGACTCCCTCCCATCGGAGCTGTGCCGGCTTCTTCCCCACTGTTGCCTTTGGAAATCCTCACTCCCGAAGGAACCCCTGCAGCTTCCTTGCCTTCTGGATAAAGTCTCATCGTGGTCAGGGGAGAAGAGTTTCTAGAGGAAGATGGCTCCTGAGCCCAAGGGGACCAGGGACGCAGCCAGGATCTGAGCACCCGGCCTCAGCATGCAGGTGTCCTTCGTGTGCTCAGAGCACAGCCTCAAGGGCCGGGGCCCTGAGGAACGGCTGGGCCGACCGGCAGCCAGCAGCCCCAGCCTGGGCACCCGAGGCCGCTTCCGCACCGTGGCCATGGTGGCCCGGAGCCTGGGACAGCTGTCGGCGCAGAGCCTCCCGTGTGCCGGGGACGCCAGCGTGAAGCCGCACGGGATGAAATATAGGTACGAGGGCGCACAGCTTTGCAGGGTGGGGGGCTGACCTCCCGGCCTCCCCACCTCCCCAGATTTTCACTTTCGAGAGCCCATAAAATCTGCAAATCCCCGTTGGTCAGACTTGGGCAGTTTGTGCTGAGGACCAGGAGGGGCTGTGCTTCGTGCTTGGTGGATGGTGAGAGATAACGTTCAGAGTCTGGCCAAGTTCCTTTCTTCCCAGTTCAGCGGGAGATGGTGAGGGCGCCATCTTCCTTTCTTCTGCCACTGTTTTCTTTCTGAGGGTCATGAACAATAGCCAAGCCACCCATGCTCCCTTTTCCTGGGGAACCCTGAGGCATGGGCCACAGAGCTCCCAACACCCTCCTGCCCTCCCCTGGCTGCATGGGCCCCACAAGATGCCCTGGGGTTGGTCTGATAGCTTTACCAGCAGGCCACTGTGACAAATGGATGTTAGATAGTGAGGGGCTATGGGGTGAACCCTGAGATGGAATGAATCTTCCCTCCTCGATCTGAGCCAAGCCTAGGACCCAATTCCTCTAGCGGGCAGGACTTGCTCCAGCAGGCACAGGCAGCCAGGCTGCATCTGGAATTTCCTGATGATCAGCCCAGGAGCCCTGCTTCCCTCCACCTGGGCTCAACCGCCACCGGGCTGCAGCTGCTGTATGTGGGGAGGATGCTAAGCCCTCAGGTCAGGAGCAGGGCCTCCCTCCCCTTCGCTGCTGGGACCTTTCTCACAGGCTGGGTGAATGTGCCCAGGAGAGAAAGGGGAGGGTCCTGGCTTTGTACAAAGGGTCCCGGGAGCAGGGTTGTGCGGCACCCTTCTGGGGGCCGGCCTTCCTCACTCCCCATGTAAGTCTCTGAGTCCAGAGCCCTGATTGCTTCCAGAACCATCCTCCAGGGATAAAGGAAGTCTCCACAACATGTGGTCTGCATAAGCTAGCAAAGCTGTTAGGTCTCTGGTTCCGCACTTTCCTGGGAAGATTTTCCCAAAACAGGAACCGAGCTGGGGACAACTCTGCTTTTCAGCGACCAGAAATAGGAGTGCATGCCACCAGCCTCAGAAAGAGCCACGAATTGTGCATTTTTGCATTTGGGACTTTTCTGGGTAACAGCTGGTATTGTTGCCAACCTGAAAGGCATTGTGAGTCTATCCTGATGCCTGACCTGTGTGTCTTAAACCTCTCCAAAACCGTTGCCTGAGAGTTGGGCCTCGTGAGAAAACCGTGTCATCTAAGCCAGCCCTTCCTGGAGGTGAATTCTGGGATGACTCTGGGGTTTTGCATACACAGTCCTGTCTCTCCCTTCCCTGCATCCCAGGAGGGCTGGATGTGCTTTAATGAACTTCTAGGGTAAAAGTGTTTGTCCCATCCTCTAGGCTTAAGAAGTCCAGAATGGACTTCTCTATTCTAGAAGCTCTGGAGTTTACATCTTTTGTTAAATAGGGATCAAAAGCTAGGATTAGGGCCAGGTGAGGTGGCTCACTCCTGTAATCCCAACACTTTGGGAGACTGAAGTGGGCAGATCACTTTAGGTCAGGAGTTCAAGACCAGCCTGGCCAACATAGTGAAACGCAATCTCTACCAAAAAAAAATACAAAAATAAGCTGGGCATGGTGGCATGCATCTGCAGTCCCAACTACTCGGGAGGCTGAGGAGGCAGAGGTTGCAGTGAGCCAAGATTATGCCACTGCACTCCAGCCTGGGTGACAGAATGAGAGCCTGTCTTAAAAAAAAAAAAAAAAAAAAAAAAGGGTGGGATAAACCGAATCTTGTTTGGTTATTTTTTTTGGTTTAAACCCTATTGCCTTCCGCTACTTTTATGTCAGTCCTAGGATCTCAAAGGAGTTAAAAGCGGGACTGTTTCTAAACATAAGGGGCGATGTAATTGGAAAGTGTGCCTGTTAACACTGTTTTCTTCCTAAAACTCATTGAGGAGTGGATCTCACAGAGGGTGAGTGCTCACGATCCCCGTGTGTGCTTACGTGTGCATGCACAGACGTGCACAGAGGCTCCCTCCCTGGAGGCAGGGAGGGCAGACAGGGCAGTGAAGGGGGGTGTTTGTTGGGCTGGCGGGTTTGCAGTCTGAGGACCTGAGTTCAAATCCTAGCCCTAGCACTCTGACTGAGGGACCCCATCTCTCCAATGGAGTTGCAAACAGATCCTTATACCTGGCCAGACCTGGGAGCTTTCCTTGCTGCGGTCACGTGCAAGAGGTGGGTTCATAGCCTTGTGGGATGAGGTGCAGTTTCACAGGGGCTGAGAAGGGCCTTGGAATCCAAAGCCTGCCCCATCAGGCACCCCGCCCCGCGCCTCTCCCATCCAGCTCATGCGGAACGTGCCTAGTGAGTTGCTGCACAGGGACTGTCCCAGGGCCATAGCCAGGGTGTAGGTAGCCAGCAGCAGGGACTGAGCAGGGGCCTGATCCCAGCCTCCCTGTGACTCTGACCACCTCCCTGGGAAGCTGGCCCTTCCCAGTGGTGTGCTCCAGGCACAGCTGTCCAGTGACACGCACAGTCCACAGGTATTAGGTGCATGGCCAGTACCAGGCACACATTCCTGCCCAAGGACCCAAGCCGTGCTCAGTGTGGGATGGTGGGAGCCCAGCCACACTGAGCACCCCTTGGGCCCTTGGGCAGGTAAATAAGGGAGGGATCAGTGCTTAGTGCTGAGAGTCTGACTCCAGGGCCTGGGCTTCTCACCCCTGAATTACTCCCTAAGATCAACTCAGACAGGCACTCCCTGGGACCCTGCCACTGCCAGCTCCAATTGGAAGACAAGGACTGGAAGCCCAGCCTGTTCTTAGGGGGCCTGGAATCTGGGAGCAGCATAGGCGTGCAAACAGACCGTCACTGCACGGAGCCGATAGGCCAGCCGGGCACTAACAGGAGCCCTCCCGTCTACCCTTCTCCCAGACCAGCTCACCACAGTTTTGTCCTCTGCCCGGGTGGCTCCACTGAAAGGCCCCAAACTCCTCTTTTTAAAAAGACCTGTCATTTTCTGGAGCCTTCCGGCTCTGGCCCTTCCCACATCTGAAATGCAGTTTTTGGGGGTGCACAGCATCCAAGGTCTCCACAATGGGCATCGGCACTCCCCCTCGGCAGAGGTTCTGCCTGTGAGTCCTCACTGGACATTTTCCAGACCAGGAGAGACGAGGGAAATTCATGAAGACCAACAGTGTTTGGGTTTTGAGATGCTGACCAGCTGCTGCATTAGGATGTCAAGTTTTAATGATGGGGAGGAAATCTGTGGGAAGTGGCTTCTGTGTCTGGGAAGTTTCCAGGGCAGCAGGCAGCGGCCCCATCCAGACCCGGCTGAAATGTGTGCTCCCCACCCCCACACAGTAGCCTCGAGTATAAAGCATTCAGCCTGGAGGTGTGCTGTCCCTTCGCATCCCTTCTCCCAAGGCCTGGCAGAGGATGGCAGAACCAATACCATCATTTTCACAGGGAAACAAGTTGAGCAGGGTAATTTCAGCATCACATCGTGTCCTAGCTTTGTTAAATTTTTCCTGGGGGTGATGGGTGGAAAAGCGGCTGAACCCAGAGCCCACTCAGGGAAGCGAGTCCATTTCCCACCAGTCAGACCAGGGACAGACACAGAATCAGGGACAGGGGCAGCTTTTGCCAGCCCTCCCCAAACTGGCAACCAAGGGGTGTGTCTTCTCTTCAGCCCCAACCTTGCCTGGAGCAGAGCCTTTCCAAGCAACTGTTCCCCACAGTCACTCATGGAGGTGGCTTTGCAGAGGCAGGGGCCAGGCCTCCTTTCTCGATGCCCAGATGTATATAGACCAGTAACGTCCAGGGCTCTGAGAACAGCCAGGCATTGCAAGCAAGGTTCTGAGGGCATTCGTATCTGGGCATATTGCCAGGCTTTATCCGTTTTTGCAAAGGGGCTGTGACCCCAAAGCAGCTGAGAGGCACTGATCAGAACCTCCCGCCCTTGGCTTCTTATTGGACTCTTACTAAACAACTTTGTAACTTCTTATGACAGTTACTTTCTAGCCAGCATGGGGGAAATTGCCTAAACTTCTAAAGTGACCAGGCTCCTGCAGAATGCATTAGTGGTGCAGTCGGGCTGTTCTCGCCAGCAGCCACAGACACGAGTTATTCTGGGTTGGCACATGCCAGCAATGCAGAGGGTACCGTCACATTATTTCACTGGTGTATAAGGAGGGAAAAGGAAACGCAGTTCCTTTTTAACCTGGTAATAGTTCAAGCTTATTTGATTTGTCTGTTGGTTTTGAATAAAGAAAAGATCATCCTCCTGCTCTCTTTGTGAACTGAGACAGATGTGAGTCAGTGTCCTGTGACCTTCTGTCCTCGTGGCAACCCCTGTGAGAAAGGCAGCCTCCTGAGCCCATTCTGCAGATGAGAACACTGAGGCACCAGACCACTCCATTAAATGCCTGGAGTCCTCCAGACAAGAAAGTTGAATGAGGATATTTGAGCTCTGGCTTCAGAGCCTCTGCCCATAGCCACCACCAAGTACCCTCTTTCCTAAACCCAGCTGTTCTTATGTCCTTTTTTATGGAAAATCCCAGCTTTACCTACAGGGGCAATAGGCTGGCAGCTGGACTGGTTTTAATAGGAAATTTAAAAATAAACCTGGGCAGTTTTAAAGTACTTTCAATTTGGTGACACGTTCAACTATTTTCAAGCTGCTTACAAGTATTAGATCCACTCATGATATAGGAGGAGTCCAGGGGTCTTATAAGCAGGGAACCAAGGCTGGGAGGGTTAGAGTGGGCTCATGTCAGAAGTGGGGGGCTCAGAATGAGGCTTAAGCCCCACGTCGCCTTCCCGGGGGCCAGGCTTGGGACAGGAAAGAATAAACTGAGGATGTGGCATCCTCCGAAGTTAGAAGTGCTGTGGCCCCAGGGAAGTGCAGGGCCTTTGGGCCAGGAGGCTGGGCCACATCCTCTGGCAACCCTCGTGGCCCTCACTCCCCACCCCCGAGAGGCATCCACCCTTTGACCAGACGCTGGCAGCTGGATCCCATGAAGGAAGTGGAATCCGGCCCCAGATGGGTCAAGGCCTGGCTGCAGCTGTGAGACCCATCTGGCCACTTGTCAACCTCACCATCTGGGCAGATCACGCCCTGCTAAACAGGTTGGGGGTGGGATGCATGCCACCATGGTAGGGAACGTCAGCTGGGAGCCGACTGCCTGGGTGGAACCCCAGCTCCTCCCCGTGCTGGGCAGGTCTCATAATGTGGGAATCAGTGCCACAACAAGCAAGGCGCCTGCTGTGTAAGGCGCAGTGGTAAGGGTGCCTGGGGACAGCCTGGCCTGCTGAGACCCCGTGGGCTCCCAGGTGACCTGCGTCAGGACAGGGGGCATGCCAGTCCTCAGCAGAGACCTGCCACCCTCCTTCACCTCCTATGGACAGTCATGATGACCCAAGGCCTGTTCCTGTGGACCCGGGGATGCCGTGGGTGGGCACCTCAGTGGCCGCAGGAAGGAGCCCAGGCGGCTGTGCCTGGTTAGGGGGCCTGCACTGCCAGGCTCTGCCACTGCTGTCAGGCCTGCTTGTATCTGTAATGAAGGAAGGGCTGGCCTTGCTTGAGAACTGGCGGTACCCCCCCAAGGAGCTCCCCGCACCCCGAAGGATAGACACGCAGTCTATGTGGTCCTGGTGAAGTGGGACGATCTCCTACACCAGTCTCTGGAGACAGGAAGAAGAGACACAGAATCACAAATGCAGCCTCAGAGAGGAGAGAAGAGGGGCTTCTTGGCAAGAGGCGCTGCATGGGTTGTGCCACAGGGCTGAGACCAGCCCGCTTTCACCATAAAACAGACAGCGCCCCTCTGCACTTCCATCTGTCCTAGAGACCACTCTGCAGACCCACACTGGGCACCAGCAGGGTCCATGCCAGCAGAAGGTGTGGGCTGGGGGCAGTTGGCACTGTACCCCTAGGGTTGGCAAGCAGAGGCATCTCTCTGCAGGTCCCCGGTGCCTTTCGGAGCCTCCAAACACACACTGACTGGTGTAGGAGTGGGGTGGGGGCTGGCAGTGGCGGGACCTGAGCCTGGCTGGCAGGGTCCTGCCCGGGTGCTGAGAACTCATGTGACATTTGTTTTTCAGGAATCTGGGCAAGTCTGGCCTGCGGGTCTCCTGCCTGGGACTTGGTGAGTGTGGGGTCCCCTCGGTCTCACCAGGGAAACAGGCTGTGGGAGGGCCAGGCATGAGCTGAATTGGACACCCCTTGGGAGGCAGTGTGGCCCAGCCCTCAGCACTCCCCAGGGAGTAGCTGCTCCCAGAGCCCAGGATGCAGGGGGCCTCAGCTGCCATGGCAACAAAGAGGAAGACGGGAGGGGGCCCAGGATAGAGGGAGAGAGAGACACAGCCTCAGCAGAGGAGGTGAGGTGGACACCAGGGGCCCCTGCACACACAGCCCCCACCCCACACCCACAGCCCCCACACCACACCACAAAATCAGAGGCCTTCCTGGCGTCGGGAGTGCAGGGAAGACACCTTTCCTTCGGTAGCAGGCTCAGCTCATGAGTCCCTCCTGGAGCGCCACTGGATTTGGCCTTTTCTCCCCTGCCCCGTTCCCAGAACGTGCAGTCCCCACCTCCCATGTGCACGCAGTACACACCCCCCACTGCCCTGACACCGCCCTCCCCGATCCGTCCCAGCACAAGCACGCAGATGCGGCTGTCAGACCGGCTGTTTTCAGGGAGGCGTCCCTTGTGTCATTCCTTGCAGCATGTCCTGGGAGTGAGAGCTGCCTCAGCACAGCTCTGACAAGCATTTCAAAGGCCCCAGGCCTCCTGGGCCCACAGCCAGCAGCCTGCTCTAGAGACTTTTGTCCCCTCAGTTTGGTGACCCCAAGAGAGCGGAACTTTCTCTGCCGGGAGCGGTGGCACACACCTTTAATCCCAGCACTTTGGGAGGCTGAGGCTGGCAGATCATCTGAGGTCAGGAGTTCAAGATCAGCCTGGCCAACATGGTGAAACCTCGTCACTACTAAAAATACAAAAATTAGCCGGGTATGGTGGCAGGCGCCTGTAATCCCAGCTATTAAAAATACAAAATTAGCCAGGCATTGTGGCTCATGTCTGTAATCCCAGCTACTCAGGAGGCTGAGACAGGAGAATCACTTGAACCCGGGAGGTGGAGGTTGCAGTGAGCCAAGATCGTGCCACTGCACTCCAGCCTGGGAAACAAGGAGTGAAACTCTGTCTCAAAAAAAAAGAGAGGGACAGCAGGACTTTCTCTGAAGGCCAGGTGTCCACACACACCAAGGACACCCTGGCCGCAGAGCAGCACAGACGGACACCTGTGGCTGCGGGCTGGCGCTGCAGCCTGAGGTCTGAGCACCAACAGGAGAATCTAACTTCCTTCTGGGTCCCTAACTTGAGCCCCTGTGTCTCCTTCCAGGAACATGGGTGACCTTTGGAGGCCAGATCACTGATGAGGTAAGATGGGACTCTCCCAGCACCCCAGAGCCCAGCACGGGCTCGCCAGAGCACACGGTTAAGTCTGCTGCATGGACCAGTGCGCACATGCTCCTTGGAGCCCTCGAGGCAGCCTCCCGCCCTCTTTCTGTTTTGCAAGGGTGCCCCGCCCCAGGGGAGATAGAAAGATGAGCCAGGTGCTGCCATGTATGGTGCCACCACCCAGCAGTGGATGCCTTGGGCCTCAGCATGTCCGTCAAGCTCCCTAGGACTCAGATTTCCCACACACGCGTGACCCCCATTCCACAGTTAACCAGGAGAATTCAGGGTGCACATGCTTCCCAAATTCTGAAGCTGAATGCAGATCGTAGCTGCCCACACTTGGTGGAGACTCCAGTAACTATCTGTCGAGGTCATTTGGAATGCAGCCCCTGCAGAGCTTGCTGCAAGCTAAAGAATCTGAGATCTGCATTTCACAAAGCATCCCCCGTCCGTTTCCCACAGCCGCCATGAACCGCGTGGGTCGCAGTCAAATGTGTTTGCTGGGGCTCATGTCCCCACCATTAGAACAGGAAAGTGAACACTAAGGAAAAGCCAGCTTGCACGCCACCAGCCCCTCTGGGTCTCTCGGAATGACGGGGATGGCACACGTCCAGACGTGCGTGCTTCCAGACAGCAAGGCAGTGTCTCAGAAATGAGAGCAGTGGCATTTGCTGAGAGAGCTCTGGGCTTCTGCACGAGAAGCAGTTTTCGCGTTTGCCCTACTTACTATTGGAAAGGTTGCGTTTAAAAATTGATCAGCGAGTGGATGTGAGACATTGTTAGCTGTGATTGCTCAGTTTTCCAAGGGAAAGCTTTGCTTCCAGCAAAATTTCAATGCATATAGTTTGTGTTTGGGTCATTTTTATTTTTAAGATAGTAGCTGACCAGGTGTGGTTGCTCACGCCTGTAATCCCAGCACTTTGGGAGGCCGAGGCAGGTGGATCACCTGAGGTCAGCAGTTCAAGACCAGCCTGGCCAACATGGTGAAACCCCATCTCTACTAAAAATACAAAAATTAGTCAGGCATGGTGGCAGGCACCTGTAATCTCAGCTCCTCAGGAGACTGAGGCAGGAGAATTGCTTGAATCCAGGAGGCAGAGGGTGCAGTGAGCCAAGATCACATCACTGCATTCCAGCCTGGGCGACTAAGACTCTGTCTCAAAAAAAAGAAAAAAAAAAAGACAGTATCTGATTATAGAATGATTTGCCCCTTGCTTTGAAGTTGCTGGATAGGCTCCATCACAGGGTGAGGTCTGGAGTTATTAAGGCAAAAGGAATCACCTTACCTTACCCATCAGATTGGTCTAGTCAGAGCCTGGGGGCCTTATGGTTCTCTGTGAATCGGCTTTACCTGACAGCCTCATTTCCCTTTCCGTGTGGTTTCTAAGGCAAGATGGAAGAATTCTGTAGAAGGGCGTAACTTCATTTCCAAATAGTATTAGCCGGGTGCCTGTGATGTCCTCGTGGGAGAGATATAAACAAGCAGACTAGACCCACCCAGCGAGGTGACATGTTCACCAGCAAACCGGCCACACCCTCGGAGCACTGATGAATGGCCCAGGGACAGCCCCACTGGTGCAGGCCTCTGTGGTGTCCCCACCAGGAACAGTAATGGACATGTGTGAAGATATTGGAGATCGTTTCTAGATGACACCAAGCTGGAAGGACAGAGAATTAAATAGATGATGGAGTCGGCATTCTGAATGGTTGTGGCAGGTGAAAATGGCTAAGCAAAGGAGCAAGACACATTTTTGTATTAATCCTACAGTTAGTGTCAAAAAAGAAATCAATATGTCCAGAACGGGGGGCCCACCTGGCTGCAGTTCAGAAGAAAAGGGTCTGGATTTGTGCACTTCAGGTGGACTGTCCTGGACTGCTTCTCTTTTTGAGATGGAGTTTCGTTCTTGTTGCCCAGGCTGGAGTGCCGTGGCACCATCTTGGCTCACCCCAATCTCAGCCTCCCGAGTTCAAGGGATTCTCCTGCCTCAGCCTCCCGAGTAGCTGGGATTACAGGCATGCACCACCATGCCCAGCTAATTTTTTTGTATTTTTAGTAGATACGGGGTTTCTCCATGTGGGTCAGGCTGGTCTCGAACTCCTGACCTCAGGTGATCTGCCTGCCTTGGCCTCCCAAAGTGCTGGGATTACAGGCGTGAGCCACCAAGCTGGCCTACTCTTTTTGTTTTTCAGTTTTTTTATTACCTATGTGAACATTAAGTTTACCATTTTAACCATTTTTAAGCATACAGTTCAGTGGCATTAACTACATTCACATTACTGTGCCACCCTCACCAATATCTATTTCCAAAATATTTCATCAGCCCAATCAGGAGCTCTGTACCTTAAACAATAACTCCCCATCCCCTGGTCACCTCTAATCTACTTCCTGTCTCAATGAATTCTGCAGCCAATTTGTATAAGTAAAGTTTTATTGGGACATAGTCACACCCATCATTTACACATTGTGGCTGCTTTCACTACACAAGGGCAGAGCTAAGTAATTGCAACAGAAACTCTGGCCCACAATGCCTGAAGCATTTACTGTGTGGCCCTTTACAGAAAACATTTGATGTCCCCTGTTCTATGGGCCGCAGCAGCTGTGCCCTGCAGTGTCTGCAGGGCTGTCGTTCGAACAGCAGCTCAGCCCAGTTCTATACCACACCAGGGACAAATGAAAGTTTGCCCAGGAGTGGAACAAACCACCTGATGGGGCAGGAATGACAGCCACCCTCACGTGGCACAGGACAGAGCCCACAGTTTGTAGGACACCATCACATTCTCAGCCGGCACTGCTCACAGGAGCCCATGAAGGGACCAGACCACGCTAGGAATTCTAAGATGACGAGGCGCCTGTCGGAGCCTCCACGGTGGCTTCAGGTCTCCAAACCTCCCATTGATAGGTGGCCTTTCTGTGGCCTCACACTCCCCATTAGAAGCAAGTGTTCAAGACAAGCCGGACAATAAAAATGGAACAGAAGGAGTGGCTGAGAACCGTACACTTACCATCTCAGCTAATCCTCCATTGGCCCAGGGGGGCAGGTGCTATTCCCAGTTCAAGGAAGCTGAGCCTCAGGCCATAAACAGGTGCAGCAGTCTCACCTGGCCACTGGCCACTAGGGTCCCACCTGGTGCTCTTTGCCTCAAAGCTCGTGGCCAGCGCTCAGCTCTGGGGTAACTGTACTGGGATAGGGGTGGATTTCTTGTCCCCCAGATGGGGGGACAGGGAGGTGGCCTGTATGTCTCCGAGCTTCCTTCTGACTTCAGTGTCTGGGACCCAGATACTGGAAGGAACCGAAAAGTCACAAAATAAAGGCTCCGTAAAATGAACCAGGATGCGGCCACAGCGCGCAGGTCTTTAAAGGACATCATGGGAAAGGCCCATGAGAGCAAATGGAAAAGCGGTGTAGACAGCAGTCTATGGAGGAGAGCCACAGTTTTCTAGGGAGGGGGAGGAAAAACCCGGAGGAGAAGTTACAGCAAAATCAGAGCCGTAAAAAAAAATAAATAAAATAGTAAGAAAGCACAGCCCCCACAGTGCCACCGGGTCCTTCCCTGTCTTTCTTGCCTCTGGTCCTCCCAATCCCAGGTGCCAACCTGGATGCAGCTGGAATTGTACTGTGGCTTTGTTTTTCTGAGGGACAGGTGAGGTGAGGGTTGGCGTCTGCTGTGCCAGCCCCTGCTGATCCCGCTGCCTGCGCGCCCTTGGGGGTCTGTGGTGACCACAGGTTTCTGTGTTTGGCCAGGCTTTCTTCCCTGGAGGGAGCCAGGTGTGCTCAGGTCCCCCGTGCTCCCTTTGTTCTTCCTCTGTGAACAGGAGGGGCAGCCTCCCGGTGGGCAGAGCAGAGCCAGGAGAAGCCAGGGCCACCCGCCCCCCCAAGCAGCCCCAGGAACTAGGACCCCCGAAGCACTCAGCTCAGGCTTGCAGAGCCCCTGCCTAGCACCATATCCCTGTCCGCTTCCAGCCTCTTTCCCGTCACTCTTTCTAGAGAGGGCAACAGGGTAAAGAAGCAGGACACGGTCTCCAGTGGTCGAGCGTGCTGTGGAGAGGGCATGAGCTGCCCGTGGCTGCTATAACAAATAGCCACCAATGTGCAGCTGAAAACAGCAGCAACGTATTCGCTCACGGCTCCGGGGGCTGGAGATCCAAACTCGGTAACCCTGAGCCTAAGTCCAGAAGTCAGCCGGGCTGGGCTCCCTTCTCCAGGCCAGGACCCTTCCCAGCGTCTTCAGCATCCGGCGCTGCTGGCCTTCTGTGGCTTGTGGCCGCATCCCCAGGCTCTGCCCCTGTGGGCGCTTTCCCTCCTCCTCTTCTGTCTGTGTCAAGTCTCCGTCTCCCTTGTCCTCATAAGGTCACCTTTGATGGCATTGAGGGCCCACTTAGCTAAGCCAGGACATTCTCCCCATCCCTGGGTCCTCACGTTAATCCCATCTGCAAACTCCCTTTTTCTACCTAAGGTCACATTCACAGGCTCAAGGGACCTGATACCTTTGGGGAACCTTTTTTTTTTTTTTTTTTTTTTTGAGATGGAGTCTTGCTCTGTCGCCCAGGCTGGAGAGCAGTGGCCCAATCTCAGCTCACCACAACCTCTGCCTCCTCAGCTCAAATGACTCTCTTGAGTAGCTGGGATTACAGGCACACACCACCATGCCCAGCTAACTTTTGTATTTTTAGTAGAGGTAGGGTTTTACCATGCTGGTCAGGCTGGACTCAAACTCCTGACCTCGTGATCCACCCACCTCGGGCCTCCCAAAGTGCTGGGATTACAGGCGTGAACCACCACGCCCAGCCTGGAGAACCATTATTTCATTGCCTGCAGAGAAGAAAGTAGAAAAAGAAGGGCGGGGGGTGGGGTCCTGATGACAGGGCAGTCAGGAAGCAGAAGCGAGTAAGGAAGCCACGTGGTGGTCCAGAGAAAGAGGCTTCCGGGAGCCAAGAGGACAAGAAGGGCAAAGCCCTAAGGTCAAGTGTTGAGGCAAAGGGGGTGCAGGGATAGAGCCGGGGTCAGGGCGCGGGGATAGAGCTGGGATCAGGGCGCGGGGACAGGGCCGGGGTCAGGGCGTGGGGACAGGGCCAGGGTCAGGGTGCAGATCTGGGGGGGACTTTGGCTTTGGCCCTCTGTGAGATGGAAGCCACTGGAGGGCTTTTGCAAGGAGGAAATCTGACCTGATTAAAAGGTCTCCCAAGGCCTGCCCTGGCTGCTGCCCTGGGAATAGCCAGTCATGGGGGTGTCTCAAAGTTCAGTGTGTGCACGACCTGATGTACTTAGAAGGCACATCCTGATATGGCAGGGCTGTCGTGGAGCCTGGATGCTGCATTGCTGATCTGATGCTGATGCTGGTCCGCAGACCGTGCTTTGCCTGGGGAAGGTACAGGGAGAGAGGATGGAAGCAGAGAGCCAGGAGGCTATTGTGAGAAACCACCCAAGACCCGCTGGAGGCTCAGGGCAGGGTGGGCACAGCAGAGGCAGAGAGGGGTCAGATTCTGGACTAATTTGCAAGGGAAGCCACAGCATTGGCTGAATGTCACGCTCCAGTGATGGGAGGATGAGTCAAGGAGGGCTCCCGGGGTTTGACCTGAGCACGGGTGAGCGATACCTCGGGGAAGCTGATGCTGCCACAGGCTGCCCTCCCTGGCCCACAACAGCCCCAGGGCCTGCAGCACTGCTCCCCCACCCACTCTCCCCTTGCCTATCTGACACACTCCTAAATAGCCTTCAAAACCCAGTCATTGTTGGGTGCGGTGGCTCATGTCTGTAATCCCAGCATTTTGAGAGGCTGCGGCACTGCTGATCACTTGTGGTCAGGAGTTCAAGACCAGCCTACCCAACATGGTGAAACTCCATTTTAGCCTCTACTAAAAATGCAAAAATTAGCCGGGCTAGGTGGCACACGCCTATAGTCCCAGCTACTCCGGAGGCTGAGGCAGGAGAATCATTTGAACCCAGGAGGCAAAAGTTGCAGTAAGCCAAGATCATGCCACTGCACTCCAGCCTGGAGACAGTGTGAGACTCCGTCTCCAAAAAAAACCAGTCTTGGACAGTTCTTGACACGTGCTACCCCCCAGATGAAAGTTGAGCCTTGAGGACATTAGGCTCATTGAAACAAGCCACAAAAAGGACACACCATGTGATTGCATTTGTGTAAAGTACCTAGAGTAGTTCAATTCACAAATTCCCGAGAATGCTGCGGGCTGGGGGCTGCGGGCTGGGGGCTGGGGCTGGGGGCTGAGGCTGGGGGTTGGGGGCTGGGGGCTGGGGGCGGGGGCTGGGGCGGGGGGCTGGGGCGGGGGGCTGGGGTGGGGAAGGGGAGTGATTGTTCAAGGGGTACGGAGTTTCCAGTTAGGAGCCTGACAGGGAGCTGGGCGGTGGCGATGGTTACACAACTATGTGAATGTACTTCAGGCCACTGAGCTACACTTGAAAAAGGCTAAAATAGTAAATTTTTTCATTATGTATATTTTACAACTTAAAAAAAAATCTCTTTGATAAATGCAGTAATGTTTTAACTCAACAAAAAGAAAGGGGTCTTCACGAGCAGGTGTGGATTGGTTTCTAGGATGTATTCTGAGTGAAAAAAATCAAAGTGCAGAAGCATATGGGTAGCATGCCACCCTCATGGAAGAAAGATGGGGGGATAAGAAAACCCACGTCTGAAATACAAAAACAAAAAATGGAACCCTGAGTCCCCTCCTCTGAGAAGCCCTGCCAGGAGTGTGAGTGCCCTAACCATGGACGTAGCCCCGTCAGCCCAGCCTGGCGCACCCTGCCCTCCTGGGCCCTCTAGGGCCTGGTCATGGGAGGCATCTGGGAAGAGTCAGGAGGAAGGTGAGGAAGAGGTGAGCAGGTGAACCAGCTGCCCGTCTGGAGCCTTGTACTGGGAAGGAAAGTGCTAGAGGAGGAGAAGTTTCCTGGGCGCTCCCTCAGTGGGCGCATTGGGGAGGAGGAGGCCGGGGGGCAGCAGTGGGTCCCTCCGATCCTTGGCAGCCGCAGCATGGGTGCACTTGGTACCTCAGGGCAGTGGAGCTGCAGTGGGAAGAAAGCACAGAGCCAAGCGAGTGGATCCTGAAAACCAAGTTCCTGCTGAAATCACAGCACTAACTAACCAGGGCTCAGCTTCAGCTGCACTGCATTTCAGTGTCTGAAACGTTTGGGGCTGAGTGCCAACGTTGCCAGGCTGTCGGCCAGATTTTCCATGCCCCCCCCATCCACAAATATGCTGCCCTTCTGGCTTCTCTTGGAAAGTCGGCAGATCTGTAGCAGCAGGCCCGCCTGCCCATGGGCAGCAGTTGGCATGGGCCTTCTCCCGTGGGTGCCCCCCAATGGTGGGTGCCCCCCAATGGTGGGTGCCCCGTGATCCCCCCAGGACATTGTCCTCACTCTCCACGCCTCCTGCCCACGGGGGCTTCGGATCTCAGAAAGGAGAGACGCAGGCCGGTGAAGCCACCCCGGCTGGATTTCTGTCCTGCAGCTTTCGAGGGTTATTAAGAATTACTTAGCCCACCCTGGGCTTGCTGCCAGAGAGGCCCAGTGCTCTGAGCTGTGCTCGGGTAAGTGTGACACTCAGAGGGAGGCGGCCCTGTCTGAGGGTCAGCAGTCCAGGGACGCCTTTCTCTCCGGCCTCTCAGAGGGAGCTGTCACTTGCAGAGGGGCTCCCCTGGCTCCGTGAGTCCCACCCCACGACCAGTTCTTTGCTCACGGAGCACAATCGTGTCCTGACAGAAACCCACGGAGCAGAGTCTGAGGAACGGTGTGTTCAGCTTGGCAGTCATCATCGATCTTGCCTTCAAGGTGGCCGCCATCACAGCCATGTCGCTTGGGGTCAGGAGCACATGGCATTGGAGAAACATAGGCCAAGAGGCCAGCATGGATGTCAACCCGCCATGCACCAGCTGTGGGGCATCAGTTTCTCCATCCACAAAAATAACAATTCAGTCCTCATGAGCAGGTGCTGGGAAAGACTCAATGAGCTACAGCTGAATACACAGCACTGGCTTTGAGGACACAGACTCACCCCAGCAATGTCTACACAGCCCCTGCTGGGGAGCGCTTAGTTTCCTAGGACTGCCAGACCTGGGGGCCTGAAACAACACACGTGAGGCCGGAGGTCTGATACCGAGGTGTCGGCAGGGCCACGTTCCCTGCAAAGGCTCCGGGGAAGGGGCCGCCCATGCCTCTTCCAGCTCCTGGGGGTTGCCGACAGTTCTTGGCTTGTAGACGAGTCACTCTGGTCCCTGCCTTCCTAGCCTCATGGACTTCCATGTCTGCATCTTCTCCTCTCATAAATCACCAGTCACATGGGGTTTCGGCCCACCCCAACCCAGTACCACCTGACTTCACTAATTACATTCTCGAAGGCCCTATTCCCAAATGAGGTCACCTCTAAGCTTCTGGGTGGACATGAATTTTGTAGGGATACTGTTCAACCCAGTGCAGATGCTAAGCCCTATGATGATCCCGACTGATAGGATCCCTGCTCTCAAGAAATTCACAGTCCTCAGCAGTGTCTATTCCTTCTGCCCTCTTTATTCTCGATGGGTTTGTTACTGAGAGCTGCCTCCATCCCTGTCCTGTGGAGGAGAGGGCAAGGAGAGGGCCCACAGGGAACCTGTCAGACTTGGGGGGGCAGGGGCTGGACACAGGGAGGCCTCCCAGGCCGAGGGGGTGGTGCTCCAGAGCCTCTGGGCCCCATCCCAGCTGGCAGGACAGGGCCAGTTCTCTCGTTTCAGATGGCAGAGCAGCTCATGACCTTGGCCTACGATAATGGCATCAACCTGTTCGATACGGCAGAAGTCTACGCAGCCGGCAAGTACGTGTCCTTTCACATGGGAGAAAGTGGCGCAGACGGCCCAGGCAGAGCAGGGGCTGCAGGGACCCCTGCCGCCCGCATTCCCAGGGGTGCTCACAAACGCACTTGCGCTCTGCCTTCTTTTTTAAACTCTGAGTGGCTTTAGGAGGTATTATTTTCATGGGGCTGGAATTGCAGAATGCTTGGACACTGGTCACTTGCTAAACTCCCCATGGAGTCACCAAGGGGACCACAGTCCCTCTGGTGCCAAGATGCTGTGCTGGGTGAGAGGCGCGATGAAGCTGTTGTCCTGGGCGCTCTTGACATGCCTGACATTTTGACATTTCATGTCTCACTTATGCAATGAGGGCTGCAGGGCCTCTCGGAGCTGGGGAGGGCAGGCTGCAGCCGAGTGCTGTGAAGAGCACTTCGCATCTTGGCAGTGAACTTTCCTGCTCAATTATGTAAAAGCTCAGCCCTCTTCAGCCAGGCTGTTGGCTTCAGTTTTAAAGACTGGCCGTAATCAAATCATCCACTCGCCTGCATCAGGTTTCCAGAAGTCAGCTTTTGTTTGTGAAATCATTTGTTGGCCCTCTGTTCATCCTCCTTCTGCCCCCTCCTGCCTGGGGCCAGCCAAGTTGCTGTCGGCCGGGTGGGCGGCAGGACTGGGCTGCTGGGCACGGTAGCTGCAGGGCGCGAAGCTGCTTCATGGGCCCTGGGTGGTTACCGGCAACTGTGGCGGGGCCCAGAGCACCCAGCAGGAGGGAACCCAACCGGGCCCTGCTCAAGTACCCACCCAGAGCCTGGGAAATGCACAGCCCTGGGAGCCGCCGCTGGGACCCTCAAACCGTCTCCAGCCCCCATCAGCGGCCCTTTTGGCCCTCCTGATGGCACAGCCCCCCCCACCCCCTCCACACTGGCAGCAGCTTCCCATCAAAGTGAACCGCTTTCCAGACAGATGAGCCAGCAGAGGGGTGTCGGGTCAAAAAGCCCAGTGCAGATGCCAAGCCGAGAGGCACCGCCCGACCCAATCCCCACCTCTTTGCTGCCTGCTTTGGCTTGGGTTTCGCTGCCCAGAAGAACGTGTGGGAGGCAGCTCCATGCAGCCCCCGTGGATGGGGCCAGGCACACCCCATGTCACAGCAGCCACACTCTGTCTTCTTTCACTCGCAGTTTCCATGTTCCGATGTTTAACCGGACACCCAGAGCTGGTGAGCTGGGCAAGCTCACTGGGTCTCCAGCAGCCTCAGGCCCCTCAGAAGCAGCTTGCCAGAAAGCCTGGGAGTCAGGGAGCAGCTTCCCCTCAGGTCACCATTACTGTGGGATCTGCCCCCTGCTCCTGGGCTGGCCACTGTGGTCCCTCTGTTCAGCTCAGAGCTGAGCCTCCAGTGGACGCCCATCAGTGCCCTACAGGGGAGCTGGGCACTGCATGCCAGGCATAGCCAGGGAGAAACTTCTCTGGGCGGTTTGGGAGAGGGCGAGAGGCAGCTTGCAGGGGGCCAAGCCTGTGTCTTCCTGAGGCCCCCTGCCTCTCCTGCTGACACTCATTTGCACGCTTCTCAGAGAGCTGCAGGATTTCTGTGTCCCCCAAACAGATGTGAGTCCTACCAGATTCACAGCCAGAGCCACACGCCACAGGCTTAGGTAACGCCCTGTCTGCCGCTCCTCTGCCCCTGGGACCACTGCTAGCTTTTCTCTCTTCCAAGGACTGAGTGAAGTTTCAGTGCATCTTGACCATAAATGAGTAGCATTCAGAGCGCGTGCTAAACAGCTTGCAGATCACAGCCCATTCTTTCGGAGTGGATGACTCAGGCGCTTTTATAAGTGGAATGTAGCACAGGGTATGGATCATTCTCCGTCTGTTGTTTTTACTCGGAAACATTTTGCTACAAGCAGAAAGTTCTTCAAAGTTAATCCAGTGCTGCTGTGCCAAGCGAGGCTGGAAGGCCGCCCATGCCCCCAGCTGACCTGAGTTTGGTTCAGGACCCAGAGTGATGCCAAACAAGACAGAGAGTAGTCGGCCTAGCATCTGACTCTGCTGTTCAAATGCAGGAAATGAGAGGGACACGTGCACCCACACACGTGCACACACCTGTGCACATGTATGCACACATGTACACACACACACATATGCAAGCAGGCACATCTGCTGGAAATCTAGCCCTTGGCCCTGAGTACATGTTGATTGTCTCTCAAAACAGAGGATGCACTTGATGAATAATTTACCTTTAAAAACAGATACTTGGCCAGACACCGTGGCTCACACCTGTAATCCCAGCACTTTGGGAGGCAGAGGTGGGCGGATCACTCGAGGTCAGGAGGTCAAGACCAGCCTGGCCAACATGGTAAAACCCCAACTCTACTAAAAATACAAAAAATAGCTGGGCGTGATGGCGGGCGCCTGTAGTTCCAGCTACTCAGAAGGCTGAGGCGGGCGAATTGCTTAAACCCAGGAGGTGGAGGTTGCAGAGAGCCGAGATAGCGCCACTGCACTCCAGCCTGGGTGACACAGCGAGACTTCATCTCAAAAAAAAAAAAAAATGCTTGTCTGGAAATTTTGCCCACCTAATGTTGCCAGGCATTTTCCCTGGTGAATTTTCAGCCAACTAGGAAATGGGACGCTGGCCTTGCCAGGCATGACAGCAGCACCTTCCTTCTCTGTGAGAGCTGGGGCTGCCCCTGCCTAGATGAGCGCCTGCCGGGGCGCATGCCCACAGCCCTCTTAGCGGGGCAGTAACACTGCCGCTCCCGCCCCTCGGGCCAGCCCTCTCTCTGGAATGAGCTACTTAGCCAAGGCAGGTGTTAACAGCCTGACTCTGTGGCCCCAGTGACACTTCCACAGAGGGGACCAAGCGGCCGGTGGTCACAGTGGGCCTGGGTTTGATTGACTGATTTTTCTGTTTGGCTGTGATGCCATCTCAGTGTTTTTGTTTGTTTTTTGCAGGGCTGAAGTGGTGCTGGGAAACATCATTAAGAAGAAAGGATGGAGGTAATGACTCCACTCTCTGCGGTCTGTCCCGGTTGGGTGCGTAGCAAACTGTCCCAGGTCCGCCTCATCGGCCCGTGGTGCAGGCATCGTAAGGCCTCCAGGTCCCCACGTTTTTCTTGATGGGAAGTGGAGAGGAAAATTAAGTTTTCCAAGAGGAGAAGGTGACTCTGCTTGAGAAGGAAGCTGAGGGGAGGCGGGATAACCTCTCCACCCCCACCTTAGCCTCCACCCCCTCCTCAGCCTCCACCCCCACCTTAGCCTCCACCCCACCTTAGCCTCCACCCCACCTTAGTCTCCACCCCCACCTTAGCCTCCACCCCCTCCTTAGTCTCCACCCCACCTTAGCCTCCACCCCCACCTTAGCCTCCACCCCCACCTTAGCCTCCACCCCCACCTTAGTCTCCACCCACACCTTAGTCTCCACCCCACCTTAGCCTCCACCCCACCTTAGCCTCCACCCCACCTTAGCCTCCACCCCCTCCTCAGCCTCCACCCCACCTTAGCTTCCACCCCCTCCTCAGCCTCTACCCCACCTTAGCCTCCACCCCACCTTAGTCTCCACCCCACCTTAGCCTCCACCCCCTCCTCCGCCTCCACCCCACCTTAGTCTCCACCCCCACCTTAGCCTCCATCTCCAAGTCATCCAGAGACCCTGAACACCAAGGTGCCCGCTTGCAAAGAGGTGGGCCAAAAAGAGCTTGGAGTGAGAACTCCCTGACGGGCCTGGGTACAGCAGAGGGGTGCTGCTACAGAAGATGGGGTGCAAAGCCCTTCCACCTCTTCAGGTGGAGCACTGAGGGTCAGGGGAGCCAGCTTGCCAGAGAGGGGATGGCTCAGAGAGCCCGTAGACGGGGGCTGGATCCCACCCTGCACCCTGTCCACAGGACCTTAGCAAGAGCCTCCCCCTCTCCGGAGCTCACTGCTCGCCTCTGTAAGGGAGTGTGTGTCAGACCTCCCTGGCGGGCTATCCTGAGGGTCAGTGGCCCCAAGTCTGAAAATCACTCATCCAGTTTAGGGCTGGACATGCCACACTCGCCTGGGAAGTGGCAGCCCTCCAGCAAGGACCTTGGGAGTGGTCCCCGGGTGTGATGGAGCCCAAAGGTCACAGATTGGGGGCCATCCACCCTGGTCTCCCAGGAGCCTTTGGACCTTTCTTAGGCCAAGGTCATCACCCTCCCTGGGACCAACCGGGATCAGCACTTCCTACATTTTGGGGGCTCCCCAGACCCCTGGACACAGCTTTATCTGAAGGGGCTGACAAGCCCCAGTACCCTGTTTCTTAATAAATGTTTCTTTATTTTCAGAAACATCAGAAGCAATTACAAAGTTGGTCCTCCCTCCTTCCTCCCCTCTGAGGGCCATTTGCTGGGCAGCTCCCATCCCCTCCCCCATGGATTCCTGACACCCCTTCTTGTCCCATCAAATTTGTTTCTTGGCAACTCACAAATTCCTCCTCACCCCTTAGTGAAAGGAAATTGCACGTATTACAAATACCTGACCGTGTCTTTAGTGAATGCACATGGAGGTAGTATGTGGTGGTTCCTCTGCCTGGAGGTGACGCTGCCCCAGCCAGAGCTTGGTGGCTGATGCTTCGGGGGCAAAGGAGGCCTCCTGCCCCGGCCTCGTGAGCTGCTTCCCCGACCAGCCAGGACCCGGGTGGGAAAGAAGCTCAGCCATGGGGCACCAGGAGGTCATTGTCACCCCCGGATGAGGGGTATCCCCTCCTCTGGGAGGGGTCAAAGTCAAATGTGGCCAGGAGGGGCCATCATTATCCCCCATCCCACCAGGACAAAGCCGCTGGTATGAGCGTTGCCTTGTGTGAACTCAGAGCAGAAGAACAAATTCCTTTCCTTCACTCTGCTCAAGCCCAAATCCTCAGAGTTCTCTGCCTCAGCTACTCAAACCCAGAACCCCATTAGTCTGGCCACACTTGGGCCCCCTGTGCCAGCTTCCCTGCCTGCCTCCCGCCTGAATCTTGCCATCCTCAACTCCTGCCAGAGCCCCCCAAGCCCACCCCTGCCCCCTGGCCTACACCCGGCCTCCTCCGGCCTTGACTCTTGCCACTTCCTCTACGTGGACCAAATCCATGCGCCCCAGGATTCCCTGAGCCAGGCCCCCTCCTACATCCTGGGCAGAAGGCATCTGCTCCAGGATCCTGTCACACTGGGCACCCCACTGTCCAACTCCCCCTGCCTGACACACAGTTACAGCCTCAGCGGCTGCCTCCTGGTTCAATGAGGAACCCACGTACCCCGGCTTGGCATGTGGTACACATCAAAAGATGGGGAAGTGCCCGTTTTATGCCCCAGGCTCCCAGGCTTTCAGGACCTCTGTGTGAGAGATGAGGATTTTGGGGATGAAGGAGGACCCCCAGGGACCGGGCCCCATCACATTCCTTCCTTCTCTTCTGTTCCGCAGGCGGTCCAGCCTCGTCATCACCACCAAGATCTTCTGGGGCGGAAAGTAGGTGCAACAGCGGGCGAAGCTTCCAGCCCGGGCCCAGCAGCCACGGCCCGACGCTCCCCAGAGAACCCTAACCTAGAAGGCTCCTGGGTGGGGGGAGGACAGTCCTCCTTGGGAAGGGGGAGTGGTCGGGGTCCACCCTGGACAGGCCCTGGCCCAGTGCTGTTTCCTGTCCCCAGCGGGGGCACAGCTGGCATTGGTGCAGCCACCAGCTATGCCCGGAGCCTGTCCCTGTTAAGGGACATCAAATCAAAAAAAAATGCTGTGGCTGAGTTTGCCTTTTACAAAAACCTTGCTTAACTTTTCTTTTTACTTACATGGATTCTTTTTTTCCTGGTCACTTCAGTAACATCATAAAAATTATGGAAAACAGAAAATTTGTGAACTGCCCAAACCACTCCAAATCCCATGCGCCACCTGTCAGCCCTGCAGGGCTCCAGGTGTCCGCTCCATAGTTTCTGGGGGCTGGACACACGGGCTCATAGGAATTACAACTACAATTCATTTATTCTTTTTTTTTTTTTTTTTTTTTGAGACAGGGTCTCACTTTGTCGCCCAGGTTGAAGCACAGTGGCGTGATCGTGGCTCACTGTAGCTTCAAACTCCTGGGCTCAAGCGATCCTCCCACCTCAGCCTCCTGAGTAGCTGGGACTACAGGCATGTGCCACCATGCCTGACTAATTTGTCCTTTTTCTTTCTCTCTTTTTCTTTCTTTGTTTCTCTGTTTCTTTTTTTGACAAGATCTCACTTTGTCATTCAGTCGGGGGTACAGTGGTATAGCCCCGGCTCACTGCAGCCTCGACCTCCTGGGTTCTCAACCCTCCTGCCTCAAGCAGCTGGTTCAACAGGCACATGCCACCATGCCCAGCTAATTTTTTTGTTTTGTGTGTATTTTGTAGAGATGGGTTTCATCATGTTGTCCAGGCTGCTCTCAAACTCCTGAGCTCAAGTAATCTGCCCGCCTCAACCTCCCAAAGCACTAGGATTACAGGTGTGAGCCACCACATCTGGCCTTAATTTGTCCTTTTTTAAGATAAGGGGTCTCACTATGTTGCCCAGGCTGGTCTTGAACTTCTGGGCTCAAATGATCCTCCTGCCTTAGACTCCCAAAGCGCTGGGATTATAGGCACGAGCCACTGTATCCAGCCTGATTCATTCCTAATTTTCTAAAAAAATTAAGTCCAAATCAAACAGACAGGTTAAGTTGGAAAACAAAAGCTCCCTCATCCCCTGCGGCTGCCCACCTCCCCTCTAAGCCCTGTGATCAGGCTTCCCCCGGGCCTCTGGGGATTCAGCCCTGTAGCCTGGGGTACCTACCTCCGATATGAAATCCGACTGCACACGGCGTTTGCTGACCGAGTTTTAGCACCTAACACCACATCATAAATGTTTTCTGGGAGGGGTCAAGGCACCAAAACCACTGGCAACATCACACGCGGTCGGCCTGTTTTTCAGGGCGGAGACGGAGCGGGGCCTGTCCAGGAAGCACATAATTGAAGGTGAGGATGTGCTTGGGCACCTCAGGGCCCACACCTGTGGGATCATCAGCAGAGGCCAACGTGAAGACAGCACAGTGCCCGACCCCTCAGTTACCCGACCGAGCGCCCAATCCTGAGGCACCCAGTGCTCTGGCCTGACCCTCTGCTTCCACCCCAGGCAGCACAGGGGGACCCTGTCGGGAACGAGGGCAGCTGGTGGCTGAGCACAGACCAGCCTGGGTTTCAGTCCAGGTTCGGCCCGCACTGGCTGAGTGGGTCTTCAGCAAGGGGCACCCTGCCCCCGCCTCTCCCACAGTACTGTGCAGTGGGGACAGTAAGAGCACACCCCAGCGAGGGTGGCTGGGATGCCCACAGTGCCCAGGAAAAGGTGCACGCCACACAGCCCCGACTCAGCACCCCCGGGCACGGGAGCGAGGCGGCGGGCATCCGGCTCTTGCTGCATTTTTATTATCTGCATGCCTTTGCTCTCTGTGTGCATTTTCTTCAAGGTAATAGACCACTCCATTGATAATCACCTACGGGGCTTGCCACCCGCTCCCATCCTCCCCATCCCCAACCCAGAATTTCACTCTGCCAACTGTGTGTCCTAAGCTGCTCTAAGCACTCACGGGCGGCTTGGGCGTTTTAGACACCATTGCCATTGTTTTTGTTTTTGAAACGGAGTTGCACTCTCGTCGCCCAGACTGGAGTACAGTGGCACAATCTCGGCTCACCGCAACCTCCGCCTCCCGAGTTCAAGCGATTCTCCTGCCTCAGCCTACTGAGTAGCTGGGATTACAGGTGCCCGCCATCACGTCTGGCAAATTCTTTTTTTTTTTTTTTTTTTTTTTGTATTTTTAGTAGAGACAGCATTTTACCATGTTGGCCAGGCTGGTCTCGAACCCCTGACCTCAAGTGATCCGCCCACCTCTGCCTCCCAGAATGCTGGGATTACAGGCAAGAGCCCCCGTGCCTGGCCATAGACACTATTGCCTTTGGTGGGAGGGGCAGCAGGTGTAGCCTTCCTCCCTCCACATGTGCTAGATGACGTGCTCTCCCTGTTGTAACACAGTGGCCTCAGAGGAGGGCGTGCTGTCTAGGGGGAGGAGGGGCTCCCCTCACTTAGTCGAGGACGTGTGGCCTGTGGCCCCCGACATCCTCCTGAAGGCGAGACCCTCCCACCCCACTCTCCACCTATGCTGAGGCATTTCACCACCTCCAGAAGCTTCCGGAGCTTCCAGATGCCAGGGGCCTCTTCTCCATCTCTTTTTCCCTGAGCTGGGCATGGAATGGAGCGGCCCGGGTGTCTGTGGAGGTGCAGCCACAGTGGTGATGCCCCTGCCCGGTCCTCCCCCAGGTCTGAAAGCTTCTCTGGAGCGGCTGCAGCTGGAGTATGTGGACGTGGTATTTGCCAACCGCCCGGACCCCAACACCCCGATGGAAGGTAGGTGGTCTGCGGTGGCGCTGCAGGTGAGGCCTGGGCGGCATCCAAAGGGTCTGAACCTGCGGTTGTGGAGGCGGCCAGCATGGGCCCTGCTGGGCATCTGGGTGAGCCATGAGAGGAGGCTGGGTCCGGGTGGGGGTCGAGGGGCCAGGCTTCCCCACAGTGGGAGTGAGCTCAGCCTCTGGCTGCCAACCACCTCCAGCCCGAGTCCCTGTCCTTGCTTTGTACCCCAGCGGATCCCCACCACCCTGCCCCACCCTCCCAGTCAAAGCCGCACTGGAACTGTCCCCTCCCCCTGCAGCTGCTGTTTTGCAGCTAAGTGAAGTCACTCGTGGGGACTCCAACTGCGGTATTCTCTCCATTCATGATCCGTGGAGAGGCTTGGGGGTCTTTTTTTGCTCTGGGGGATAAATAGAGGGAAAAAAAATTCCGCGCTTTTCATGGTTTTGGTTACTTTGGCGGTTTGACCTCCGCCCCTCCGCTCCCCCATCCTCCTGCTACAGGTGTCCTCCTGCTACAGGTGTCCTTCTGTGTCTGCTTTGCTGCTTCAGGGACCTGAAAATTAAGTTGTCTTCCAGTTATTGTTTTCACATGCTCATGTGAGCGCGCACGTGCGAGTGTGGATATATTTTTTCCTTTTTAACTAAACTCGTGCTCCGCGCGGGGCTTTGTGCTTCCCTCTGCGCCTTTGTCGTGCCCCGCCTCTCAGTGCTCCCAGCTATCAACTCTGGTCTCTTTAAATCTTTCTTTTATCACCAGGGGACCCATTTAGTTCCTCCAAGTCAAGGACATTCATCATAGAAGGTACACAGTGCCCCCGGCCTGACTATTGACTTCTGAGCTGCATTTTATGAGACAGTATTTTTAAGTACATGATTCTTTCACCCCATGACAAACTTCTCCATAAAATGCATAAAACGGGGAAAGAGCACCCTGTGAGAACACCTTGCAAGTGAAGGAAAGCAAAGTGGTGTTGGAGCCCCCAGCCCCCAACCCCCGTCATCTCATTCCTCCTCCTCTCCGCTCCTGCGCATGTCCCCACCCCTGGGCTTGACTGCTGTGCTCCGTGGCGGCCGGGGGTCCTCCTGATCGGAGGATGCTGCGATCCCCACCTGGAGCCTTGACCCTGGATGGTGCCATGGGAAGGGTTGGGGAAGACCAGGTTTCCACAAGGCGCAAACCTGTCAGGGACCCCAGAACATGTAGCCCTCACTGAGTCTTAGCTCCTCCACGGTTTGCATTCACTAAGCTCCTGTCTCTTCTGGAGGCAAAGAACACCTGGCTTGGCAGGCTGCCCCATCCACAGCACGCTGCTCCTCGGACAGCATGCTGGCTGTGTGTTCCCTCGGTGGGCAGGGCCCCTGCCTCTCACCAGGTGGCCAAATCTCTCCATCAACATGAAGTCGTTTTCCTCCTGGAAGAATAACCAGGGACTTCTGAAACCAGGGAGCAGCCTTGGGCCACACGTGGCCTCTCTGCCCTTTCCACAGCTAAGGGCCCAAGGACCCCACCCCACGGGCGGGCGTTGGTCTCCTGGGCCTGGGCCCCTGTCTGCCAACTGGCACTGCCACCTGACCCCCCATGTATTATTTGTGACATGGCAGGAGATACCATGGGTTTTGGCAGCAGCTAGAAAGATTCAGTCCTCCTACTTCTGTTCAGCAGCTTTAAATATTGAGGTGAAGGAAAGTTGTCCCTAATTGTCCCTGCACCTGGGGCCACTGATACCACGCTTGGGCACAAGCGCTGGGTGCTCCCTGGTGTGGCCCCTGTCCAGCCTGCTTCTGCCCAGATCCTCCAGGGAGCCCAGGGGCCTTTGCCTAGGACCCCCCACCCCAGGACAGCCAGGGGTTCCTGCAGGCTCCTGCCCGTCAGCCCTGTCTCCCCGTCGCTGCATGGAAGGGGCGCCCCAGGGCAGTGTGCGGTTTCACTGGCTGGGACCTTGGTGACCTGAGACAGCTGGCGGGGAGGGAGAGTGAGGGAACAGGCTGGCCTGGGGGCCTTGGCTTCCCTCTCTCGAGCATGTGGACCTTAGCCTTGGCTGAACAGACCCGGGAACTCGTGCTGCATGGTCACAGGTGCCCCGAGAGTGTTTCTAAAAATCTTCACGAGGCTGCCAGGCCCAGAGCCTGGACCGGGGCAGGATGTAGTCGGAGATCCTTCTGGGAGCCTCAGGTTCTCCTCAGACCTTCCCCAGCAGACCTATTGGTGTTGGCTGTTAAAGCAGGTGGTCCAGGGAGGTGGCCCTGAGAGGTCAGACTCCCTCCCAGATCTCCACCCCCAGGAGGGGACGGAGACGGTTCCCAGGAGCCTCTGGGAACAACCTCTGACCTTGGAAGGAAGCAGAAAGCAGGGCTGGGCCTGCAAGCGTGGAAGCCGGGGGGGGTTTGCCAGGGGTCTTGGGTGAGTCTGCCGAGACCACCGCTCCAGAAACCCCAGTGGCCTCAGCTCTAGCCTTTAGGAGGCCCCAGGTTCTGTTCAGGGTGAATCTCAATAAAGGGGCGCTTAGGAGAAACCCCAAAAACAGAAGTCGACGGGAAGCCAGCGCTGCCACTCCGTGGCCTCATTGCCATTCCGAGGTGGCGCCTGCAGAGCAAGCCCAGCATCCTCCATCCTTCCTTCCTTCCCATCGGCCCCACTCCCAGCCATTTTCAGGACCTCAGCTTCCCCGCAACTTGGGCAGAGAACAAGCAGGCGCTTAGGGAGAGCCGGGGCTTTTCCAGGGTCAATGTCATTGCTGTTTTTAGAAACACTTGCACCCCACTTCACTCCCACACTGCCTTTGGCAGTCCAACTTGCAAGCACTGTATCAGACCCGTGAGAAACTGGAGGCACAGTCCGTCACCCCGCAAAGCTAAGAGGCTTCTGAAATCCGAAATGTTGAGGCCAAGTTCTGTTTTTAAAATCACATCCCCATGAGGCTGAGGGAGCTATAACCACCAAATTGTTATGTCTCAAAAACATTTTTGAATACTGGGAAGAATCCACCGTGTCGCTGGGGCGAGGGTCCCTCCTCTCTTCTTTAAAAAGCCAGCATGGAGTCTCTGAGATTTTGTCCTCAGGGCTTAGGTGTCTCTGCCATCCACGATTCAGGTTGTTCCCAGGGCTTGTGGAGCGTCAAAACTGTTCCACTCCAGGCCATGGCCCCTTACAGGAGGAGCACCCAGACCCCTGTGGCCCTGGGATCTCCCCTTGTCAGGGACAGGCAGGTTGGGACTCTGGCCTGGTGCTGGGCTGCTTTGAGAACCTGGGCTTTCCAGGCCTGCTTCTCAGTCTCCTGGACATGAGAGAAGCTCGGCTCGAAGCCCTGTCCTCCAGGACCACACGGCACCCCAGTCCTGCCGCTTCCCCTTCTCCAGTCTGCTCTCTATTCCAGTGAGAATTTGGGATAGCCCAAAATAGGAATCCAGAAACAGGCGAAAACACGTCTCCCTCCTGCTGCCAATCGGACGGTAGCTTGAATGCATTCACCTGGTCCTTCCTAAGTGATCAAGGCCCCAGAATCTTCCCGAGACCAGAGAAGCCCCAATTCTAGAGTCCACAGCCACCTTCATTCTTTGATGTCCCCTCTAATCTGCCATAGAAACATCACAGTCCATCCATAACCCATTTTTCAACATTTCCATAGGCCTGTAACCAGTCAGGGAAATGGTTTTCAGGACCAGCTTCTAGGATTGTGGTTCATTTTTCTCTTTCATCCCAAAAAACCCCTCCCACACCCAACTTCAGAGCCAGAAGTACACTGCTTGCAAGACATGTTCGCAGCCCCTGTCCCTCCTCCCAGCCTCCTGCCTGCATCTGCAGAATGTCCCGAGGCTGGCCCAGAGCCCCAGCCACCCCCCACCTGCAATTTCGCCTTCTCTCGCGACAGAGACCGTCCGCGCCATGACCCACGTCATCAACCAGGGGATGGCCATGTACTGGGGCACGTCACGCTGGAGCTCCATGGAGATCATGGTACGGCGACCGCGCAGTATGTGTGTGTCCAGGCACGGGCTCCTGGCATAGGCTGCCCACGGAGACCCCAAGGCTCTGGCAGGGTCTGTGCCTTTGGTCCCAACTGCACCAATGCCCGGGAGCTAAGGGAGGGACAGGATGGTGGAGTGTGGTGGTTATGTATGCAGTCCTTGAAGACGGGGATTCCACGTGAATCCCAGCGCTGTGTGGCCCTGGACAAATGGCTTAATCTCTCTGAGCTTGTTTACCCATCTATAGAACACGTCTGCTGGGTGAGTCCTCATGGGGCAACCTGAGGAGTCCCTGAGAGAGCCAGTGTGAAGCTCTTAGCAGACATCCTAGAGTTCAGGGAGCACTCGGGGGTAATAACAACACTGGCCACTTCCACTATGTGCCAGGCGCTGTTAGGTTCAAGGGCTGCACAGGGACCCACTCGAATGCCATCTTCACAGTGCCTTACCAGGTGATGCCACAGGCAGCCCATTTTTCAGACGTGGATGTGGCAGCACAGAGAGGTTCAGTAACATGCCAAGGTCACACAGCTTGGGCCAAGATTGGCATCCAGGCTGTGTGGCTCAGAGGCTGGGCTGCTCATAACTGGACCCTCCAGCCTGGACATCCCACCATCCACCCTCTTTTCCCAGCTTACCAGGGCCTCGTTGGCTCCCAGGAGAACTAGGAGTGTGAGCAGCGGGGAGACCCACTGCTGCAACCCAGGCTGCAGCTGCCAGACCAGCCTGTCCCGGGCACGCCTTGGTGCCCCCTCCCTGGCTACCCCAGAAGCCCCCTACCCGCTCAAGGTCAGGGGCCACTGGGGCCCATTTCTGCCTTCACAGGAGGCCTACTCGGTGGCCCGGCAGTTCAACCTGACCCCGCCCATCTGCGAGCAGGCTGAGTACCATATGTTCCAGCGCGAGAAGGTGGAGGTTCAGCTGCCAGAGCTGTTCCACAAGATAGGTGGGCACCCCAGGCCCTCACCCGCCCCACCCCCACCCCCGGGCCCTCACCCCGCCCCACCCCCACCCTCGGGCCCTTGCCCCGCCCCACCCCCCACCCTCTGGCCCAGGGCTTGACTCCACCTGCTTTTCCTCTCTCAGGAGTGGGCGCCATGACCTGGTCGCCTCTGGCCTGTGGCATCGTTTCTGGCAAATACGACAGTGGCATCCCGCCCTACTCAAGAGCCTCCCTGAAGGTGAAGGAACGGCCTGGTGGGGAGGGACGGGCAGAGGACAGGCGTTTTGGAGGGGAGGGACCTTTGGGCCAACCACATTGGTGCTGGGTGGGGCTTCGGGGGCTGAAGCTGCTCCCACCTCGGTCTGCTGGGGACGGGATCCTTGGCATGAGAACATGGAGCCCCTTCTGGCCAGACTCCATGTCCAGAGGGGCTGCCCAGCCTTTGGCACAGGCCCCAGTGAGCAGGCCCTTTCACATATCCCCCCACCTTTGCCCCTCACCACAGTTCAGCATTCACTGATCCGCCACTACTGAGACCCCTGGGCCTGGGCGCAGGGATAGGGGTTGCAGAGCCACACGGAGGTGACCCTGGGACAGGCGCCTCTTCCCAGCACACAACCTCCTGGTGGGGACTCAGGAGGGTCCCCATTCTACAGGATCTGGGGAATGAGGAGCAGGCCAAGAAAGCCTGCCCAGCCAGCAGACTCCGCACTGGGGCCCCCACCAGCAGCACGGCCCGGCCCCCCACTCCTCCCATCCCACCGCAAGGGCAGGACGCCCCCCAGGAGGCCCTGCAATCCTCTGGGAGGGATGGCTGGGGAGAGGGCACTCCCCTAGGGCCAGGAGGTTCTTCTGGGCCGCAGGTGGCCGCCAAGGCCCCAGGCTGCCAAGCTCCCTAAGAGAAGGAAGGCCAGCACCTCGCCTCCTTGTCCTGGCTGGGGATTGGGCCAGCACCACAGTCTCTGCATTCCAGAGCCTGGACAGGCCCCGTTCATCCACCTGCCCGTGCCCAGCCCACTGTCCACTCTCCCTGCTTGAGAGGCCTGGGGCAGGGGCACTGTCCTGGCTTCATGATGAGATGAGCCCTATGAGGGCAAAGGGTCCAGAAGGAATGAGCCCATTGGCCCCCTGCGCTTGGGGTCCAGTGACCTGCTCTCCTCATCTCAACCAGGGCTACCAGTGGCTGAAGGACAAGATCCTGAGTGAGGAGGGCCGGCGCCAGCAGGCCAAGCTGAAGGAGCTGCAGGCCCTCGCCGAGCGCCTGGGCTGCACCCTGCCCCAGCTGGCCATAGGTAACAGGCCTGGGGGCACCAATGGACCAGTGTCCCTGGGGAGAGAGGGGAGGGATCCCTGGACATCAGCCCCCAGCTGGCCACAGGTGACAGGGCTCTAAGGGGAATGGTTGGGACCCCGTGCCTCTAGGGGGATGTCAGGAGTTCCTGAGGACCTGGGCCACGCCCTCCATCCAACAGCCGTGGTAATGGGGCTCCCACTTTTACGGGAAGAGATTGGGGAGCGTTGGGCACTTGGGCCACCTCTCCACCAGGGAGCCCCACGCCCCCTCCAGCCTCCTCTTAGGCACAGCCCCTGCCCAGCACTTTTAGGCTTCCTAAGCACCCTCAGCCCCGAGACTAAGACGCTGGGGCCCAGTCAGGGGCAAGGCGGAGCCATCAGGGGCCCCTGCAGTGATTGTCTCTTCCTCACCTCGGGTCTCGCTGACACAGCCTGGTGCCTGAGGAACGAGGGCGTTAGCTCCGTGCTCCTGGGGGCCTCCAACGCGGACCAGCTCATGGAGAACATTGGGGCAATACAGGTGAGTGCGAGAGGCCGTGCTGGGCAGAGTCCCCATCCCAGCTGTGCCCGTCCAGTGCATCCTCCCAGGCTCATCCTGCGTGCCAGGCTCTGTTCCAGGCGCTCAGGATGTGTCCGTGAACCATCAGAGCTCTGCTCCTGGAGACCTTGCTTTCCAGCAGGAACAGACATACACACTGACTGCAAGGAACAAGGAGGTTACAATGTGTGCTGGGAGTGGAGGGGCGCCACAGGGGAGAGCCTGGAGGGGAGGGGAGGGAGGGGTGGGGAGCTGGGGCCAGGGACAGTGGCACTGCAGACCCAGGTTCAAGGAGGCCCGTGGGGTGGGCTTGTTGAGAAGGTCGTGCTCAAGCAAAGCCTTGAAGAAGCGCAGAGTAAGCCATGCAAATGGCTGACTTCCATCAGCAGAAACCGTCAATGCAAAGGCCCGAGAAGGCGTGGGGCAGAGAGGCAGATCCGAAAGGCACTGCACCCCTCCGGGGACTGGCATGCTGCCTTTGAGTGAGGTGGGACCCTGGGCAAAATTTGGGCAGAGGAGGGCGAGCTGCAGCTCAGCCTGGAAAGGGAGCCTGCTCTCTGGCTGCCCCATCCTGGAGGCTTTGGGAAGCACAGTCCAAGGCAGAGGGCCCTGGTGGGACGAGGCGCTGCAGTTCCAAGACGGGAATGGTGGTAGGATCCTGGACGGCTGGGAAGGCGGGGCTGTGGGGTTGGCTGACCACCTGCTGTTTGTCAGTTTGGGGGTGCGAAAGCGAGGTGGAAGCCGGGCCCTGGCTGTATCGCCGGGAAGGCTGTCGGTGCTGCCAGCCGGGGCACGCACAGCCGGAAAGGGCAGTCGGATGTGGAAGTCCAGCATCTGGCCTTGGAGTCTGCGTTTTATGGCACTGCTGCCTCCACCCTTACAGGAAGGTTCTAGAGCGCCCTGGCATTTGAGGGGTAGTGCCCAGACCCAGGCATGCTTCCTGTCTGCCCCGAACCTTCGGGAACACAAAAGCAGCACAGCCTCCATCTGCCTCAGATGGAGCCCAGGTGTGATGGGGTAACTCGGGCCTGGCCCACCGACCACCTGGAGGAGCCTCGCCCACCTCCGCCCCCGGCCAGGCCCGTGGTGGGCGGGATTCTGATTCGTTCTTATTCTTGCGCGCAGGTCCTTCCAAAGCTGTCGTCTTCCATTATCCACGAGATTGATAGTATTTTGGGCAATAAACCCTACAGCAAAAAGGACTACAGATCCTAAGCCGCCCCCGCCTGCTCGGACAGTTCCCGTTCCCTCCTAGTCTCTGTTCGCTCGCTTAAGCTGTTTCGAAGCCAAGTAAAGAGTGTGGTTTGCATCAAAGAGAAACACCACACTGTGATGTCATCGGGAAACCATCTCCCAAGTCGCTGCCAGACACCGCCCACTGCTTCACCAGACCATGTCGAAGTCCCACCTGTGCCGGGAATGGCATTGGTTAGGAAGGACGTCCCAGCTGTCCCACCCCAGCCTGTCACGTCCTCTCATCCTCCAAGAAGAGACCACCCAGCTTTCTGCCAGCCGCAGCCACGAGTCCCAAAGTCAAGGCCAGGCCAAGGCCCGATTGGGTCCTTGGGGCAGGCAGGGCCGGCCTCTCCTCTGCTGAGAATCCCTACCTGGTGTGGGGGGAGGGGGAGAGGGGTCTGGCCCATCGAGGGGTCCCTCTTCCAGGGCCTTGGTTGCTGGGGCAGAGCCTCCCCACTTGGGGTCTTCCTCCACCTACCACTTGCCAGGGGCTCCAGGTACAGCCTGGGGGGCCTGACCCCAGATTCCTCCCCCAACCTTCTCTGCTCCAACCCTTCCCACTGGGTCCCCGCAGGAGTCTTGCCTACCAAGCTCGAGCTGGCCCTTGACCCCCACCCACCCCCACCCTTGCTGGCAGGGGCAGGGACCCAGGGGGATTGGCTCCACCAGTCTGGGAGCCACAAAAAGTGTAGGGGTCTGATTTCCAGCTCAGCATCCCACCACCTTCCGTCCACACACCAGTGATGAGCCTCACACCAGCGAGGCCCAGAGCACTTGGGAGAGGTCCCAGCGGGGGCAGGCCCCTCTGTCCGGCCACCCCTCTGTCCGCCACCCCTCTGTCCTGGCCCCGGAAGGCCCTGTGGTCATGTGCTCTTAGTTGGATGGTGGCTGCTGGCTACATCACGACATGTGGCAGCAGGAGGGCCCTGTGCACAAGGACACATTCCTCTTGGCCCCTGTAGACCTCCTCTAAAGCCACCTCGACCCCAGGCTGCTGTTCTGCGCCAAGGTGGTGGGCTTGGGTTTTGCAGAGAGCATGCTTGGACCTTTTCAGTAAAGAAAGGCCCTTGGGGTTTTCTGTGCTGTGTGCCCAGGACTGGGGGTCTGCAGCCCCCATAATGTGGGCAAAGACCTCAGGGAACCTCTCCCTGGAAAGATGGCCAGGACAGGTGAGCCCTTCCCACTGCCCAGTGCCTGCAACAGACCGGGGAGGGGGAGGGAGGGCAGGGCAAGCCAGAGTGACGCCCCTGTGCAGCCTGGGCCAGAGGGCTGGGGATGCCAAGAAGCCTGCAGGTGCTGAGATGCCGTCTAGAGGCCCAGGCCTGTGTCCTGAGAAGTACCCAGGCTTTGCTGACTGTGTGGGGCAGGGTTCTCCCAAAGCCGCCCCCACCCCTTGCCAGCAGGCCCCACGGGGAAGCCTGTGCTTCCTGCCCCCAGGGCGAACCTCAGCTGGGGCTCCTCTGTTCCCACCGGAGCCCGCTGTTCCAGAAGGCTCCACCCTGCCATCCTGCAGGGACTGCTATCCTGTCCTGGCCGGGCCGAGGCCTGGGAAGCTATGTGTGAAAGCCACAAAAACCAGCGGGGAGGGGCCAGGTTGAGAGGAGGAGAGGGACACAGCTTCTGCCATTCCCAACCCCCCTTCACGCTGCCCCGGCGTCTAAACCCGGGCCCCTCCTCGTAGACCAACTCCCGGGGTCTCCACCAGTCCTGCTGCTGGCTTCACCAGAAGCAGCCCTGCAGGTGTGGGGCAGGGAAGTCTCCTCCCAATGGAGGTCCCAGCCTGTGGCCCAGGTCCAGGTAGGAGTCGCCTGCTTCCTTCCACGACTAGGTCCTGCAGTGGCCAGTGGTGCCGGAGGGCAGGTGGCCCCCCCTTGCCTTCAGGGAGGGTGGCTGGCCCCATCCCCACTGCCACCCCAGCCCCACCCACTGTTGGAAGAGGGATGGGCGCACGAGGTGGTGCCCAGGGTGGGCACTGCTGCCTAATACAAGCCACACCAGGGGCAGCTGAGCCCGCGAAGGCTGCGAGTTTGCCAAACACAGGGAGGCCGGGCCCCTGGTGAGCTTGGCCGAGGCCCAAGGCCCTGGTGCCAGGATGCAGGCAGCCTCGGGCACAGCTCTTCCCACAATCTGGCTCCTGGGTGTCCTGTTTGCTCCACACCAAACCGCAGCGAGGGTGTGAGGGCTCTGCCTCCTGGGGCCAGGTCCCCCGACTCGGGAGGGGGGGTGTTGGGTGGCACCATCTGAGGAAGTACAGAAGGCCAAGGCCAGTGGGGTCTAGAAAGGGCGGCGCTGGCCCTGCTGGCCGCTGCAGGGCCCCCACTGTTTCCCTCCCACTCAGCCTTGTGGCCAGACCCCAGGTCCCAAGGAGTGACGGGGGCTTCCGCCCATCTTTTGTCCTTGTCCAGTCATGTAAATAATGTGCTTTTTCCTTTTTTTTAACCAACTGTGGTTCCTCAGCTAATTGCATTCCTTACCTAGGCAGAGACTGTCCTATGCCTTGAGCTTCCAAACAAGACTCAGACCACGACTCAGCCACCGTATTTATGGAATGGCAAAATAAAGCCCAAACCCATCGGACTCTGCGCCTTTCTGCTCCTCTCATGTCCTCGGGGTCAGGGCTGGGCCGGGGTGAGGAGGGGAGGAAGAGGCTGCTGGCCCCAGGGGCCCAGGGGCTGGGGCCTCCCCCGAACCTGAGCCTGCAGCTGAGGGCGGGTGGGTTGGAAAGGGCCCGTGGAGAGAGAGAGATCAGGGACAGAGGTTGCGGACAAGGTGGTCAGAAGATCTCTCCCAAGCGAGTCCGCTCAGGGGCCCACAGAGGGTGGGTGCCTCCCCTACCGCCCCCAACACATTCTTTCACCAGCGCCAAGGGTCAGAGCTGCTTGCTGGGAGGCTGCTGTTCTCATGAAGACAGAGATCAAGGCCTGGGAAAGCCCTCATGGTACGTGTTTGGGGTGCAGGTGAGAGGGGCCTCACCCCAGCACACCCCTGCTTTGGGCTCCCCTCCTTCCCAGTGAGCCCTGAGCCTCGTGAAATGACCATCCCAGGCAAGAGAAGAAGGCTTCTGGAGACATCCCCAGCCCCCACTACTCCTCCCTGGCCACAGCCCCCATTCCTATTCTAAATCTTGAATCTTAAGAAAAAAAAAAACTCTTTGATTAAATCCTTTCCCAAAGGATTTATTAAAACACAGAAAACCAAAACATACACACAGAGTACAAAGTAAAGGTGATTGTGTTGTTCGGTCTCTGTCCGGCCTCCCGCAGGTGAAGACCGGACAAGCCACGGCTCACAGGAGAGCTCGGCTTCCAAAGCTCAACCCCACCCCCACCAGGGCCACCCTGGCTGGGACTCCTGACGTGCCCTGCACCCAGCCCAGGACCCTCCCTTTGCCAGCCTGGGGCTGTGCCTGGGAAAGGGGTCGGCCCCCTCTTAGCCGGGCCTGGGCCGGTGGGGTCTGCTCCCTCCGTACCCCTGAACTCAGACCCCACAGGCCAGTGGGACCCCTTCCTCCTCTCCAGGGTGCTTGGGCTCCAATCTCGGCTTGAGGAATTCAGGACACACACACACACCCAACGGGCCCTTTCTGGGTTATCGCACCTAAAAAAATACTTTGTTAAAAAAAAAATCTGAAAATTAAGAAAAAGAAAACAAAAACAGAATGCCAATGACTGGGCTGATGCACCACAACCTGTAAACTTCCAGACACGCAAAACAGGCAGGAGGCGGCCTCCACGACTGATGCCGGGCCTGCCACAGGAGAGCCCTGCAGGAGGGTCCGAGGCCAGGTCACCAAGATGGCATGCCGGCCTCGGCCCCCACCCACGCCCCGTCCCCTGCCCACAGACCCTGGCACACACTGGAGGCTCCAAGTGACCCACAGTTGACCAACTCCACCGGCTTCCAGCTCCCACGTCCCCAAGCCCCCTCTCCAGTCCACCTCCTTGGGCCCTCAAGTGTCCCAGGATGACAGGAGTTGCCGGTGAGGGCTGCCGGTGTCATGGGGCCAAGGCTTGGTCAGCCCCTGACTTGGGCAGGGGAGCACCCGGGGAACTCTGAGAAGGCAGCCCCAAAAGCAGGAGGACTTCCATCGTTTGGGGCAGGGAAAGTCCGGCCCGCCCCTGGCAAAAGCCAAGTTTGCAGGAAACACAGGAGCTTTGGAAGGTGGCTTTCAGGAGGATGTTGCTTCCGCCTCAGGCGTGTATGAGGACCCCACAGACCTGCTCACTCCACCCCGAGTCACCTGAGGCCACGGGGCAATGCCTTCCAAGACTGTGGCCCAAAGGTGGCTCTGCAGAAGCCCTACTCAGCATTGGTTTAAATAAAGTGGCTGGAAATCTCCAATCACAGACTGGTACTTTGGGCTCACACTCATGCCCCAGGCCCCTAATTCTGCCAGCAGCAAAAACCAAACCCAGCCCAGAGATGCCAAAGATACCAATACCACCATCACCACTTTTGGCAGAGATGATTGACAAGCCAAGAAGACACTCGAAGATCTTTTCTCCTCTCCAAACTGGTCAGCCCCAAACCTGCTCTGACTCCAGCAGCCCACCGCTCCCAGGCTACCAGGCTGCCAGCCACAGAGCGCATCACCTCTTCTGGACCAGGCAGTGCAGGGGGCCTGGGCCCGAAGGAGCTCTGGCCAGGCTTTCCTAGGTGCCCAAGTCTAACCAGGCAGAGGAGAAGAGAGCCCTGGCGAGGCCTGGGAGGGAAGCGGAGAGGAAGGGACAGAGCAAGGCTGCCTGGGAGGAGGGGCTCACAGGGGAGGGGCCATCAGCCCTTGGGGTGGAGACACGGACTCCTGCCCTGACTCCCACACACCTCCAGGCCTGCCACTAGGGACCTATCTGCTGTGGGCCAAGGGAGGTGGGCACTGCTCCCAAAGAGGGCCAAGCCAGTGCTGGCCACTGCTTGTTTGGGGACAGGGGCACAGGAGTGAGCTTATGGCAGGTCACCTCGCCTGTGACCCAAGCCAGGAGCCTTTGCTGGGAGGCACGGCAAAGCACACAACGCGCACGTGGAGAAACCACAATGGCTCGTTCAGGGCTGCCCTTCCTGGAGGCAACGTTGGGTGCTGCCCACGCATGGCGGAGTCCGGGCTGCATGTGAGCCTGCTGACAATCATCTCCACCCCTGCGTTCTCCCCACTATGCCCACCTGCAACCTCAGGGTCAACCTCAGGCTGGCCTTGCAGACCTGGATCCAGCCTGGAGTGTGGGAATGCACCAAGATGGAGGAGTCTTGGGGTCCCACCCTCAGAGAGATCCTCATTATGTGGGAAGCATCTGGGGCTTAGGGAATCTCTCCATTGTCTGCAACACAAGCCGGCGAGTCCTGACCCAGCCTTGGCCCCACCAGTCCCAGGCAGGCCCTCTCCAGGGAGCAGAGTCCCAGCCCCTGTGGCACTCCCATCCCAGACCCAGCTGGGTTTCTCACGGAGCCCCTTCCTAACACTCCCAGGATTCTGCACCCCAAGGCACCTTCCCTAGGAAGCTCCCAGTTCAAGACTCAGAAATGCCTTCCAGGCTGACCTGGGACCAGGAAGAGGATCAGACACAGACAGGCCTAGGGAGGGCCTGACCTGCTCCCCATCTCCATCCCCAGCTTGGAGGGGCAGTGGCAGGGGAGTGGGTGGGATTCCAACAGCCCACATGTGGGAAGATGGTTTTGGGACTCCAGGGCACTCAAGCAGGAAACAAGGCAGCAAGCCCTCGGTGTGGCGGCTGGGAGGGGTCTGCAGAGGGCACTGGGCCCAGTCCCCTCCAGGCAGAGCTCTCCCCACGCTCTCCAAGAGGGCAGCCTCAGGCAGGAAGTGCCCCAGGAAGGCCTCTCAGGGACAGGAGAATGGGACAAGTCCAGGCTCCCAGGGGCAGCCCAGCTCCACCCCCAGAGGTGGGCAGGGCAGGCATCCCAGAGCACAGGGCAGGGCCAGGGTCTCTTGGGCCAGCTCAGGGACCATGACCCTCCTTTGCTGGGGCATCTGCTGTCACTTAACCACACCTCCGGCAGAAAGCAAACCCCAAACGCAGCAGTGGCTCTGAGGCAAGCGCTGGCCCTCCCAGCACCCCCTCCCTGGGGTCACACGCTTCTGCCTGCCATGAACACAACAGCCGGGGCCACAGGCATCCCACTGGTAACAGAGTTCAGAGCCTTCAAGAGGCATGGGGCCGGGAACAGACGCCTGCTGGCAGAGGACCCCCTCACCGCAAGGAGACAGCAAACGCCTAGCAGCCTCCAGCCTCAGCAGGAAGGAGGGGAAATGTCAGCCCGGGTCTCACCATCGGACTGGACATCTGCTCCCCAACCTGCCCTGCCTGGTGCGGGGAGGCTCCAAGTAGGCAGGGGGCTGGAGCAGAAGGAGCAGTCACACAGGTGTAGACAGGACAGGCAGGAGACGCCAAGGGCTCCCAGGGCACCGGGCTCCGTGTCCTCCCGGCTGGGCCGAGTCCACAGGGCAGTGCCAGGGCTTCCTTGCATCTGGAACCCATCGGTAAAGAGAGATGTCAGTACTGCAGGTTCGAATCTTCCATACGTCATCTGACTTTTATCAAGACAAATGTGTTCAAGTCTTCAATAGGAAAGTGCAAAAGATGTACAAATAAATGAAATCTCTTCTAAGAGTCGTCTGGAAAAGGTGGCGAGGGAGCACGTCCGGCGTGGTTGTGGGGGCGACACTGTGTGGAAGAACACTTGAATTATGATGACGTGGCACTTCTGGGCTCTGGCCGCGCCGGGCTGGGCCTCGTCCTCCATGTGATGCCATGACTCGGTTTCCCTTTTTGTCCCAAGGTGGTGCTGGCTCCTAAAAAGGCGGCAGCTTTTCTCTCCCATGGGGGTCAGGCAGGTGACCCGGCAGGCGTGGCTGCAAAAGGCAAGTAAGTGGGTCATGCAGGTGGGCGGCCAGGCTTCCAGTTACAGGGGCGCCAGGGTGGCACCCACAGCCTGCAGCTGCTCCCCCCACTGCCTATCACAACCAGCTAGGACCGGGGGCTTCCCAGCCACAGGCTGTCGGGCCAGGCCATGAGCTACACCCAGAGTGCCAAGAGCACCCAGGAAGCAACAGCTGGCAGGGACAGCGAGCCAGGAAGCCCCTCTGGAGCCTCTGCTGGCAAGCCACAGTTCCCACAGGGACAGACACAGCATGGTGGAGGCTGGAGGCCCCAGAGAAGGCCAGACTGAACTGGCAGTTCCTCTGAAATAAGCCCCCTCTCCTGGCCAATAACCCCCGCAAAACCCTCAGCCACCCTCCTGGTCGTGGGCAGGGAGTGAGGTGTAAGATGAGATGTGATGTCTGCCACCAGCAGGACAGCAGGGGCGGGACAGGGCTCCAGGCCGGGGCAGCAGTCTCTGACTTCCACCGGGAACACATGTGAAACGGGAGCACACGTGCACACAGGAGCTCACCCAAGTCCACCGACCCCTTCATGTCCTGCCACTCCAGCCTCCCAGCGGACAGACACACTGGCCACAAGGTGGTCCCAGGGCCAAGAGGGCAGGGTAGAGGGGCTCCAGGCAGGAGGGTGGCTCCCAAGGCCACCAGAGGCAGTAAAGTCTCCAGGACTTAGGGAGAGGAGTCAAGGACAGGGCGGGGCTGACTGTGGCCAGGCCTGACTGGCCAGCAGTGGGGTGGCGGGAGGAACAGCGGGCCCAGCAGCCCTCACCTCAGCTGGAAATGAGCGCTGCGGCACAGGGAAGTCTCGGGGACGGCTAGATATCTGTCAGAAAGAGAGGGGAGCCGGGCTTGCCTGGCGTCGGCGGCAGCAGGCAGGCCGGGCCCGGCGGGCACCCGTGTGCATGCTGCCCGGAGCGGACGGGCACCTACCGGTCACATAGGGCCCCAGGGGCATCTGGTTGTAGTTGACAATCCCTCCCGGTCCAGGGCCCCGGAAGTTGGGCCCAAAGTTGTTGCTGTACATCTGGGAGGAGCCGAAAGCGCCCTGGAGGCAAGGACTCAGCTTCACAGGTGGCCTCAGGCCCCCCACCCAGCCTCCACCCAGGGGCACGCCAGGGGGTTCGGGCCGGGGTGCACAGGCCGAACCTGACCTGCTGGATGGTGGGGTCCCCGGCACGGTTGGTCAGGCGGCTCAGGATGCTGCGCTCTGACATCTGTAGGCGGGCTGCCACAGGGGGGATTCGGGACAGCATGGATGGCAGCCGGGTCACATCAGCCTTCATGTCACTCAGCAGCTCCTCCAGCTGGTTCAGGACTGTGGCAGGAGGCAGAGGGATGGCAGGATGGAGGGGTGAAGGGGTGGAGGGGTGGAGGGGTGGAGGGGTGGAGGGGTGGAAGGGTGGAGGGGTGGAGCGGTGGCGGGATGAAGGGGTGGAAGGGTAAAGGGGTGGAGGGGTGGAGGGGTGGAAGGGTGGAGGGGTGGAGGGGTGGAGGGATGGAAGGAAGGATGGAGGGATGGAGGGATAGCAGGATGGAGGGGTGGAGGGGTGGAAGGGTGGAAGGGTGGAGGGATGGAAGAGTGGAAGGGTGGAGGAATGGAAGGGTGGAGGGGTGGAAGGGTAGAGG
>NW_022436983.1:332925-391815 GCF_009761245.1 Sapajus apella
GGATGATGGAGGGATGAGGGATGATGGAGGGATGGGGGAATGAAGGGGTGCAGGAATGGAGAGGTAAAGGGATGGAGGCATGATGGAGGGATGGAGGGATGATGGAGGGATGGGGGATGATGGAGGGATGAGGGAATTAAGGGGTGCAGGAATGGAGAGGTAAAGGGATGGAGGGATGATGGAGGGATAGAGGAGTGAAGGGATGGAGGGATGATCAAGGGATGGAGGGGTGGAGGGATGATGGAGGGATGATCAAGGGATGGAGGGATGAAGGGGTGGAGGGATGGAGGGATGATGAAGGGATGGAGGAGTGGAGGGATGGAGGGCTGTGCCAGGGATGCAGCACGAGAGCTGGGGCTTATTTGCAAGGGTGTATGACTGCACTCGGCCAGAAGTGGGCACCAGGGGGTGCTGTGCACCAGGCCCTCCCAGGCTGCCAGGCAGTGCTGCCAAGTGGAGACACAACAGGGGCTTCCAAAGAACTCCTCCTAGGGGTCCCTCTGGGCTGGACAGAGGCCCCCAGGCTGTAGACGAGCAAGCCAGAAACACCGGCCGACACAGGGCTTCCCTCCCAAGAGTCCTCAGGGAGGCCTGCAGTCCCAGGCCCAGCTAGGCAGAGGGTCAGAGCACACCAGAGAGGACTGCAGGGCATGGGGATGGGTCCAGCAACTCTCGCCACAGGGCCACCCTCCCACAGCCAGCCGGGATCCCCGAGGGCAGAAGTGTGCCCCGTGACCCAGCAGAGATGTGCAGCAAGCACCAGAGGTCTGAACTGACGGAGATCTCAGCCAGAGTCCTCCCTTCCCGCACAGGGCCAGTGAGAGGGCTCCAGGCCGACGGGTGTTGCCAGGGCTAAAGACACAACGAGGCTGGGTGCGGTGGCTCACGCCTGTGGTCCCAGAGCTTTTGGAGGCTGAGGCAGGCACACTGCCTGAGCTCAGGAGTTCACCACCAGCCTGGCCAACACAGTGAAACCCCATCTCTACTAAAATACAAAAAATGAGCCGGGTGTGGCAGCATTGCCTGTAGTCCCAGCTACTCGGGAGGCTGAGGCAGGAGAATTGCTTGAACCCAGGAGGCAGAGGTTGCAGTGAGCCGAGATTGAGTCACTGCACTCCAGCCTGGGCGACAGAGTGAAACTCCATCTCAAAAAAACAAAAAGAAAAGGCACAATGCATTTAAGGCACGCTGTCAGGACTCAGAAGCCTTTGCAGTTTTGTGGTTTTCTGTGTTGATAGTCTGGGCCAGGGCCTGCACAGAGCAGGCTTGAGAAACAGGCTGGAGAAGCAAGCAGCCTCAGTTTCCCTGCAGGGGAGATGAGGAGTCTGATGACAGGACCATCCCATATTGGCCCAGAAGTCTACCATGCTCTGGGCTGACATCTGTCCCCAGCCCCTACCCCAGAGCCCCCTTACCTACAGCCAAGAGCGCTCACCAGGCAGGAGGAAGCTGCATGGGCCACACTGCGGGGGGCAGGGCTCACTCACCCTTGTGCAGGACAGCATTGGCAGGCTTGTTCCCAGCAAGGGACTCCTTGGACAGGTGCTGGTGGCTCTCGGCAAGGCACTCTACTTCAGCCAGGCGGGCATTGAGGGCCATGGCGGGGTGGTTGGGGTCCTGGGTCATGTTCAGGTAGGCAGCCCTCCGGAGCTGTTCCTCAATGACCAGCGCCTGCTCCAGCAGCTGGGGGCGGGGGACAGTGTTGGCCCAGCCCCTCCCCCTGAATGGCCACCCTCCATCCTCCATCAGCACCCACACCAGGCCAAGGCTCCCAGCAGAAAGGAGGGAAACAGGACATACTCCTGTCTGCTGCCCACCCTGGCCTGGTGGTGGCCAACTCTTGGAGCGGTCACCAAGCTGGGTTCTCTGTACCCATCAACCCAGGGCAGCAGACGCTCCCCAGCCGGGGCCAGAGCAAGGAGCCACCACTGTTAGTTGATGGACTTACTGACTGCTTCGTGGCAGTGTGACCCAGGTATGTGGCGGGGGTGGCTGCTCTCTAATTCCTTTGCCCAGGACCCTCCTGACACCCGTCTCTCCCCCCTGCTTGTAGCCCCTGGCCCTGCAGAAAACTGACCTTGAACCTGCGGGCCAGGAACTTGTTCTTCATCTCCAGGTAGTTGCCCTTGTGAATCTCAGACTTGAAGGGCTCGTTGAGGATCATGTACCTCGGGTCATTCTGGATGTCCTGCCAGCGAGCATAGCCGTGCCTGGGTGGGGCACTGTTAAGGACAAACCTGGCCATGAGAAGAGGTGGGGCCACAGGAGGAGGCAGCTTGGGCAGGGGGAGGGGCCAGCCGGGGGTCAGTATCCTGGCTGTACACTCTCAGGTGAGTCCTCAAGCCCGGCTGCTAGATGAGCATATCGACAACAGGACAGCGACAGCATCAGCAGACACTGACGGGTGCCCGGGGCACACCAGCCACAGCCCGGGGCTTCAGAGGGTTAACTCTTTACCCAACAACCTGGGTGATATGTTTAAGTGCTGCCCCAGCACCCGAGAATGGGTACCTTTTTTGGAAAGAGGGTATTTGCAGATGTAATCAAGTTAAGAAAGGGTCATACCTGATGAGGGTGGGCCCCAAACCCAGTGACTGGTATCCTCATAAGATGAGTAAAATTTGGGGCTGGACACGGTGGCTCACGCCTGTAATCCCAGCACTTTGGGAGGCCAAGGCAGGTGGATCACCTGAGGCCAGGAGCTTGAGACCAGCCTGACCAATATGGCGAAACCCCGTCTCTACTAAAATTACAAAAACTAGTCAGGCGTGGTGGTGCACGCCTCAATCTCAGCTATTCGAGGGGCTGAGGCAGAAGAATCACTTGAACCTGGGAGGTGGAGGCTGCAGTGAGCTGAGATCACACCACTGCATTCCAGCCTGAGCCACAGAGCGAGACTCCATCACAAAAAAAAAAAAAGAAAGAAAGAAAGAAAGAAAAAGGTTGCACACAGTCGCTCATGCCTGTAATCCCAGCACTTTGGGAGGCCGAGGCGGGTGGATCACTTGAGGTCAGGAGTTCAAGACCAGCCTGGCCAACATGATGAAACCCCGTCTCTACCAAAAATACAAAAATTAGCCAGAGGTGGTGGCAGATGCCTGTAATCCAAGCTACTCAGGAGGTTGAGGCAGGAGAATCACTTGAACCTGGGAGGCAGAGGTTGCAGTGAGTTGAGATTGAGGTGCTGCACTCCAGCCTGGGCAACAGGGTGAAACTCCATCTCAAAAAAAAAAAAAAAAAAGAGGGAAATGTGGACTCAGAGACACACAGGGAAGAAGCCGTGATGACAGCGGCGACACAGCAATGCCAAGGATTCCTAGCCACTGCCAGAATCGAGGAAGAGCATGGAAGAGTGAGGAAGAACAAGGAAGGCTTCCCTGGAGCCCTGAGAGCGCTCTGCCCAAGGTCCACAGAAGAACAGGTGAGTGCCTGCCCAGCCCGGCCTGACCAAGGATACGTCACAATGCCCGCCAGCAGCCAGTAGTCATGGCGCCGGTGCCAGATGTCGTAGATTTTCCCCGAGGACACCGCAGCCCGCTCCTCATTCTGCCACAGCGTGTGTAACTCTGGGAAAAGAGCCAAGGTGAGCAGGATGAGAAGTGCCCCGGCTGTGACACGCGGGCAGGACTGGACAGCCGCTCCCTCCCTCCCTGCCCCTGCCTCCACCCACAGAGGTCCAGTGAGTCAGTGTTGCTAAGAAAGGTTATACAATGGACTTTTAGCAACCAGTCACACTCTAGTATAAAGTTACCACTGGTCTAGACTCCTGGGATCCACAGTCAGGAAGCCTCAGCTCTCTGCCCACCCCCAGCCCCAGTACCTGTGAAGCCCCCATCCGCAATGTTGAACATGAACTTGAATTTCCCCTTCTTGTCCTCCTTCTTCCCCTCGTCCTCTTCCTCTTTGTCACCATTTTGCTGTGTTTCAATGGGCTCCTTCTCCTCAGCCTTATTGTCATCTGCTGGGGATACATCACATTCATTCATCCATCCCAAAAGCAGTGCCCAGGGCCTCTCTCTGCCAAGCACTGGGGACCCAGGAGGCAAGTAGAAAGAGCATCTCCTTGTCCTCAGGGGGCTTGCCACACAGAAGGGTTTTTAACAAGCCAACGGTCCCTCTCTGCGTCCTGAGCAGGGAGGTTGCTCCAAGCCCAGTGCTCCTCCCCCAGCACATCAGGACCACCCAGGAGCAAGGCAGGAGAGTGTTATGAAAGTACAGCTCAGGTTCAAAGACGCAGAGCTGCCTGAGGGGGCTGATCTGAGGACAAGTGTTCCAGAACATTCCAGTGCCTAGAGGTATGCCAAGCTTCTGGCTGAGCCCCAAATCCCCCAGGCCAGGCTCTATAACCAGCCTCCTCTCTCTCAGCAGCTGGGCACAGCAGGGCTCAGGGGAGAGGAGGGGATCCTGTCCCCTGGCATTGGCTCTGAGGGGCTGGCGAGTCCAGGCTCCCAGATGCTAGCTCCAATCAGGCCTGGGGCCAAGGGGACGGTGCCTCGGAGACTGTGGGAGGCTGAACAGGGTCCAGAGGGCACCCTCAAGGGACCACAGGGCATGGGCAGAGAACAGAGAAGAGCCCCAGACCTGGCCTGAGGTCAGCACCATCCCCTCTGCTGTGGATTAAGCTCAGCTCCAGCTTGTCCAGGATCTTCTCCTTCTCAGGAAGCACTTCCTCTGCAAGACAAGAAGGTTCACGGTGTGGGGCGGGGTCCCAGAAAGCAGAGAGGACTCTGGGCTGCTGGTTTTCCACTGAAGAACCCTACCCATTCACATGTTCTGCAGAGTCCAACAGCTGACACCAAAAAGAACTCCCCTCAACCGGGTGCAGGCTCAAGCCTGTAACCCCAGCACTTTGGGAGGCCAAGGCGGGAGGATCACTTGAGACCAGGAGTTCAAGACCAGCCTGGGCAACATAGTGAGACCCCATCTCTACAAAAAAATACAACAAATTAGCTGGGCTTGGTGGCACACGCCTATGGTCCCAGCTATTCAGGAGGCTGAGACGGGAGGACTGCTGAGCCTAGAAGGTCAAAGCTCCCATGAGCTGAGATCCCACCACTGCACTCCAGCCTGAGTGACAGAGCAAAAACCTGTTTCCAGAAAAATAAAAAGCACACAGAAGATGAGTTCCCAAGAAGAGAAGGAAATCACCAGGTGACAGGAAGGAAGGGGAAACTGAAGCTAGAGAGGCAGGAGCTGGCATCCGGTGCCCCAGGCTGGGGTGATCAGACACCAGGAAGAGGCCTGGAGAGCTTAGAACTGGCTGTGTCTCGACACCCAGGCAGGACAGGTGAGGCCTCAAGCCCAAAAGATGCAGAGAACTGGCATGATGCCAACGGCCTCCGATACCATGGTCTCTGTGAAGGCAAGTTCTTGCCACCAGCCATGGGAGTGAGAAGGCCCGTCTCCACCATGGGATCAAAGAAAAGAAGGTCTCCCATCAGGAACCCATACCCAAAGCCTCGTCCTCATGTGGGTGGTATCTGAACTGGACCACCCTACGCAGAGACAGCATCATAAAACTGCTCCCAGAACAAGACTGCCTGTGAAGCCTCCTGGCCTGAGCCACCAGAAACAAAAGAGGGGGACACTCCCACTCCCCAGAGGACACGGGGCTCCTACAGATAAAAGTCGCCCAAGGATGCACCAATCCAAACCCAGAAAACAATGATACCCCCAGCAGCAGACACACAGGAAGCAGACCAGCACCCTGGGGCAATAGGACAGCGTCAGAGACGCTCAAACAGGGGTGTCCAATCTTTTGGCTTCCCTGGGCCACACTGGAAGAAGAATTGCCTTGGGCCATACATAAAATACACTAAACACTAATGACAGCTGATGAGCTAAAATACATATATATTATATACAGAGAGAGAGAGAAACATATGTGATATATACATATCGGTTTTATATATATATATCTCTCACCAAAAAAATCTCAAAATGTCTTAAGAAAGTTTACGAATTTGTGTTGGGCCACATTCAAAGCCATCCTGGGCCACAGACTGAAAAAGCTTGCTCTAAAATAAATATATCTAGAGTGACCAAAGACAGAGGAAAAAGAAAAAGAAGGAAGAGAATCCACAGGGAAAGAATAAGACTCCCTCAAAACTAGAAATAAACAGATAAAATTTTTAGAAATGTGGGCAGATCGCTTGAGGTCAGGAGTTTGAGACCAGCCTAACCAACATGGTGAACCCCGTCTCTACTAAAACTACAAAAAATGAGCTGGGCATGGTGGTGCGTGCCTGTAATCCCAGCTACTCAGGAGACTGAGGCAGAATTGCCTGAACCCAGGAGGCGGAGGTTGCGGTGAGCCGAGATCGCGCCATTGCACTCCAGCCTGGGTAACAAGAGCGAAACTCCGTCTCAAAAAAAAAAAAAAAAATTTCCCCAGTTGTGGTGGTGGATGCCTATAATGCTGGCTACAGGGAGGCTGAGGCAGGAGAATCGGTTGAACCCGGGAGGCAGAGGCTGTAGTGAGCCAAGATCACGCCATTGTACTCTAGCCTGGGTGACAGAGCAAGACTCCGTCTCAAAAAAAAAAAATAGAAGAAATGAAATGCACAATCGTTGACATTTTAATTGCAGAATTCTAAGATGTGATCCAAGACTTCTGGCCCTTGGTGTCCATGCCCAGCAAAAACCCCTGGACGGTGAAGAGGATGGACTGGACTCCCTAGAGCAGCTTCCGTTTTGTGGCACAGGTGAGCTTAAAATAGAGAGAGGACCTGAGTAGGCCTAACCTGACCACATGAGCCCTTTTCTCTGGCCAGTCACAAAAAAGGAAGTCAGATATTCGAAGCATGGAAGGGTTTCTGTTCACCATTGCTGGCTTGAAGACAGACCATACTACATGGCAGGAATGCGGCCGAAAATGCACCCAGCTGACAGCCAGCAAGGAAATGGGACCTCAGTCCTCCAGCCTCATGGAACTGAATTCTGCCAACAAGAAAGAGTGAGCATGGACGTGGACTTTTCCCCAGGGCCTCCAGACGAGAACTTAACCTAGTCGATACTTTGATGTCCTCAACCTTGTGATATCCTCAGCAGAACACCCAAAAATACCACTCCAGGGGTCGGCCCCACACAACTGTGAGCTCGTGCTGAGTGCTGTTTTAAGCTACTATGTATGCAGTAATTTGTGACACAGCCATGCAAAATAATACAAATGGGAATGGTTTAAAAAACAGCTGTGCAAAGAAAATATACATGGAAGCTTGATCCAAGGATTACTCAAAAAGCCTGGCAGATAAATAAACAAAAAAGAAGCACAAGCTATAAAAACTGTGTCAGCCCCCATCTTTTGCTAACCTTGTACTCTGCTTTCTTCCCCAGAGCATTTGGAGTCTGTGGTTGAACAACACATATTTTTGTTTATTGTTGATTGCCTGTATTCTACACTGGAATACAAACTCCATGAATGAAGCTTTCAGCTGTTTTGGTTCACTGCTTGTGTCCCCAATGCCTGGGACAGCATCTGATACTCAGCAGGCTTTATACATATATATATATGTTAGTTGGATGAATGAACCAATCAATGAGTAATAGGAATTCCAGAAGGAGGAAATAAACATAATGGGGGCAAAGAAAATATTCAACGAGCGAATGAGAATTTTCCCACAATTGATGCAGAACATAAATATTCAGCTTTAAGAATCACAGTGAGTCACACACAAGATAATTAAAAACTTCACTCTAAAAACAAAACAAAAATACCCTCCATTGTAGTGAAGCCACATATCACCAAAGACAAAGAGAATGTCTTAAATGCAGTCTTTCGACGTGAGAAAAGATAGAAATGAGAAATTTCCTACACAGGAGCAGCAATTACACCAACAGCAGCCTTCTCAGCTTCTCAGTAGCCTTCTTGGCATAATGAATGCCAAAGAAAAAAGGAAGAGTATCTTCAAAGTGCTGAGGGAAGATCCCTATCCCATCTAGAATTGTAATAACTATTCAAGAGTAAAAGAACTAACAAACAGTGAGAGAATTTACCGTTCCCAAAAATGTGCCGAAAGCACCATTAAAGGTGTGCTTTAGGAAGGATTTGAATGAAGCAATAATGAACAAATAAGCAAACACAAACTGTTAAGAATGTGAGGAGATCTAAAAAAGGATTAAAGATTTAGAAGCATAACAACAAATACTGGGCAAGGGCAACATGGCAGATGAAAGGGAAGTGAGTTCGAACTAAAGCTATCTAAAGTCCTCATATTATTCAGAAAAATTTAAGAGTACAGAACAGAATTGACTATAAGCCTTCCAAATGAGTTGAGGGGGAAAAGAGGAGATATAAAAAATATATAGATATAAAGCAAATTTGATCAATCCAAGAGATGCCAGGAAAAGAGGAAAGAGGAGAAAAGAGAAGGAAAATATAAAGTATAAAATAAGACAGTAGAAATCCACCACATATCTTGTTATTACAATAAATGTAAAGAGAATAAACTTGCCATCTAAAAGACAGGGACCCTATAATTAGATTTTAAATGACGAATCCCCTACACACTGTCTACAAAAGATAGACCTAAAACATTACAAAGAGATTAAAAGTGAAGAAATGAAAGAAAATATTTGTAAATCATATATCTGATGAGGAACATGAATCTACAGAAAGACCTCATATAAGTCAGGCACAGTGGTACACCCATGTGATCCTAGCTACTCAAGAGGCTAATGCCAGAGAATTACCTGGGCCCAGGACTTCAAAGCCCACCTGGTCAACAGAGTAAGATCCTGTCTCTAAAACTGTTAAATTAATTAACGAAAAAGAACTCTTATAATTCAATAATAAAAAGATAATCCAATTTTAAAATAGACAAAGGATCTGAAAAGATGTTTCTTCAACATATTATATACAAATGAGCCATAATCACATGAAAAACATTCAACATCTTTATGCACAAAGGAAATACAAATCAAAATGACAATGAGATACCACTTCTTACCCACTACGATGACTATAATCAAAAAGACAGATAATAACAAGTATTGGCAAGGATGTGAACAAAACGAAACCCTCACACATGCTGGTAGGAATGTGAACTGATGCAATACACATGGAAAACAATCCAGCAGTTTCTCAAAATGTTACAGAGAATTACCATATGCTCCAGCAATTCTAATCCTAGATATATACCCACAAGAACTGAAAACCTAATGTATACACAAATGTGTACAGTAGCCAAAAAGCAGAAACAAAACTCAAATGTATCACTATGAATTGATAAATAAAACATAGTAGATCTGTACAACAGAATATTATTTGGGCATAAAAAGAAATGAAATACTGCCTGTAATCCCAGGAGGTCAAGGTGGGAAGGTCGCTTGAGCCCAGGAGTTCAACACCAGCCTGGGCAACATGGCAAAACCCCATCTCTAGAAAAAATACAAAAATAAGCCAGATGTGTCAGCATATGCACCTGTAGTCCCAGCTACTTGGGAGGCTGAGGTGGAAAGATTGCTTGCACCCAGTAGGTTAAGGCTATAGTAAGGTAAGATCATGCCACTGCACTCCAGCCTGGATGACAGAGCGAGAGCTCGTCTCAAAAAAAAAAGAAGAAGAAAGGAATGAAGTACTAATACATTCCACAACATAGATGAGCTAAAAACACTATGTTACCAAAAAAAAAAAAAGGGTCAGGCATGGTGGCTCACACCTGTAATCCCAGCATTTTGGGAGGCCAAGGCAGTGGATCCCCAGTGGTGGGGAGTTCGAGACCAGCCTGACCAACATGAAGAAATTCCATCCCTACTAAAAATACAAAATTTGCCAGGCATGATGGCGCATGCCTATAATCCCAGCTACTCAGGAGGCTGAGGCAGGAGAAAACTTGAACCAGGAAGGCAAAGGTTGCAGTGAGCCAAGATCGCGCCATTGCACTCCAGCCTGGGCAACAAGAACAAAACTCTGTCTCAAAATAAATAAAATAAAATAAAAACACCATGCTAAGTGAAAGAAGTCAGACACAAAGGCCAATGTATTGTATTATTACACTGATATGAAATGTTCAGAATAGGCCAATCCATAGAGACAGAAGTACATTTGTGATTGACAGGGGCTGGGGGGAGGAGGAAGAATGGGGAGTGATTGCCAATAGGTAAGAAGAATTTCTTTTTGGAGTGAGGAAAATGTTCTGGAATTAGATAATAGTGGTGGTTGCACAACTCTGCATGTGCTAAAAATAACAAATGGTATCCTTTTTTTTTTTTTTGAAACAGAGTCTTGCTCTGTCGCCCAGGCTGGAGTGCAATGGCACGATCTCCTCGGTTCACTGCAGCCTCCGCCTGCCAGGTTCAAGCAATTCTCCTGCCTCAGTCTCCCAAGTAGCTGGGACTACAGGTACACGACACCATGCCTGGCTAATTTTTTAAACTTTTAGTAGAGACAGGGTTTCACCATGCTGGCCAAGCTGGTCTCAAACTCCTGACCTCATGATCTGTCCACCTTGGCCTCCCAAAGTGCTGGGGTTACAGGCATGATCCACTGCACCCAGCCACAAATGGTATACTTTATTTATTTATTTAGTGAGACACAGTTTCTATCTCATCGCCCACACTGGAGTGCAGTGGCACCATCTCGGCTCACTGCAACCTCTGCCTCCTGGGTTCAAATGATTCCTCTGCCTCAGCCTCCTGAGTAGCTGGGATTACAGGCACCTGCCACCATGCCCGGCTAATTTTTGTATTTTTGGTAGAGATGGGGTTTTATCATGTTGGCCAGGCTGATCTCGAACTCCTGACCTCAGGTGATCCACCTGCCTTGGCCTCCCAAAGTGCTGGGATTATAGGCGTGAGCCACCGCTGTCAGCCTGAATGGTATACTTTAAATGGCTCGGCTGGGTGAGGTGGCTCACACCTGTAATCTCAGCACTTTGGGAGGACAAGGTGGGCAGACATCGAGACCATCCTGGCTAACATGGTGAAACCCCATCTTTACTAAAAATACAAAAAATTAGCCAGGTGTGATGGCATGTGCCTCTAGTCTCAGCTACTCAGGAGGCCGAGGCAGGATAATCACTTGAACCCAGGAGGCAGAGGTTGCAGTGAGCTGCGATTATACCACTGCACTCCAGCCTGGGCAACAGAGCGAGACTCTGTCTCTAAATAAATAAATAAATAAAATGGCACAACTGTATATGTTAATTATAATTATGTCACCATAAAACTGTTACATTTAAAAAAAAAAAAAAAAAACAGGAATAGGGAAAAGCGTAACAAATACATACTAAAGAAAAAAGAGCAACCCAAATCAGCATAAATACACTTTTAAGCAAAAAGTTTAAAGAGGAATAAGAGGGTCATTACACAATAATTAGAAGCACACTTCACATGAAAAATATTAAAAACCTAAACAAATATGCACCTGACAACTCAGTCTCAAAGGAGATGAAGAAAATCTGGCATTATAAGAAGAAAGAGATTAATCTGTAACCAAAATGAGAGATTTTAACACAAGTCTCTCAGAAACTGACTGATCAAAGCAAACCAAATACTAGTAAAGATATTAAAAACTTGAATAACATAATTAGCATCCATTATCTACTGATTTAATGCATATATATAATATATATATATATTTTTTTTGCAATGGAGTCTCACTCTGTCGCCCAGGCTGGAGTGCGACGGCATGTTCTTGGCTCACTGCAACCGCTGCCTCCTGGGTTCAAGCGATTCTCCTGACTCAGTCTCCTGAGTAGCTGAGACTACAGCCGCCCACCAACACACCCAACTAAGTTTTCTATCGTTAGTAGAGATGGGGTTTCGCCATGTTGGCCAGGCTGGTCTCAAACTCCTGACCTGAGATGATCCACCCATCTCAGCCTCCCAAAGTGCTGGGATGACAGGCGTGAGCCACCATGCCTGGCCCTAACACATATATTTAGAACCTTAAACCCAGCCATTAGGGAGCAGACATTCTCTTCAAGCACACATACAGCATTTGCAAAATCTGACTATATCAAGCCAGAAAGCAGGTTTCAACAACCTCATACAGACTCATATTTTCAGACCACAATGCAATTGAGTCAGAAATCACAAATAAGAAAGTAGTCCAATAAGCCCCAATCTCTGTATGATAAAGAAAAGTTAAAGACCATCGGGCGAGGTGGCTCATGCCTATAATCCCCAAGGTGTGGGAGGCCAAGGTGAGTGGATCCCTTGAGGTCAGGAGTTCGAGACCAGCCTGACCAACAGGGTTAAATTCCATCTCTACTAAAAATCAAAGAAAAAACATTAGCTGGGTGTGGTGGCACATGGTACTCCCAGCTACTCGGGAGACTGAGGCACAAGAATCCCTTGAACCCGGTAGGCAGAGGTTGCAATGAGCCAAGATTGTGCCATTGCATTCCAGCCTGGGTGACAGAGTAAGACCCTTTCTCCAGTCCATAAGTCCATGTATGGAGAGCTGAGCGCCTGCCCTCCCCTCACCAGGGGGCCTGCAGAGCGATGGAGTCTGCCCCTCTGCCAGCAAGAAATGAGCTGAAGTACAGCCACCTGCCCTTCCCTGACCCGGGCCTGCTGAGGCCAGACATGGCACTGGAGTGGGCGGCCTGCGGGAAGCCCCAACCTCTAGGCAGCTGTTCTGGGGAGGGCGGGGCCTTCTCCTTCTCCTCCGGCCGCTCCTCGCGGGCTCTCTCCTTGCTGGCTGGGCTCTCGTGCATGCCCTCGCCCTCCACTCTGTCCAAGGCAGTTGGCAGGGCCTGCAGAGGGGAAACCAGGTAAGCTGCAGGGCCTGGGGCCTCACCAGGAACAGAGGGCAGGGAACGTGCGCTGGGCTGGGAACCCACTCTCCTGGCTTCCATCGCTTGCTCCCAGCCTGCTCCCCAAGACCCAGAGGCTTGAAAAGGGACCCAGGAGTTCTGGGTTCCACCTGGCTGTGCAGGGCCTGAGAAGGTCCCAAGACCCAACCTCCACCCCACACGCACCACAGACCCAGACGCCAGCAAGTTCCACACCTGGACCTCCAGGGGTTTCTTTGGCTTCTGCAGCCCCGGGTCCTTCTCATCCATGTAGCCCAGCTGGGCTTCCATTTTGTCTGAAAGAACAAGAGAAAGAGGTGAGACAGGTGAGACAGGTGGACTCAGACGGGAAGGGCTAGGGCAGGGAGGCGGGTGGCAGAGAGGAGAGGAGGGGCTTCGCCTTCAGGAGGCTCCATCGACACCAAGCATCTCCTGGAGAGACTGGCAGGATCCCCAGCTAAGCCAGAGAGGACAGACCGGGCCTAAGACTCAGGGGTGCTTGGAGGACCCTTGAACCCAGTGAGACCAAAAAGAGGGGCAGTCAGGAGGGGGCCGCACACAGCAGTGGCTGCTCATCTGGAGGGAAGGAGGTGAGGCAGATGGAGGCACAGATTGGGAGCCACGATGCCTGGCCTGGTTCCAGCTTTCGGACAGGCTGGCTGGCCATGTGCCTCTGGACAGAGTGAGTTTCCTGTCTGCTGATTCAGCTGCCGCAAAGTGCTGGTCACTTACGTGGCTCTGAGAAGCCCTGGGAGGTAGATGCATCACAGCTGGGAAAGCGGAGGCTCACAGAGGTTAGGTAACTTGCCCAAGATTAGACAGAGTTGAGGGCAAAGCCAAGAAGCAAACCAAGGCGTGTCCACCTCCAAGGGTTCACTTGTGCTTGGAGGTGCTGCGCATCTTAGGGCCTGGCCTCAGCCATCAGCAGGGGATAACTATGCCTGCCCCAGGCCTGTGAGCCCCAACGGAGGGACCAGGTATTTACCAGGGATTTGCTTCACCCAAATAAATACCTGGGTCACCAAAGAGACACCTAGGCACAAATGACCCAATTAAAAGTGTGTAAAGAGTCTGAAAAGACATTCCTACAAGTCTGCAAATAGCCAATAAGCACACCAAACAACACGCAACATCCCTGGCGGCAGGGAAATGCCCATCAGAACCACAGTGAGATGCCACCTCACGCTCACCACGATGGCTAGGACCATGAAGGCAGACAGCAAGCACTGAGGAAGACTCAGAGGAGCTGGAGCTCTTGTACAACACCGGCAGGAACGTAAAATGGTACAGCTGCTTTGAAAAGCAGTCTAGTAGTTTCTCAAAAGGGAAAACAGAGCTATCACATGACCTGGCAATTCCTTTCCCAGATATCTGCCCAAAACAACTAAAAACCTATGTCCACACAGAAACGTAAAATGCACCAATTCACAGCAGCGTAACTCACAGTAGCCAAAAAGTAGAAACAACCCAAAATCTATTGACAGAGCAATAGATAAGCAAAATGCAGTAAATCCATACAAGAAAACGTTATCAGCCAGGCGAGGTGGCTCATACCTGTGATCCCAGCACTTTGGGAGGACAAGGCAGGTGGATCACCTGAGGTCAGGAGTTCAAGACCAGCCTGGCCAATATGGGGAAACCCTGTCTCTACTAAAAATACAAAAATTATCTGGGTATGGTGGTGTGTGCCTGTAATCCCAGTTACTTGGAAGGCTGAGGCAGGAGAATTGCTTGAACCTGAGAGGTGGAGGTTGCAGTGGACTGAGATCGTGCCATTGCACTCCAGCCTGGGTGACAAAAGCGAAACTCCATCTCAAAAAAGGAAAAGAAAACGTAATCAGCCATAATGCGGAATGAATGAAGCACGGATGCACACAGCAATGTGGATGAACCTGGAACCCCCGCACTGAGTGACAGAAGAGAGACCCAAAGGGTCACATTCCATGCGGTGCCCCATACACAAAACGTCCAGCATTGCGAAATCCACACACACAGGAAGGGAGTGGCTGCTAATGGGTAAGGGGTTTCTTTTTTGAGGGGAATGAAGATATTCTGGCCTTAGGTAGTGGTGCTGGTTGTACACCCTGTGAATATACTAGAAATCACTGAATAGCACATTTTTTTTTTTTTTGAGACAGAGTCTTGCTCTGTGACCGCAGGCTGGGGTGCAGTGGTGAGATCTCGGTTCACTGCAACCCTCCGCCTCCCAGGTTCAAGCAATTCTCCTGCCTCAGCCTCCCGAGTAGCTAGGACTGCAGGCGCATGCCACCATGCCCAACTAATTTTTTATATTTTTAGTAGAGACAGGGTTTCACCATGTTAGCCAGGATGGTGTCGATCTCCTGACCTTGTGATCTACCCCTCGGCCTCCCAAAGTGCTGGGATTACAGGCTTGAGACACCACATCCGGCCCAAGACAGGATTTTGCCATGTTGGCCAGGTTGGTCTCAAACTCCTGAGCTCAGGTGATCCTCTCGCCTTGGCCTCCTAAAGTGCTGGTACTACAGGCATGAGCTACCAGGCCCAGCCAATTTTTTAAGAGTAAATATTGCAGTATGTATGTAAATTATATCTCAAAATTGTCATTAAAATGAAAAACTCTAGAGAGTGACATTTCAGCCAACAGGGACCATGGGGGAAGGAGGGGCCGTCTTCTAAGGGGTGCGGGTTAGACTGGGGGTTCCTGTGACCTTGCCACTTTCCATAACCCCAGTGCCCTCCCTGGCCCACCCAGCCCACAGACCTGTCAGGCCCAGCGGGGCTGGCGGGAGGTGGGCAGGGCTGGCGGGCACTGGCGTGTTGGGGTCTGAGGAGATCACCTCGCCCGGCTTCTTGCCCTCGGGCCCCTCAGGGATCAAGTCTGGGGTGCTGTATTTCCCGTTGACATGCTCAAACTCTTGAACCTGGGGTGGTGGGAGGGAAGGTGGGAGCAAAAGAGGGAGGGTGGTGGTTGTGGCTCAGCCCTAAGGGCCTCGGGGCAGCCACAGGGACTTCGGGTGTCACAGGCTTGGGGTAGCTGCTGCCTCTGCCCAAGGCTGGCCAAGGCGTGCCCCTCCTGACCACAATGCTCCCCTGCCTGCCATCCCACCCACTGTGTGTCCCCCAACTGTAATCCACCATCCTGGCCTCCACCCTCAGGCCCCTCACCCAGAAAGGCTTTCCGGGTCAGTCCCTCTGGCCTGACTCAGACCCTGGGCAGCTGTGTGGCCTGAGCCAGGCACTTGCTCTCTGACCACTGACCCCCAAGGGACAGTGCCAGAACCCCAGGCCGTCACCAGGAAGGGCCCTACGGAGAGTTACTCACCCACCTTCTTCCTAACTAGTGACATGACCCCAATGCGGGTCAGCACGTGCTGCCTGGAGAGGCCCTCCCGGGGTACGCCATCCGCGAAGGTCTCTGCGCCGTCCGCCCCCGGCTCACACAGGTGCCGCATGAAGAGGGACACATAGGCTCTGGGGTGGGGGGGGACTGGGGCTCAGGGAGTGGGGGGCCGGCAAGAACCCTCTGAGAGGGCTGGCAGGACCCCAGGGGACCTCCTGGCTGATCATCAACCATCGCCCACCTCCCAGTCAGGGCTCCAGGGCCAGGCCTGGGAAAGGACAGAGAGGGCCTCCCTGGCGAGGGGACCGGCTAGAACAGCCCTGACTGGGATCTTCCTTGCTGCTGTAACACCAGCTGGTTTGGGCAGGGGCGGATGGTCAGTGTTTTCTGCACATCAGCCCTGCCCGGCACCAGGACTCTAGCCACCCAAAGACCAAACGGCAGTGAACTTTCCAGAAGGCCTCATCCTGGCGGAAGCAGACACTGCCCTATGTGAGGCTCACCCGTGGGAGCCTGCCCTCCTCAGAGGCAGGTGGTCATGCCCTGGGCTACCACCTAGCCCCTTTACCTAAACTCCTTCTCGCTCTTCCCTCGAAGGTCCCGCACCAGCCAGTGGGAGTTGAAGGCGTCCTGCGGGGGCATGCCCCAGCGCATGATGGCGTTCAGAAAGGCCTTCCGCTGTCGGGCATTGAAGCCCAGCACCTGAGCGGGTGGAGCACAGGAGTGTGAGCCCAGGGCAGAGACGGGGTGGGAGTGGAGGATTCTGGGATGAGGAAGAAAGGTACGGGAGGAGGAGAAGGCAGGAGGGGACACAGAGAAGGCAGGGGCCGCCACCTGGAGCAGGACCCTGGTGACAAAGACCAGACCAGCCCCACCTCTACCTGGCATGAGGCCCTCGGCAGTCCCCCAGCCCTCCTCCGTACCCCAGGGGCAGCAGGAATTGGGAGCAGAAAGACATGTGGGAACAGACAGGCCCCACCTCGATGTTGCCACCAACTCGGGCAAGAAGAGGTGGCAGGGGCTTGTCCCTGTCGCTCTTCAGCTGCCTCCGGGATTGTCGTCGTCCACCTGGGGAGCAGCCCGCCACAGCTCCTCAGGTGGGAGCCCAGAGATTCCTGACCCCCCTCTTCTGACCCCAAGGGCAGCGGGACCCCAGGCCAGCCCCGCCCCTGATGCCATCAGCTCCCCTGACACAGCCTCAGTGGCAGCCCAGGCCACCAACACTGAGACTCACTCTGCCCTTCTGGCCTCTCTTCGAAGTCCTCATCCTCATCCTCGGAGCCAATGGAATATTCTGACTGGTTATCGGAGAGCTCATCCTGCCACTCTGCAGGGGCGAGGCAGAGGGGCATGGAGTGAGCTGTGCAAGCTAAGCCCACCCTCAAGTTCAAGCACGCCCAGGGCCATGCCAAGCCCTTGCACCCCAGCTGGTAAGAAAGCAGTGACAATGACAATGGCCTAGGTACTTCCTGTGGGCTCATTTAATAATCCCAGCAGCACCTAGTAGTACACTAAGGGTACTACGCACACCCACATATTACACACGCTGTACTGTGTGCAAGGGGCTTGCCCAAGGCCATGTCACGAGCAATGGTGAGGTCACTGAACTGGTGCCACACCTATTCCTCCAAACACCTAGCACCCCTGCACCTGCCCCCAGTCCCCTTTCCTCCAAGCAGCTGCCTCCCCGCTCCATCCAGCACTGCCCAGCATTCCCAGCCCACACCTCCTGGGGTCCTGCACAGGGATGCCCTGACAGAATCCTGCCCTACCCTTTGCCTCCAGGTATGGAGCACCGGTCCCTCCTGGCACGATCACCCAGGTCTCCCGGCCCGCACCTCCCGGGAGTCCCGCACAGGGACAACCCTCCGCTTTTGGTGAGGGGCACCCATCCCTCCCGCCCCGCACGCACCCTGGTCCTCTTGGGAGGCGTCGTTGTAGTTGACCTGCTTGCGGATGCGCTTGCCCTTGCCCAGGTTGCGGGCCAGGTCCTCCTGCTGCTGCTCGTAGTGGTGCCGCAGCAGCTTCTCCCAGTAGTCGGGGTCCACATTCTCCTCCTGCTTGATGATTTCCCGCTCCACCTCCTCCTGGGGACGCAGGTTCCACGGGCTCCATGGACAGGGCCATCCTTGCCCTCCTGGAAGCCTCAGGCTGCCTCCACCCAACCTGGCCTTTTGCCCCTTTGGGGCTCAAGGATTAATGGGAGGCACTGTCTACTCCAGGAAGCCTTCTCTGATCACCCCAGCCCCAGCTGGGCTTCCTCTCCCTGCCCCTGTCCAGTCAATCATTTCCTTATTTATCCATTCACAATGCAAGAATTTTCTGGCCTCATGCCAAACACTGGGGTACTGAGTTGAATAAGCCCCGATGCCTGCCCTCAGGAAGCTCCTGGTTTCAGAGGAAAAGGTCATGAGCTCACCAGGTCTGCACAGAGGGTGGAGAAGCCGAGGAGGAAAGGGAAAGGCCCCCAGGAGAGATCCGAGTAGTTCCCTGGGGATAGCTAGGGTTTGCCGGGTGGAGAAAGGAGAAAAGTGCAGACATGGTGGCTCACGCCTGTAATTCCAGCACTTTGGGAGGACCAGGCGGGCGGATCACGAGGTCAGGAGTTCAAGACCAGCCTGGCCAACATGGCAAGACCCCGTCTCTACTAAAAATACAAAAATTAGCTGGGCATGGTGGCACACGCCAGTAATCCCAGCTACTCGGGAGGCTGAGGCACGAGAATCGCTTGATCCTGGGAGGTGGCAGTTGCAGTGAGCGAGATCGCGCCACTGCACTCCAGCCTGGGGGACAGAGCGAGACTCTAGTTAACGAAAAAAAAGAAAGAAAAGGGCGGGGCGTTCTGGAACACTAGCGGTCCAGGTGCAGAGCGGACATGTAGGCCTTGAGGCAGGGGCGGGAGGGCACACCGCACCCCGGAAGGGACTGACACTAGACCCGGGGGACAGGGCTCTGCGCAGCGGGGTGGCAGGTCGGCTTGCACTTCAGAACGTGGGGAAGCCGGACTGGAGCTAGGACGACGCCAGGGAGCAGGCGGCTGAAGATGTGTGCAAGGGCAGTGGCCGGCCCACGTGGCTGTACTGCCCTCAGCACTGCCTCCGTCCCTTCCCTCACTGTTGTGTCTAGTGCTGAGCCCGCGGTTGCGGCGGCCGGGATGCGTTGGTAACCGCAGGGACCGCGGGGCTGCGGCTGGAGGGCGGAGTTACAGCGTGAAGGGCGGGGTCACAGCGTGGAGGGGGGCTGCGGCTGGGGCCGGGCTGTGGCTGGAGGGCGGGGTCACAGCGTGGAGGGGGCCGCGGCTGGGGCGGGGCTGAGGCTGGAGGGCGGGATCATAACGTAGAGAGCGGGGTTGTGGTTGGGGCGGGGCTGAGGCTGGAGGGCGGGGTTAAAGCGTGGAGGGCGGGGCTGAGGCTGGAGGGCGGGGTTACAGTGTGGAGGGCGGGGCTGCGGCGGGAGCGGGGCTGCGGCGGTACGGCGGGATCACAGTGGAGGGCGTGGTCACGGTGGAGAGCGGGGCTGCGGCTGGAGGGCGGGCCGGGGACCTTACCACGCCGTCCTCCTCGCGCACCACGTACTGCGCCACCTTGAAAGAGCTCAGGTACTCGTTCATGTTCTGTAGTTCCGTGTCGTCTGTGGCGTCCTGGTTCCGGTCCAGCAGCTTGGAGATGGCCGCATCGTCATAGTGGATCACACTGCTGTCCTCCACATCCTTGTTGTCACCTGGGGAGCAGGCAAGTGCGGTGTGGGGACAAAGACTGCCCTGGTCCACCCCGGGGGACCTGGGAAGACTCCCAACAGTGGCCCTTCCCATCCCCCCCAGGGGCTGCAGCTGAGGGGCGTGTTGACCCGACAGAGGAAATCGCGCTGCAACAGCCCCACTCCCCGCCCACCCGGCAGTCCCAGGACACCCAAGTGAGGGTGTGTCGGGGAACCCCTCCTCTCCAGGAGCAGCCGCCTGATTGGAGGAGGAGCTGGGGTTGGGGTGGGTTGGACCCTACCTGGCGGGGTGCTACCGTGCTTCTTCTTTGCACTGGCAGCCAAGTTTCCCCCTTTGGAGGACTGGACATCAGGGATGGGCGTGACCGGCCTCTGGCCCTGAGACATCATGCCTGTTGGGCAGAGAGGAGGGCGCTGGTGCAGGAGCACAGAGGGCTACAGGGTGGATGGGCAGTGCCCAGAGACACCACCCTGGGCTGCCCTGGCCAAGAGACACCGGTGGGCGTGCAGGAGAGAGGCTGTGCATGTTGGAACGGGCAGGGACCCCATCAAGCCATGGATGGGTGTCTCAGCAGCATGACCCCAGGCCCCACCACGCTCCCTCGGGACAGAGGCCCACCCTCCACGTCGTCCTTGAAGAGCTCCTCTGTGCCGAACTTGAGGATGTCATCCAACTCCTGCTTAGTCATGGAGCCTGACTTGGAGCCGAGACCAGGCCGCACCACCAGGTGGGTGAGCATCATCTTGCGCTTGGCTACCTGCGTGATGCGCTCCTCCACTGAGGCCCGAGTCACGAAGCGGTAGATCATCACCTTCTTGTTCTGCCCGATGCGGTGGGCACGGCTGAAGGCCTGGGGAGACCTGCAGCTCAGCACCCGTGGCTCACCCAGGGCTCCAGGCAATGGAGGGGGTCACAGCCATGAGCTCAAGAGCATGGAATGGGCTGCATGACGGTAGGGAGAGGCATGTGGTGCATGCACCACTGCAGCTGGGCTCCCTCCCGGACTGCGAAGCCTCCCACGAGCCTGGGTGCTGGGCTGGGTTGGGAGTGGAAAAGCTCCCAGTGGAAGCAGCCAGGACTGCAGGTGTGCAAGGGTGTGTGAGAGATGACACAGCCGTGTGCTGGGTGTAACTGACACCACACAGAACTTCATGGGGGCCCTGGGGAGGTAGGGGGCTGCATTTCTCTGTGAGCCAGCCACTAATGGAACCACAAGACCACATGCTGGAGATGCACAGCCACCTTCCGAGGGCAGCAAGGAGCTGAATCTGCCCAGTGTAATACAGGGAAGTCCCAGAGACTCTCTGCAGCCCTGCATGAGGTGACCCAGATGTGACCATGAATATCTGTGTGTGTGCATGGGTGCATACACATATGAATGAGAGACATCACTTTTTATGTGTTCCCCTACATGTGTAAACGTTCCATGTGTGTGTCCCAGGCCCCGAGTGGGGTGGCCAGGGCCATCAGGGTAGCTCTCTTCCCATAGGCCCACCCCCCACATCCCTCCCATCCTTCCTTGTCAACCCCATTTGCCCCTTGCACCATCTCATCCTCCCCCCACCTCCGACAGGCCCACTCTATGCTCCCCATCCCCTCCAAAATGGATGCCCCTCTGGGTCCCAGGACTCCCTCATCCTGCCTCCCTCCATGGCCTTGGTCCTGAGGGTGATGGGAAAGACCAGAATCAGTGGCCACCACGGACTGCGGTGTGCCCTTGGACACTTCCCCTGCCCTCTCCAAGCCTGTTTCCTCCTCTGGACGAGGACAGAGCTGGAGGGATGGGGGCCAAGTTTCCACTCATTCCCAGGGCCCCTCGTGGGGCCGAGACTCCACAAGGGAGGGAGGCCCACAGCACCAGGAGGTGTGGAGGTTGTGCCCAGGAGGCCATGAAGGACAGGAGAACCTGCCCAAGGCCTGGGGTGAGAGAGCCCTGGGAGGGTGGCAGCAGTGACACAGACCTGAATGTCATTGTGCGGGTTCCAGTCCGAGTCGTAGATGATGACAGTGTCCGCCGTGGCCAGGTTGATACCCAGGCCACCTGCCCGGGTTGAGAGGAGGAAGCAGAACTGCTGGGCCCCAGGGGCTGAAAAAGAGAGGCCAGCAGATGGGGTGTTTGAGGGAGTACACCTTGGGTGGGGAGAAGCGGATGGCAGAAAGAAGCAGCGGGGAGAACAGAGGGAAGGAACTGCAGCAACAGGTCCCTGGCAGAGAATTACAAAGCAAGAGACCCCATCAGAGATGAGAGGCCACAGCTGCACTCAGGGGAACCAGAGAAGGCCCGCTCAAGCCCACTTAGCCCCGGCGGTGCTCTGAGCCCTGGCCCAATGGGAGGGTGCTAGAATGAAGAGGAGGTCAATTTTCAAATCCCAGATGAGCAAAAAATAAAGTGGTTGTTTGGCCGGGCACAGTGCCTCATGCCTGTAATCCCAGCATTTTGGGAGGCTGAGGCAGGCGGATCACCTGAGGTTGGGAGTTCAAGACCAGCTTGACCAACATGGAGAAACCCTGTCTCTACTAAAAATATAAAATTAGCTGGGCATAGCCGAGATCACTCCATTGCACTCCAGCCTCGGTAAGAAGAGCGAAACTCCGTCTCAATTAAAAAAAAAAAAAAAGTGCAAGCAGCCAGCAAGTGCAGGCAGAGCCTCCAGAAAGCTCAGTCCTCCATGTCCCCCCAGCTCCCCACCCCGGCTTCCCTTAGCCCATCAATGCCACCAGAGTGGCCAGGGAACACTCAGGCACAGCTCTGGGGCCTGGGGTGCCACCCTGCTGGGCAACCCTGTCACAGGACGGCTGGTTCTCAGCCTCTCAGGGCCCTTCAGTGACCTGGGACTGACCACAGCCCCCACTGGAGCTGCAAACAGGCCCCCCGCCCACCCAGCCACTCCTGCTTCCGCATGTGGCTGGGCCACGTCTAGACCCCAAAACTCTGAACTTGCTATTTCTCCTGGCTCTCTGGCATGAGTGTGTGAGAGGAAGCACTGCTTTGGGTGTTTGGGTAGCGTGGCCCCAGCCTCTTTCTAAGGCCCAAAGCCCCAGGGAAACAAAGCTTGTTGCTATTTGCTGCAAACTTGCTCCTAAAGCTTGCAGCTGAGTGCTCCCCGCTCCAGAAGTTTCCTTTGCTACAGAGGGAGCTCCATGGGCAAGACCCTCCTGGCCTCCACCCTTGCCTCTCCCTCCCAGATGGGGAAGACCAAGCATGGGTGATTCTGGCGAAGAACCTGATCATGTGTGGCCCGGCCCCTTCACTCTGTCCTGCCTCTGGAAGTGGCCCCAGGCAGCACATGCATCTCTGTACCTCCTGCCACCATTCACCATACAGCAGGCTCTGTCCAGCACCGCTTATAACTGGGGCTTACCTGGTGTCAGCATTAGAGGCCCCCGTCTGCATTGTCTGTTTCTCACTCTGTTCCCAACAAGTGTTATCTACTGGGCCCCTCGGAACTCCGATTCCATGGGAAGAATCCTTTTAACACTGGAAGCTCAGGGGAAGCTACCATGACCTCAGGACTAGCCTGCTGTCTTCAGCTATGTGTGGGGCTGATGACACAACACTGGCTGGGTGGCCTGGCTAAGAACCTGGCCTGGGAGAAGAGGCCAAAAAGGGGTCCCAATCAGAGCCCCTGGGCAGGATGGGGTACCATTGAATCTGTCGATCGCCTCCTGTCGGAGGCCCCCAGTGATGCCGCCGTCAATCCGCTCATACTTGTAGCCTTCGTACTCCAGGAAGTCCTCCAGCAGGTCCAACATCTTGGTCATCTGCGGGGCAGACAGGCACGTGAGGAACTGCCAAGGAGCAAGGGTCCCAATAGGCCATGGGCAGGGACCCCACGGTCCCAGAGAGCTGCCTGCTGGGTAGGGAGACAGCTGAGATCCAGGCAGACCCAATGCAGGACTCTGGGGAAGAAGATAGTTTCCACCCTCACCCCTCAGAGTCAATCCATCCTCCCAACCACCCCCACAGTGACCTGCCTAAATCAGGGCTCTGACATGAGCTTCCCTGCTCCCACCACACAGAATTAAGTTCCATCTCCTTGCCCTGCATTCAAAGCTCTGCAGGACTAATGCTCCTTTACAGCCCCCAGCCATTCCAAACTACCTGACTCTGTTCCTGGAAAACACAAACATCACCTCTGTGATGTCTTCCCTGATTTCACTCCTCTCCATGAGAAAAGAAAAGCAGTCCTTTCTGAGCTCCATCACCCCGTGTAATTCCCTTTATTCTTGAGGGATAGTTTAGCTGGGTATAAAACTATCAGCACATATGTTCCCTCAGGGCACTGGAGATTTTGCCATGGTCTTTGCCACCTGTTGTTGCTGAGAAGTCTGAGAACAATCTGGTTGCCCTTATTTTGTAGATGCTAGATCTAAAGTACCTAGGGGTTCTAAAGTGTCTAGGGGTTCATTTATTTGTATTTATCTTGCTTGGTACTCCAGAATGCACTCCAGATCTGAGACCTCAAATCTCTCTAGGTTTGCAAACGCTCAACAAATCCAACTTCTTCACCATTTTTTCTATTTTTTTCTGCAACTCCAATTGGATGATTGTTGGAGCATCTCAAGGTATCTTCCATATTTTCTCTGTTTTATCTCTGTCCCTGTACAGTGCATTCTGGGGAAATGCCTCAGCACCAGGTTTCAGTTCATCAATGTTCTCTTCAACAGTGTTCAGTTTGTCCAGTCTGTTGAAATGTTTTTATTTCAATTTCACGCATATCATGTTTCCATCCAATTGTTCCTATTTCAGCTCTTCCTGCTTTTGCTTAATTTCTTATTTTAGGGTGTCAATTACTCCATTATTTTTGAGGATCTTAATCACATCTATATAAAGCCTTTTCAGGTTATCTTATTATTTTTCTCTCTCTATCTTTTAAGAGACAGGGTCAGGGCCGGGTACTGTGGCTCACACCTGTAATTCCAGCACTTTGGGAGATGGAGGCAGGTGGATCACAAGGTCAGGAGATCGAGACCACCCTGGCTAACATGGTGAAACTCTGTCTCTACTAAAAATACAAAAAAATTAGCTGGGCGTGGTGACATGCGCCTGTAGTCCCAGCTACTCAGGAGGCTGAGGCAGGAGAATCATTTGAACCCAGGAGGCAGAGGTTGCAGTAAATTGAGATTGCGCCACTGCACTCCAGCCCGGGCAACAGAGCAAGACTCCGTCTCAAAAGAAAAGATAAAAAAAGAGACAGGATCTTGCTCTGTCACTCAGACTGGAGTGAATTGGCAAGATCATAGCTCACTGCAACAGTGAACTCCTGGGCTCAAGCAATCCTTCTACCTCAACCTCCCAAATCATTGAGATTACAGGGTGAGCCACTGCACCCAGCCCTTATTTTTTAATTTGGATTCTATTTATCACTTTGGGGGATGTCTTGGCATTCGCTTTTCTATGGGTTTGGAATTAGAGTTCATAGGCTCATTTTGGGCAGGAGGGACCCATCTCTGTCGCTTGCCCTGTGTGCACATTTCTGGAAGCTGTGTGGTTCCCGTTACTTGATCTCTCAAGGCCTCTGACCAGATTTGTGTCTCGTGTTGGTACCAAGGTGTGGGGGGGATGTGGAGCCATTTCCACTCCAGCAGACTCCTTGGCTCAGCCCCTGGTCTCAAGTTTGCCCTGCTTTCCAGTATTCTTCGGAATACTATGACCTGAGGCTACAGGCTGTGGACGCCGCTTTCAGTTGATGTTTGTGCACGAGGAGCCATAGCCCAGACTCTGGCTTTGAGCAAGGGCCTGGCTCAATCAGCCACGAGAGGGGTTTTTTTTTTTTTTTTTTTTGAGATGGAGTTTCGCTCTCGTTACCCAGGCTGGAGTGCAATAACACAATCTCGGCTCACTGCAACCTCCGCCACCTGGGTTCAGGCAATTCTCCTGCCTCAGCCTCCTGAGTAGCTGGGATTACAGGCATGCGCCACCATGCCCAGCTAATTTTTTGTATTTTTAGTAGAGACAGGGTTTCACCATGTTGACCAGGATGGTCTCGATACCTTGACCTTGTGATCCACCTGCCTTGGCCTCCCAAAGTGCTGGGATTACAGGCGTGAGCCACCGCGCCTGGCCGAGAGGGGTATTTTTAATCCCGTGACTCTGCAGGGTCATCACTGTGGCCTCCAACACAGAGCTGACTACAGGGTTGGGTGCCTGTCCCGTCACTGTCTCCTACAGTAGACTGAGCAGCTGGAGGACAAAGGACTAGATCACTGGTCCCTGCACCCATGTGCCAGCACAGAGCCTGACTATGACAGATGCAAACAAAGGGATGGAGGAAGAAATGAACACATCAGAGGCCGGCAGCCCTGCCGCCAAGCCAAAAAGCCAGGTGCCAGTGGCCCCTCAGGACCTGTTAGAGACGGGATCCTCCCGACCCCACCCCAGGGTCCCCCCTCTTAATGAGAAGCCAGGCTGCAGGGGAGAGGGCCAGGGGAGGAGGGAGCTGTCCAACCAGCCTGGACAGGCAGACCAGAAGGGCAGGTGCTCCTTACAGCAAATGTGCTCTTAGCTCCTCAGCTGCACCACGCCAGGGCACGGGAGTGACCCCTGACACACAGTCACATGACCCACATGGGACCAGCACTGAGCCCTGAAAGATGCCAGCAAGATTGCGCCCCCAAGCATCAGGGCAGGACGCTCTCTGTGGGGCATGGAGCCAGGGCAGAGGGGGCGGGGACATGCACCTGAGAGAAGATGAGCACGCGGTGTCCCTCGTCCCGCAGCTTCTTCAGCATCTTCTGCAGCAGCATGAGCTTCCCTGAAGACTTGACGAGGGAGCTTCCATCGTAGGAGCCATTGGGCAAGACGGGGGCCTCCTGCAGACATAGCAGGAGGTGGGGCATTGGTGGGCTTCCCTCTCCTCTCTGACTCTGCACCAAAGGGGCCGCAGGGAACAGACAGGTGCCAAGCAATGGGGTGACGGCCTGTCTGACCCACTGAATATAAGACCCACACCTGAGCCAGGCCAGGCTCCACAGTGTGGGGTAGATGTGGGTCCCATGGCCCTGGCTCCAGGCTCCCTGTCCCCAGGCAGGGCTCACAGCCACACCAGCCCTACCACAGCAGTGGGTTCCATGGTAGGTTCCCCAGCACCTACCACAGCGGCCACAGGCAACCTACCATGACGGCCAGGGAAATCTACCACGGCAGCCACAGAGAACCCGCCACGATGGCCAGAGAATCTATCACAACGGCCACAGGGACCTACCACAGCTGCCACAGGCACCTATCACAGCGGCCATGGAGAACCTGCCATGATGGCCGGGGGGAACCTACCACAGCGGCCACAGGCAACCTACCATGACGGCCAGGGAAATCTACCACGGCAGCCACAGAGAACCCGCCATGATGGCCAGAGAATCTATCACAACGGCCACAGGGACCTAACACAGCTGCCACAGGCACCTACCACAGCGGCCATGGAGAACCTACCACGGCGGCCACAGGAAAGAGGTAGGGGTGGTTGCAGCACTTCTTCAGGTCCATCATGATGTTGAGCAGCGACACTTGGTTCCCGCCCCCCTTGGAGTTCAGCGCCTCGAAGTTCCGCGTGAGGATGAACTTGTAGTACTTCCTGCAGCGGAGAACGGGGAAAGGCAGGCTGGGTGCACCTGATCAGACCCGCCTCTGAGGGGGCTCTCTCTGCCCTGTAGCAGGGCTGGAAGCTGGTGGCCAAGCACCCGTTTATAGGGAGACTCAAGGGAGCCCCAAGAAGGGAAGCCACTGGCCTGGGGTCCCCCTGCAAATGATTCGGGGACACTGCTAGAACTCAAGCGGCCCAAACTCTGGTCACTAAAACCTGAGAGGAGGCCCCAAGAAGAAAGCGTATGCAAAGCATGAGCCCAGGCCTCAGTGAGGCTGAAGAGCCCACCTGGGAAGCAACCCAGGAGACCAGGCCAGTGGAAGGGGCACACAGGCTGCTCCAGGTCAGCCCGCCACTCACTTCTGCATCTGGCTCAGCTCCACGCGGACAATGAGCTCGGTCTTGGCCGGCATGTTCTTGAACACGTCAGCCTTCAGCCGCCTGAGCATGTGTGGCCCCAGCAGGTCATGCAGCTTCTTGATCTGGTCTTCCTTGGAGATGTCAGCAAACTCCTCCAGGAAGCCCTCCAGGTTGCTGCAACAAAGAGCTGAGATAACAAGCAGTAGCAGAGAACCGGGGCAGAAGAGGCAGGGTGCTGAGCGCCCAGCCCGTGTTGGCCGGCTGGCTGGTGGGCCAGGGAGCCCTGGCATTGCCCTGCCTTTCGTCTGAACTTCGGTCTAAGCCTGTGTCGCCCCCACACATCACAGCCCTCTCTTCCTCGGCGACACTGGACACCTTTCCACCCTCAAAACCGTCCTGGACAGGAGCTCTCTGTTACCCAGATAGCAGATGAGGAAACTGAGTCTGATGAGTGCCTGAGTTGATACAGTCCAGCTGTGCCAAAACCTGCCATCAAATCTACATCTCCTGGTTGCTCACACCTGTAATCCCAACACTTTGGGAGGCAGAGACAGGTGGGTCACCTGAGATTGGGTGGTCGACACCAGCCTGTCCAATATGGTGAAACCCGTCTCTACCAAAAACACACAAAAATTAGCCGAGCATGGTGGCACTCGCCTGTCATCCCAGCTACTCAGGAGGCTGAGGCAGGAGAATCGCTTGAACCCAGGAGGCAGAGGTTGCAGTGAGCTGTGATCAAGCCACTGCACTCCGGCCTGGGGAACAGAGCGAGACTCTTTCTAAAAAATAAATTAATAAATAAATCTACATCGCCTGATTCCAAACTCAGCACTCTGCACCCTGAACCCCCAATTCTGAGCAGGAAAACGGAGGTAGGTGAAGATTAGGAGGCTGGGGCAGTGGGTTCCGGCCCCCAGGTGCTTGCCTCTGCCTCTACCACAGTTGCCCATGTTAGTCACCTCGGTCTCAGCAGAGGGAAGGGAACCTGCCAGGGGAGTAGAGGCAGGGATAGGAGCCCAGAAGGGGCCCCGGGTGATCTAGGGCAGAGCTAAAGAAAAGTCGCGATCTTGGCAGCAGTTTCTATTTATCAAACATCCCTGTCTGCCTGTGCCACCCACCCCAACAGCCTGCTCCTGCAGGAGGTCAAAGCAGGGACATCACTTAACGCTCTCATTTTACTAATGAGGAAGCTACAGCCGAGCAGATCTCACAGCCGGGATGGGCTATTGATCCGTCTTCACTGGGGCCACCCCAGCCCCACCACCACCTCCCCCAGCCGGATCCACGTGACTCACTTGAACCTCTCGGGAGTCAGGAAGTTGAGGAGATGGAACAGCTCCTCCAGGTTGTTCTGAAGGGGGGTCCCTGTCAGCAGCAGCTTGTAATCAATCTTGTAGCTGTTTAAGACCCTAAAAAACTGAGGAGAGGAGAAGGGGGCCTGTCAGGGGGCTCTGGGCGGCCCCTCACCCCGGGCGGCTCTGGGGTCTGGCGGCTGGTGCGACCTACCTTGGACTGGTTATTCTTGAGGCGGTGGGCCTCATCCACCACCAGGCAGGCCCACTCGATGGAACCCAGGATGGCCTGGTCGATGGTGATGAGCTCGTAGGAGGTGAGCAGCACATGGAATTTGATCTGCACTTCTTTCTGGAGAAAAGAGGGGCATTGGGGAGGAGACGGCTGGGAGCAGAGTGGGCGGATCACAGTCCGAGGACACAGAGCCAAGAAGGAGGTGGGCACATGAACCCACACAGAGGCTCCAGGGAGCCCCAGGCCAGCCAGCCTGGGACCAGAGGGGCAGATGCTGGCCACCGAGCAGAGGGGCATCCACCGAGGCCCAGAGCACAGCCCTGGGAGAGGGTGGTGTGGAGGAGAAGGAAACAGACTACAACGGCGATGGCCTCCACTCCTAACAGCAGCAGTGAGACAGGGTCTCACTCCCACCCCCAAAGCCTGGAGTGCAGGGGTGCCATCACGGCTCACCTGCAACGAGAACTCAAAGAGCTAAGCCTGCGCCTCAAAAAATCAAAACAAGAATTCCCATATGATCCGGCAGTTCCACCCAAAAGAAGTGAAAGCAGGGACCCAAAGGGATGTCTGCACATCCATACTGCTTCCCTAAAAGCCAGAAGCAACCCATGTGCCCCTCAACAGACAAATAGACAAAACGTGGTCTGTCCGTGTGATGGAATGTTCTCCAGCCTTGGAAGGAAATTCTGACCCGTGCTGCAACATGCATGGACCCCAAGGACATTCTGCTCAGTAAAATGAGCCAGTCACAAAAAGACAAATGCTTCTTGATTCTACTCATATGAAGCACCCAGAGTGGTCAACCTCGTAGAGACAGTGGAATGGTGGCTGCAGGGGCTGGAGGTGGCGGAGGATGCTCATGTCTAATGGGGGCAGCGTTTCCATTTTGCAAGATAAAAAGATTTCTAGAGATAGGCTGCATAATAATGTGACTGTTACTTGGTATATTCTCCCGAGTTATTGTTTAAAAAAAAAAAAAAAGAAAAAAAATGTGAATGTACTTAACACTATTGAACATTTTTTTTTTCTGGTTGGGTTTTTTGTTTTGTGTTTTTGAGACAGAGTTTCTCTCTTGTCACCCAGGCTGGAGCGCAGTGGCGTAATCTTGGCTCACTACAGTCTCCACCTCCCAGGTTCAAGCAATTCTCCTGCCTCAGCGTCCTGAGTAGCTGGGATTACAGACATGCACCACCACACCTGGCTAATTTTTGTATTTTTAGTAGAGATGGGGTTTCACCATGTTGGCCAGGCTGGTCTCAAACTCCTGACCTCAGGTGACCTGCCTGCCTCAGCCTCCCAAAGTGCTGGGATTACAGGCATGAGCCACCACCACGCCTGGCTGTTTTTGTTTTTGTTTTTGTTTTTGTTTTTAAGAGACGGAGTCTCACTGTGTTGCCTGGGGAAGAGTATAATGGCTGTTCACAGATGCGGTCATAGCGTACTACAGCCTTGAACTCCTGGGCTCAAGCAATCCTCCTGCCTCAGCCTCCCAAGTAGCCAAGACTACAGGTACACACCACCACGCCCAGCTCAACCGTCCTCTTAAAAATGGTTAAAACAGTCAATTTTACATCATGTGTTTTTTTACCACAACTTTTAACAATAAAATAATTAAACAGTAAATATATAATAGAAAAGCCAAATCAGCGAAGTGCTTGGCGCACAGCAGGATCCCGTGTGGGCTCAGGGGAGGTTCTTTTTATGTCTATCTGATCCAGGGGTTCATCCATCTACAAAGTCACCTGTGGGATCACAGACTCGTTCACTCATTCAGCAGTTTCCAAGCATCTCCTAAGTGCCACAACTGCCAGGAGACGGTGGAGAAAGCCGCCATGGGAAAGTCCAAGGGCCTGTGAGAGGGTCCACCAGCCCCCAAGGCCGCAGCGCTCATGTTTTCCAGGGGCCAACGGCTGCAAGTCCTTGCTCCTCAATGTGGAGAGTGTTTAGCAATGTAGACGCTCAGGCCAGGCACGGTGGTTCACGCCTGTAATCCTAACACTTTGGGAAGCTGATGCAGGCAGATCGCCTAATCTCAGGAATTTAAGGCTAGCCTGGACAACATGGGTCGTGTGTGGAGGAGAAGGGTGGTGTGGAGAACAAGGAAACCAAATGTCTCTATTAAAATACAAAAAAATGTGCTGGGCATGGTGTCACATGCCTGTAATCCCAGCCACTCTAAAAAGCTGAGGCGTGGGAATTGCTTGAACCTGGAGGCAGAGGTTGCAGTAACCTGAGATTGTGCCATACGGCACTCCAGCCTGGGCAACAGAGTGAGATTCCGTCTCAAAAAATAATAATAACTAATTGGAGCCAGGTGCGGTGGCTCACTCCTGTAATCCTAGCACTCTGGGAGGCTGAGAAGGGCAGATCACTTGAGGTCAGGAGTTCAAGACCAGCCTGTCCAACATGGTGAAACCTGTCTCTACCAAAAAATACAAAAATTAGCCAGGTGTGATGGTGTGCTCCTGGAGACCCAGCTACTCACAAAGCTGAAGTGGGAGGATCACTTGAACCCGGGAGGGGGAGATTACAGTGAGTCGAGATGGTCCCACTGCACTCCAGCCGGGGTAACACAGTGACATCCTGTCTCAGAAAAATAAATACATAAATTAAATAATAATTAGCTAAGATGAGGTCATACTGGATTGGGGTGGGCCCTAAATCCAGTATGAATGATGTCTTTCTAGGACAAGAGAGACACGAAGGGGAAAACCCCATGTGCTAACAGAGGCAGAAACTGACGTGACACAGCTGTAGGCCAATGAACGTCTGCTGCCACCAGGAAGCTGGAAGGAGGAAGGAAGAGTCCTCCCCTACAGCCTTCAGAGGCAGAAGGCCCTCCAGAACTGTGACAGAATGCATTTCTGCTGTTTGAAGCCACTCCATTTGTGACACTTGTTACAGGAGGCCCAGAAAACTGACACGGTGGTAATTCTGCCTCTAGGACAAGCCCTTCAGAGCCTGCCGGCCTCAGCAGCCCTCCCGGCTGAGGGACCCCAAAGGAGGGCAGGGCACCTGTGGTCCCCAAACCAGACCCGGGGCCTCCCTACCGTCCTTCCAAGGATGGCGAGCCCCCACCTTCATGCGGAACACCTTCTTCCCACTCCGAATGGCATTGTCCTCAAAGGAAAATTCGTTCTCCCGGATCACAGAGCGGCTTTCCTTGTCCCCCGTGTAGGTGACCACGTAGAAGTCGGGCGCCCACATCTCAAACTCGCGTTCCCAGTTGATGATGGTGGAGAGGGGCGCACTCACCAGGTAGGGCCCCTTGGAATGGCCCTGGAGAGAGGGGCCAATACCGTGAGACTGCCCACCCTCGGCCAGGACCGGCCCCCACCTCCTGGCCACCCACCCCACCTGCCCACCTCCTTGTACAGGGAGTAGAGGAACACGATGGTCTGCACCGTCTTGCCCAAACCCATCTCATCGGCCAGGATGGTGTCAGTGCCCTGGGCCCAGGAGAAGCGCAGCCAGTTGAGGCCCTCCAGCTGGTACGGGTGCAGCGTGCCACCCGTGGAGTCGATGTACCACGGCTGCTTGTCGAACTTGACCGTGGGCTGCAGGAGAGGCAGCGGTTCAGACATGCCCCAGATCCTGGGCCACCGGAGTCCACCCTAGAGGCCTCTGCACGTGCAATTCCTTCTGCCTGGAATACTCTTCCCACTCTTCCCTGTCTTTCTAACTCCTCTTCATATCTTGGATGGAATGCCTCTTCCTCCAGGAAGCTCTCCCGGACTCCCACCCCGGCTGAAGTGTTCCCACAATGTCCTCCCATGGCGGCCCTATACTTTTCCTTCTCAGGGAAATTTCCCAACTGCTGAAGTCTCTGACTTTGAGCCCAGGTTGTCATCGCCACCTTGGTCCTATTCACTGCCTCCTCTAGAGCCCCATACAGGGACTGGGACATGTGGTCACTTCTTCACTATTTGTTGGGTGAACAACAAAAACAAATGTCTATCTGGGGCACTCTCAATGGCCCCAGTAACTGGCTCCTCCACTCGATCCAGACGTTTGCTTTTTTTTTTTTTTTTTTTTTTTTTTGAGACAGAGTCTTTGTTGCCCAGGCTGGAGTGCGGTGCCATGATCGTGGCTCACTGCAGCCTCAATATCCTGGGCTCAAGGGATTCTCCTACCTCAGCCTCCCTAGTAGCTGCGACCACAAGAACACCACCATGCCTGGCTAATTTTTTAATTTTTTGCAGAGGTGGGATCTCACTATGTTGCCTCAAACTTCTGGGTTCAAGCGGTCCTCCCACGCCCCACAGTGCTGGGATTACAGGCCTGAGCCACTGTGCCTGGCCCATTTGCCTCTTGATACTGCTCAAGGTCATGGCCCCTATGCAGTCCTCCCCATGGACCAGACCCACCCGCCTTTCCCCAGCATCTGACAGGCGAGGGATAGTCCCAGGCCAGGCCCTCCGAGTTCTGTGGATACCTGCCACAGGCCCCTAGAAGACAATGTGTCTTCTGAAACAGCTGCCCAGGGCTCACTGTCCCTCTTCTACTGAGGGCCAAGCCAGGGCCAGGCACTAGCGGACACCCAGGGAGCTCTGCTGAGTGGGTTGCCCTGGGTCTCCTCCCCGCTGAGAGTGCTGCAGTGCTAGGAGGGACCTTCCAGCTGTCCTAGCCTACATGGGCACGACGCTGTGTGCATAAGCCATGAGGGCCCAAGAAAAGGTCCTTTTGAGAACACACCCCCACTGCGCGTTCAAGTCTAGGGTGGGCAGGCCCTGGCAACCCCGCCCACTGCTGCCCCGCCCTCCCCACTCACATCAACAATGGGCGTGTCCGGAGGCTTCTCCTGCTTGTCATCCCTCAGCTTCTTGCCCTTCTTGAGCAGCCTCTTGGGCAGCCTGCTGTCTTCTCCCAGCATCAGCTCCCTGGGAAAAGGCATTGGACGCAGGTGAGCAGGGCGCAGCCCAGGAGCAGGCTCCGGCAGCCCGTGCCCAGCAGCCGGATCCCCGAGGCCCACCTGTGGCCCCAGTAAGCCTGCTTGAGGTTGTCGTAGTAGGGGATGTCGATGTCATCGATCTCCCAGGTGCACTGGTCGTAGGGCAGGTCTTTCCACTTGATCAGGTAGTGCACATCCCCCTTTTTGTCAAAGCTGCAACACAGTGAACAGATGTGGGTCACTCAGGGCAGTGGCCACCACACGGGTTTGATGAAGGGCACCTCCCAGGATGCAGAGCCTCTCACACCCAGGGTGCCCTCAGATCCCAGGCCCAGCCAGGGGGAGGGTACTAGGGCAGAAGCTCCAGGGAGGCACAGCAGCTTGCCTGAGGCCACACGGTGAATGAGAGGCGGATGGGACAGAGACTGAGAGGGACACTGAAGCCAGCTAACGGAGAAGCAACGGGCCAGCCTCCAGCATCCTTTGCAGCCTCTGTGGCAGGGATGATCCCATTTGGCACAGGGTCTGGGTTTTCACAGGAGTTGTGCATTTCTAAGTTAGAAAATTCTCTTTCCTGCCCATGGAATCAGTTTTCTAACTTAAAATATCCGGAGGACTCCTGCAGTGCCCATGTAGGATGAGAAGCTGTCTCTGCAGAGCAGATAAGGATGCAATTCCTGCAGGTGAGGCAGTCTCTTCTGGGGACACTGGGACCCAGTGACCAAGCCCGGCAGCACACAGCTTGATTCTGGCCACTGGGAGGGGCCTCAGGGCCTCCCACCCCACCCAGGCTAAGGAAACCAGGCCAGAGGAGTGCTGCAGGGCTGGGGCAGGGCATGGATCCCTGACACACAGTGCCCAGGTGCACAGACCAGGTGAGAAGCGGCTGCTGCGGGCCTGGGGGCCATTAAAAGACCAGGCTGGGCACGGTGGCTCATGCCTGTAATCCCAGCATTTTGGGAGGCCAAGGCAGGCAGATAACGAGGTCAAGAGATCGAGACCATCCTGGCCAACATGGTGAAACTCCGTCTCTACTAAAAATACAAAAATTAGCTGGGTGTGCTGGCGCGTGCCTGCAGTCCCAGCTACTTGGGAGGCTGAGGCCGGAGAATTGCTTGAACCCCAGAGGCAGAGGTTGCAGTGAGCCAAGAGAAAGACCAATCCCCAGTTACCATGGAAACCGATATTTGTTTGTTTTCCAATACATAATTGATTGTTTTGCAGATTGCAGGAATAAATCTGGGGGAAATTCACCTGTCCCACTTTGGGGCAGAGAGAAAAATTACCATGTATATTTTTAGCATGCAATTTAGTAAAGGTAGAAAACCGTGAGCCAGTTTACTGCTGGGCTCAGGTTCCCATAGGAGCTGACACTTGAAGGGCCATTCTCAGGAGGAATGAGGAGGAAAAGAGGGGGTCCCAGAGTTGAAGGGGGAAGCTTTTTAAAATTCCGCATCCCTCCTACTGAAGATCGCCTCCAGCCAGCCTTGGGCAAGCTCCCCTCATCCTCACACCAGCCTGTTCCCCACAAGGGCCTCAAAGCCCAGCAGTCAAGAGCCAGGATTGAAATCTGAACATCTGGCTCAGGCTCTGAACCTCTGCTCTGCCCAACAGCTGCCTGAAGCCAGAAGCACTGAGTGGCAGAGGCCACTAGATCCTAAGCCCCTCAAAGTCAGAGGCCACAGGGTCACCGGGGTGGGAAGCGCAAGCTCAAGCTGCCACCACACAGCAAGTACTCTGGGCCCGACCCAAGGCCCATCTGTCAGCCACCACCAGTTCTCAAGCACCTAAACTCAAGAATCAGCAGGAGTTCCCCCATCCACCAAATCAAAACCAAGGCCCACGGGCCTCCTGCCTCAGGCTCCCTGCAGCAGACTCTGATTGCTAAGGCGTCCCCGGAAATGTCCAGACTGCTCCAGGAAGACCTGCTCCTGGGGCCCTGCTAAGAAAGTAGGTCCTGCCATCAGAAAGTGTGGGGTTCAAATCCCAGCTCCGCCCCATGGCTGTGTGATTCTGCCTATTCTCACATCAGTAAAACAGAGGTGAAAATAAGACGTCTCCCTCCTAGGGTAGGCGTGCTCAGTAGTGCCAGCTGCTGTTACAAACGTGGGGGAAATGTGGACAAACTCCCCACACCTCAGGCCTCCCGCATCCTAGAACCCGCCTGCTGGTAACAAGCACTAACCCAGCATGACAGTCCCGACCCACCAAGGGTGTGAACATGTGGAAATGAGTGTGCCGACATGCACGGGGCTGCCTCTCCAGCAGGTCAGGCAGATCTCCAGCAGCAGGAGCCCTGGGCCCCTTCCTTGTGCCCCTGCCATGCCCACATGTGGTTCTGCATGGCAGCCCCAAAGCAAGGACGCTGGAGCCCTGCCCTGCACCCATTTTACAGGGCAAAGGAGCTGACGCGGCCTGGCCCCAGCAATGGGCAGGGCGGCCATCTGCAGGCACACACCTATGGTTCAGGACTCGGTGAATCATCATCCACTCTGCCTTGATGCCATAGCGGTAGAAGCGCTCCTCCATCTTGGCATAGAGGGGGTCCTTGTTCTTCCTCTTCTCGCTCTTGCCGTCCTCATCCCCAGAGCCGTAGTCAAAGGGCGGCGGCTCGTCCATGTCATTCTTTCTTTGGTAGTTGCGATACATGACCGTGTGGTACAGCTCCAGCTGCTCACAGAGGGGGCACAAGTCACAGAAGGGAGAGGGGCCGTGGCCCCCTCTATCTCCCTATCCAGCTCCCCTAGCCCCAGCCCAGGTCCCAGGCAAGACAATCCTCCCCTTCAGCAGTCCCCCGACTCCCAACAGCACCCCTAAGTCAGAGGCGCTTCGCCCCTTCCCACCAGCCCTGGAGGATCCAGGGCTCACCAGGTCATGGGCCTTGGCCCAGCCACCCTGCCTGACACTAACCTGTAGCTCCTTCACCCAGGAGCAGTGCCAGTAGGACAGCCCTGCCCACTTGACAAAGAATTCTCTCTCGGGGATGCCCTCCAGCGGCTTGGGTGGAGGGAGGTTGGGCTCCACGTCAGGCCCCGGCAGCCCAACCATGAAGGGGGCAGGGGGCTCCGTCCATCTCCAGTGTAGAATCCGCTGGACCTTGCCCTTCAGTGGGGGGCACTGTGGACAGAGAAGGGTCCCCAAAGTGGGGCTCAGCTGCAGGGCCCCACCCTGAGGCTCCCATGACAGCAGGCTGCCATGCAGCCTCCCTCCCATCAGTGGCGCCGTCCCCAAGTCAGAACAGCACCACAGTGACGCCATGACAACCATCCATCCTCGGGAGCCGCGTGGGCCATGCATGCAGGAACAGGCAGTGCGGGTCTGTGAGTCCACGCAGCCCTTTCACTCAATGGTGAACTTGTCAGCACCCAGAATATCTGGGCCAGGGTAGGTGAGACTGCCACGTGCATAGGGCAAAGGGGGAAACTAAGGCCCACTCAGCAAGGGACAGCAGAGCAGGGAGCAGAAGCTGAGATTCTGGACTTCCCTATCTTAGGTCTGCCCATTGCCCCCTGAAAGGAGGTCACATCACCGCGTACCCACAGCACTCAGGGAGCATAAGCCCCATGCCTGGAGCTCAAGGACACGGCAGCCACATCCACCATCCCTCACCCGAGGCAGGGCTGCACCAGGCACGGTGCGTCTGGGCTGGCACAATGAGGCCCGGTCTCTGGCAGCCCAGAGACACACTGCAGGGGCCCTGACGAATGCTAGGGTGATAGTGAGCCGCCGGCTGGCAAAGGCGAGAAATGCAACAGCCACAAACCCCACCATCTGTGCCCTGCCTGAGAGGCGTGGGAGCAGCCTCGGCCCTCCAAGGAGGCAGTGCTGAGCCTGGCTAGGCAGGGTCGGGGGTGACAGATTCAGGGAGACAGCTCTGTTGGGGAGAGCAGGTCCCAGCTCTGCTACTGCCTGTCCTCAGAAACTCGTCCAAGCCTCCTGAGCCTGCTTTCTCATCTGTACAATGGCCCACCCCTTCCTCCACCTACCAGGATTGTGGTGCCTCCTCACGCCTGAAGGCATGCTGGAGGTGCAATGTACACCACACAGCAAGCCTCCCTTTGGCCTTGGTGACAGCAAAGGCCGAGAGGCAGAGGAGGAAGAGGAGGTGGGAGGCAGAAGAGGCTCCTCCACTGGCTCTGGAGAGGGTGAATGGGCACCCTTCCTACCCAGGCCATGGACCCTCCCACACCCATCCCAACCCTGCACAGAAGAAGCTGGAGGAACTCACTCCTGTCTCCCTCCCATCCCCAAGGCCTTCCATCAGTCGTAGGAAAGCACAGAAGGCTGAACCCTTCAAAAGGGTCCTCCCCATGCCCCTACACAGAGACGAACAGGCATGTGCACAGATGCACGCACACACATACACACACACACAACACAAGCCCAGATGCACATGGGACAGCCCAGGACTAACGGCGGCACAGCCCAGGACTAACGGCAGCACAGCCCAGGACCTGAGGGGTGGGGATCTAGCACTGTGGCAGGCAGGGCAGACAGCTCAGAGCAAGGGGCCTTTCAATGTCTACTGTGATTGGGGATCGAGGGATGGGGGTGCCCCTCTTCCTGCAGACACTGAGGCTCCAGCCCTAAAAGCCTCCTACCCTCTCCCTACCCCAGCCTCAGAACAGGAGCCAGGTCTGGCTGGGGTGGCTCCAGGGACCTGAATCTGCGTGGACACTTCTACCCTTGTGTGGCCTTAGGCAGGTCACTCTGCTTTCTCACCTAAAAAGAAATAATAAAATGCCTGGTGCCAGAACACCCAGTAATGTTAAAGGACACTGTGACGGATGTGGAGCCCTTGCAGAGCACGTGGTCACTGAACAGTGGTCGTGGTGTTGGCATGATCACCACACCTGTCTGCCTTTTCCTTGCATTCAAGCCTCCCGTCTCTAGGGGAGTCAGCTGCGGAGCAGCGAGCGGGTGGAGCGGAGCGCCTAGAGTGGGCGGGGTCTCAAGCGGCGCGGGCGGGGCTTTGCGGGATCGGCTACCGGGACGTGGCCGCAGCCGGCGGGGGCGGGGCCTATCGGGAAGGGCAGGCCTTCCTCGGGGGGCGGGGCCTGTCCCTGGGGTGGGGCGGGGCGTCGGGCGCGGAGCGGGCGGAACACTCACAGTACAGCGCGGGCAGAGCCATTCACCGTTTGGGATCTCGGGCAGCGGCGGGTTGAGGCAGTGCAGGTGGTAGGAGGAGGGGCAGGCGTCGCAGCAGAGCAGCTCGCCCCCGTCCTTGCACACGCGGCAGAACTCCATGTGGTCGTCCTCCTCCTCCTCGCAGCCGCCCTCCTCCTCTTCGTCGTCGTCGTCCTTCGGCTCCCACTGGATCCCCTCCTTCTCCTGTGGGAGGAGGCCAGGTGGAGGCACCCTGGACCAGGTACCCCCTCCACCAGGGCCCCGACTCCCTCCCTCCCCCCCAGCACCTCTCGACATTCTGCCCCCACAAGGGAACACAGGGGTGTGGGAGCAGGCTCGGCCCCGCCCCCAGCCCGGGGCTCTGTCAGGGCTTACACAGTGGGGGCAGCTCCATTTCCCCTCGGGAGCCTTCTCCAGCTCTGGGTCCAGGCACACGAGATGGTAGGCCCGTGGGCAGGTGTCGCACAGGATGATCTCCCCACCCTGCTGGCACACCTCACAGTAATCCTGGTGGTCCGTCTCATAGCCGTCACCATCATCAACTAGGGTGAGGGAGGGGCAGTCAAGGAACTCCCGGCACACAACCACCTGCACCACCCCAGGCCAGACCGGCACAGGGTAGATGTCTAATAGATGGTGGATGGATAGGTGGGTGGGTGGATGGACTGATGGTTGAGATAGTAAAAGGGTGAGGAGATAGAAAATGGATAAAAGGAAAGAAAGGAAGGAAGGAAGGAAGGAAGGAAGGAAGGAAGGAAGGAAGGAAGGAAGGAAGGGTAGGAGGTGGATGGGTAGAAAGATGGATGGATGGATGGATGGATGGATGGGTGGATGGATGGATGGATGGACGGACAAATGGATGGACAAATGGATGGATGGATAGATGGACAATAGAATAGATGGATGGATGGATGACTGAACAAATGGATGGATGGATGGATGGATGGACAAATGGATGGATGGATAGATGGATGGACAAATGGATGATGGATGAACAAATGGATGGATGGATGGATGGAGAGATGGGTGGATGAACGGATGGACAAATGGATGGATGATGGATGGATGGATGGATAATGGATGGATAAATGGATGGATGATGAATGGACAAATGAATGGATGAAGGATGGATGGATGATGGATGGATGGATGGATGAATGGATGGATAGATGGATGATGGGTGGATGGATAAAAGGAAGTGACTGAGGAAAGGAGGGAGAGGGAGGGATGGGAAGGGGGGTGACGGGACAGATGGGTGTTAAGTGGGTGGGGGTGACTGAATGGGAGGGTGGCGATGGGACGAAGTACTTTCCTCTCCGGTCACCACACCTGCTAATGCAAATGCCCTGGGATAGCTCCCACCATAAGCTCCTTATTCTTTCCTCAGTGGGACAGGATGCCCCTCCCCAGACAGTAGAGACCAGGGTCGTGTGGGAAACACAGGCCCCACCTGGCCAAGGCATGAGGATGCCCTTCCCCTGCTTCCCACAGGGAGGTTTCGTGCCCCACACATCCACCTGGCAGGCCGAGAACCCTCCTGATGGGATTCTGCTTGTGCCCCCTACATCCACCCAGCAAACCAAGAGCCCTCCTGACGGGGTTCTGCTTGTGCCCCCTACATCCACCCAGCAAACCAAGAGCCCTCCTGACGGGGTTCTGCTTGTGCCCCCTACATCCACCCAGCAGACCAAGAGCCCTCCTGATGGGGAGTCCTACTACTCCTCTTCTTCTTGCGCCTCCTCTTGCTCTTCTTGCCCAGGGCTGCAGAGCACTCGGAGCGCACGGAGGCACTGTGGATGCTGGCACTGTCGAAGTCTGACTCCTCCCTCTCGTCTTCTTCACTCTGCAGGGGAGGACAGGGTCCTGTGATCCCAGGGCCTCATCAGGCTTCACTGGCCTTGGCAGTGTGGGGTGGGACAAAGCACAGAAGAGGCTCCGGAGACACAGTGCTCCCTGTGATTCACCTCAACCCCCCACACAGCTGAAAACCTGACATTACAGCACTCATCCAGCCTGATGTCCTACCACCCTCCCAGAGTCCTGCTCTCCAGCATCAGACACTCCCCACAATTTCCACCTCCAAACAGTTCCCCAAGCCCTGCCCTCTGTCCTGCCAAACTGCTAAACATCCTTCAAGAGGCAACCCTAGGGACACCTCCTCCAAGGAGTCTTCCCAGATCTCTCCTTTACTGGACCTATTGCGGCTGCCTATGTGCCAGGTCTGGCCTGTCCCGTCTGACTAGTACATCACAGGCTCTCGACCAGCAAACATGCCTGCCAGGTGACAAGTGCCACAGGACCAGGGCCCACCACGGCTGAGCAGAGGGCCTGGCACACAGTAGGCGCTCAACAAATACCTGCTAAACTTAATTGGACCGTCAGCTCCAGGACAGGCCAATCCTTCTCTCCAGGCTCCCCTCCAGACCTGACACTGGCTTCTGCCAAGGACCAGGGAAAGAGCTTCCAACTCCACCCAACTGCAGGGCTGGGGTGAGCAAGGGGGGCAACTACCCATGGGGGTGAGGAGGGCGAATGCCCCCCACACTCACAGAGAAAGGGGGGCCCCAAGGCTGAGTGAGACCTGGGCTTAGCATCTGAGCCTGGGCCCGGAGCTGGCCCTGAGGACAGGGGTAGATAACTGGGGCTCCAGCCAGCCTGATCCTGCCCACATGCCACTTCTCTAGGCTCCAGCCCTCCTGCAGCTACTCCCCATGACAGGAGACGACAGCGGCCACCATTACAGATTCCTCCACCTGCTGCCCAAATGCAGCTGCGCTGTGGACAACAGGAGCCAGTACTGAGCTCCCAGCTCAGAAGGGTGAGCCAGGGGAGCACTCCTGCCCAGAGTCCAAGCTAAAAGGGCCCTTGGAAGGATTCAGTCTAAACCTCTCACCACACAAATGGAGAAACTGAGCCCGAGCACGCCTGCATGTAGGACAGAAGAAAAGTGGAGGAGGGTAGGACCTGCCTCAGCTAGTTCATAAGGATCTGAAGGTCCCCCTTGGCCCCTGCGTGCTCATGTGCAGACACATATGCATGCAAATGCACACACAAGCACACACACTCACACGTGCACACATGCACATGCACACAAGCACACACACACATGCAAACGAGCACACGTGCACACACGCACACTAGCACACATGCACACACATGTGTACACACACGAGCGCACACGTGCACACATGCAACATGGGCACACACGCACATCCACATGTACACACACAAGCACACACGTGCGCACATGCAACACGAGCACACACGCACACACACGTACACACAAGTACACGTGCACACATGCAACACGAGCACACGCATACACACATGTACACACAGGCACACAAGTGCACACACAATACAAGCATACACGCACATACACATGTACACACACACAAGCACACACGTGCGCATATGCAACACGAGCACACACTCACATGTACACAAGCACACACATGCACACATGCAACACGAGCACACACGCACACATGTACACACAAGCACACGTGCGCACATGCAACACAAGCACACACACGTACACACAAGCACACACGTGCACATGCAACACGAGCACACACGCACATACACATGTACACACACAAGCACACACATGCGTACATGCAACACGAGCACACAGACACGTACACACAAGCACACACATGTGCACATGCAACACGAGCACACACGCACACACACATGTACACACACACAAGCACACATGTGCGCACATGCAACACGAGCACACATGCACACACTCACCGAGGAGCCTTTCTTCCTCTTGTTGCTGATCCCTCCAAAGCGGAACTTGAGCCCGGCCATCTTTTTCCCTTTGCCCTTTTTCTTCCCATCTTTGGAACCTTTGATCTTCTTCCTCACTCCAGGCCCTGAAAAACAGCAGTGACCATAGCCAACCACTGCCACCACCGAGGGCCACTTCCTGCCATCATCTCACTGAGCTCTCAGTTACTCAATAAGGAAAGGGTCATTTCTACCATCACCCTTTTTCAGATGAGATGCCTGAGTCTTGGAGAGGTGAACCCCTCGCTTAAAATCACACAGCAAGTGAGGCCAAAACCAGACAACAGCTCTGACCGGAGGCGGCTCTGACCGCCATACTGCCCCTCGTCCATGACCCACAGAAATGTGGCCTCTTGGGACAAGCCCCTGTACTGTCCCCACCCACCGAAAGGAGGCACTAGCCAGCCCCCACAGCCAGCAGAGCCGCTGAAGGCACAGCTGCCCACTTGTGATCCATGCCTGAGACCTCCTGGAGCCAAAAGCCCTTTTTCCACCAGCCCAACAGACAATGCTGGTCCCACCCAAGACCGTGCCACCTCTGCCAGTTAACCCCAGCAAGGGCCAGCAGGGTGAAGGATGCTTTTATGGAGCTGGTCACAGGGCAATAGCTACCTGTGAGTAATTACCTGGGAGTAATGACCCAGGAAGGAAGCGGGACCTGGAGGCAGGGATGCATGTGCCACAGAGGCGGCCTCTCCCCAGGTCCTCTTCTGGCCACACCACACACAGGGACATGGAGCAAGAAGCCCAGCTGTACCCTCTGTGGCGCCTCGGAAAATCTATTTCAATTTTCCAGGCTCTGAATAAGCAGCTCAAGGAATCGATAGCTCAGCAGCTGGAGCCCGAGAGGAAACAAGAAAACAAGGCAGGCTGGGCAGACGGGGACGGGCAGGGAGCCCCTTTCGAGATCCCGGTGACCTGGACGGATGGAGCAGGACAGGGAACAGGCTCTGACCCTTGTCATTTTGCCCACCAGGCTCCCTTCAGAGACTTGGCAGGATGGTACCAGACACAACCCCCAGAAACCAAAGCTCCCTGGGGCTGAAAGAAGGGATCCCCAAAGCCCCCTCAGCCCCTTCCATCCAAACCCAAATTAGCCAGATGCGGTGGCTCACGCCTGCAATCTCAGCATTCTGGAAGGCCAAGGTAGGTGGATCACCTGACGTCAGGAGTTCAAGACCAGCCTGGCCAACATGGCGAAACCCCATCTCCACTAAAAATATAAAAAATTAGCCAGGTGTGGTGGTGTATGCATGTAATCCCAGCTACTCAGGAGGCTGAGGCAGGAGAATTGCTTGAACCCAGGAGATGGAGGTCGCAGTGAGCAGAGATCATGCCACTGCACTGCAGCCTGGACGACAGAGGAAAAGTCTGACAAAAAAAAAAAAACAACACCCAAATCGGGGAACCAAAGCTGAGTTGCTGGTGACTGACAGCCCTGGGGAGATCAATGCCCTCAACCTCAAGAAGCCAGAAACCCTTACCCAGAAACCTCTCTCCCCACAGCCTGCAAGTCACAGGGGCCTCTGCTGCCCCCCACCCTCCCCACCCAGACACCCTGCCACTGAGGCAGAATTTGGGTCTAACCTCCTTCCAGGCCTGTCCCAGAATAGCCTCCCTGGGAAGCCAGACCTGGCCATGCCCAGTCCCTGCTCCAGCTCCTGCCTGCTTCCCAGATCCTAAAGCTGGAGGGGCAGGGCCTCCATGCTCCACGCTGGCCGAGGGCCTGGAGAACCACCCTGCACACAGTGGGTATGCAGACAAGAGGGAGACACGGGATCAACTGCGGCCTCCTCCTCCTCCCCAGGAATGGCACAGCCTCAAACCCAAGAGCCTGCCAACTCCCAGAAGCCCAGAGCAGCTCCACTCTGTGCACCTCTGTTTCCGCACTCCCTCCAGGCCCCGTCGAGGGGGCCTCCCGGCTGGCCAGGCTCAAACCTCCCAAACCTCTGCCCACATCGCCACCTCTGCTTCTCCACCAGCCCCAAAAGGTAGGCAGCCACAACAGAGGCGACCATGCTGCCTCACTGCCGAGAAAGGATCCATCAATCAAAGGTCACAGGCACAGGGCCCTGAATAAGGAGCGGCCAGCCTCCGCTCCCTGCCCGGGTCTGCCTGCCCGGGTCTGCCTGCCCAGGTCAGCCCCAGCCGCCCCTTCCTTCCAGGGCCTGCCCCAGCTGCCCCCCACCACCAGGGACTGCCCCAGCCACCCCTCACTGCCCAGGTCTGCCCCAGCTACTCCCACTGGCCCAGGTCTGCCCCAGCCACCCCCCTCCACGTCAGGGTCTGTCCCAGTCGCCCCCTATGCCCAGGTCTGTCCCATGGCTTCTCCTACAGTGTCTGAGGGGGCCTCTGCCCAGCAGGACTAGGTGCCCACCCGCCCCCAGCCTCACCCTTGCCCTCCTTGGTCTTGGCCTTGCGGATAGGCACAGGCTGGGGCGCCTGCAGGGGGCTGACGGCTAGCGGAGGGGAGATGGTGACAGTTTCTACAGCCGCAGCCACCGCCGCCGCCGCTGCTGCCGCCGAGCTGCCCTTGAAGGGGTTGTTGGCGCTGAACTCCCGCCACTTGGCACCCAGGACAGTCATCATTTTGGACATGGGGATCTTCGGGTTCTTCTTGGCGATGAGTGGCCTGTGTGGGGAGAGGCAGGAGGGTGAGAGCAGGGCCAGGTGGGATGAGAAGCCCACCCAACCCCCAGCAGGGCCCACCCCTCTGCCCCGCTGAGGCAGAGCCCTGGGTTCCTGATTAGAGAAACTAGGCAAGGAAACCCACTGACAACAGCCTCCCCAGCAAAACACCCCAGCTTCCTGTCCACACAGTTGACTATTTTCTCATCGGGTTTTCGGGCGCTGCAAGAATTGAAGGGCCAGCCGGGCATGGTAGCTCACGCCTGTAATCCCAGCACTTTGGGAGGCCGAGGCGGGCAGATCACGACGTCAGGAGTTCGAGACCAGCCTGACCAACATGGTGAAACCGCATCTATACTAAAAAAAAAAAAATTTAGCTGGGCATGGTGGCGCGTGCCTGTAATCCCAGCTACTCAGGAAGCTGAGGCAGGAGAATCGCTTGAACCCAGGAGGCAGAGGTTGTGGTGAGCCAAGATCGCACCACTACACTCCAGCCTAGGCGACAGAGGGAGACTCCGCCTCAAAAATAAAGACTTGAGAGGCCACAGTGGCCTCAGAGTCTCCATCCCACCTCTACCAGAGCTGAGAGGCCATGGTGGTGAAAGATGTTCCAGGAAAGACTGGAACCACCTTCCCCAAGGGGAAGAGACTTGAGGGCCCAGGGCCAGGCCCCGCAAGGGAAGGCCTGGCGGTCTGTTAGCATGAGGGGGTCCTGACCCTCCCTCCAGCTCCCCCAGGTTGCTGAGTCTGTCTGACAGAACCCACCCGTACCCCAGGAGCCCAGGCTTCATTCCTCTGTCTCCCTCCTGACTTGGTGGCACCCAGGGGGTATGCAGGCCTCGAAAGCAGCCCTGGCCCCGGCCCACCTGAGGAACTGGCTGAAGGCCTTGTAGTTGGTCAGCGTGTGGTAGTCCTCCTCCGAGAACAGGTAGTCCACGTCGTCCAGGCCCCACTCAGCCATGAGCTGCCCTGAGGACTTGGGCTCCTGCAGAGACCCAGGCCAGAGGCAGAGCTGTTGGGGGGCCTTCTAACCTGCACCCCCATCCCCAGGGTCTCTGCCTAGGAGGCTTCGGCAGAGGGGAGAGAGCAGGGGACATGCCTGCAACATAACCAGACTGTTCTCAGCCACCCTAGGAAACACACTCACACCCCAAAGCCCCCAAGCGCCCGATCTGTACTGAGTCTCTGATGCCCACTCATGGGGGTGCAGGCCAAGTGTTCAATGTCAGGGTTTGGGGAGAGGTCATGTGCATGCCCAGAACCTCCAGAAAGTAAAACCAGCCAGTTGTGGGAAAGGAGACTGGATGCCTGAGACCAGGCCCTCATCTTGAGATAGGGCTGCCCAACTGGCCTCAGGTCGCCAGAGCAGGACAACACACAGCTCTCCCTCTGGGAAGAATTAAATGCATTCTGGGAATTTGGGCCACAGGACAGCACAGTGGCCTGAAGACAGGAAGATGGCCGTGATGAGGGTGCAGGGCTACAGAGCTGCCTGAGCCCTATAGAAAGACATGAGGCAGCTGGGCACAGTGGCTCAAGCCTGTAATCCCAGCATTTTGGGAGGCCAAGGCAGGTGGATCACCTGAGGTCAGGAGTTCAAGACCAGCCTGACCAACATGAAGAAACCCTGTCTCTACTAAAAATACAAAAATTAGCTGGGCGTGGTGGTGCATGCCTGTAATCCAAGCTACTCAGGAGGCTGAGGTGGGAGAATCGTTTGAACCCAGAAAGCAGAGGCTGCAGTGAGCCGGGATCATGCCATTGCACTCCAGCCTGGGCAACAAGAGTGAGACTCTGTTAAAAAAAAAAAAAAAAGAAAGAAAAGAAAGAAAGACATGAGGCCTCAAGACCAGGGGCAGTGGCTCATGTCTGTAATCCCAACACTTTGGGAGGCCAGGGCAGACAGATCACTTGAGGTCAGGAGCTTCAGACCAGCCTCGCCAACATGGTGAAACCCGTCTCTACTAAAATACAAAAAGTAGCTGGGCATCGTGGTACACGCCTGTAGTCCCAGCTACTGTATTTGGGAGCCTGAGGCAGGAGAATCACTTGAACTCAGGAGGCAGAGGTTGCAGTGAGCCAAGATCGCACGACTGCACTCCAGTCTGGGTGACAGAGCAAGACTCCATCTCAAAAAAAAAAAAAAAAAAAGACCTGAGGCCTCCCCAGGGTGCCCAGGTATAGCCAGGTCAGCCCCTGCAAAGGGCAGGCCACTGCCAGGTTCCAGTGAACAGAAAGTGCACCCAGCTGGGGGCAGAGCCCTGAGAGGGTCCAACAGCTGCTGAGGCCTGGGGTGGGGGGACATCCCAGGGGCACAGTGAGTTCTCAGGAGAGCTAGCCCAGGGGTCAGGTGACCAGGTGACCAGGCAGCACAGGCTTGCTGGGCTCAGAAAGAGAGGTGCTGGCTATGGGCATGTGCTGGTTCTGATCCTGGCTCTGCCACATACCAGTGGTGAGAGGTGGACAAGTTACTGAACTTTTCTGCCTCAGTTTCTCCATCTATAAAATGGAGATAATGGCACCACCTGCCTTGCAGAACAGAATGAATTCATGAAGGAGCTTGGACTTGGAACAGGGTGTGTCAAAATGTGTTAGCAATTGTTAGCACCCAACCCACCTGCCTTCCTCCCCACTTCTTCCAGGCAGCCCTGAGCTGCCCCCACCCAACCCAATACATTAAGTCAATCAGCACACACACTACCCCTAGGCCAAAGTCTCTGGTCAGGCCAGTCACGTCTTAAGCCAGTCCAGTCACGGGGAATGCTGGTCTCCTGCCTGCACACCTGGACAGGCGAGGCCTGCTCTCCCTCCTGCTGGAGGGGCCAAGATGCCCCGCGCTGCTGCACCCATTCTCAGCCATAAGAGTACCAGCCACGAGAGTGCCAGCCACAAGACTCAGCCATGAGAGTACCAGCCATGAGGGTGCGTGGCCTGAGCCCAGCGATGACACAGCAGAGGCAGAGTGAAAGATGCAAAGAAACAGCGCCCGATAACACCACTGGGTCCCACAGCCCCGAGGCCTCTTGCCTCTCAGTTCTCAGGGCCCTGATCCCACACATCCCTCCACCACCTATGACCCGGAGCTGGGCTTCTGCTCCTGCAACAGAAGGCTACCAGAACCAGCACTGAGAAGCAGCCTGCCTGTGCAGGCTGCGGGAGGGCTCCAGAGCCCATTCTTGACTCCTGTTCTGTGACAGCTCAGGGAAGTCCCCACACAGGGCCCCCTCTGCAGCTGAACTGCCCCCATGGACACACACAACCATTCTTGATGGCACATGGGCCCCTTGGCCCCCACCCAGGACAGCGGAGCAGCAGGTGAGCGAAGGGATGATACTGTTACAGGGTGACCCTGAGTTACTCCCTTACGTGAAGCTTTTGGAACTGTCAGGCTCACGGCGATTATCAGTCTCCGGTGACTCACAACACCCCACTGACTCACAGAATCACCCCGGGTGTCAGGACACCGCCAGGAAGAGCTGCTCCTCCTTTGGCACCTCCCAACTTCAGTCTTGCACATTCATGATTTCTGCCTCACCCGACAGCAGCTCTACTAATATTTACAGAGCGTTTATCTTTAAATTTACAGCCAGCCCAAACTAAGCCTTGGTGTCTCATAAAAGAACAAAGGGAGCGAGCGCAGTGTTCCTGCTTGGCACTGTCATTCGTCCACTGCCTGTCCACCAGCCTCACCCCTGGCCTCTCCCCCTCCCCAAGGAGCCCCACCGTGCAGCTTCGGAGACTCCGGAGCACCTCAGCATGGCCATAAAGGCCTGGCTTGCTTCACATCATTTCCCATGTTCCTGGGGACGCTGGGCCCAGGCAAGAGCTGGCCTATCGCTGTAGCTGCTCTGCCCCACCTCCAGTAGGAGACTCTGGTAATGCCCACCTGGGCAGGATTTCAGGACACAAGTTCCCTTTCTACCATAAACAAAGCTGTCCAGCACTTCTTGCGGCAAAGACTCCATTTGTTGTTTTATTTTTCCAAATCGCTCCAAGCAAGAGGTTCCTGACACTAAACTTGAGCTGGTACTATCTATCACTCTCGCCAGAAATAGCTGCTCACTCGTGCGGGCAAGCTGTTGGCAGAGCACCCAGTACATCAGCAAGATGCGGCACGATTCACCACTGAGCCCTAAATTTCATCCATCCTTTCTGTGCGTGCACACATGCACCCACGTGAGCACACGCACTCACAGCCCCATCTGTGGGTCAGGTGGGAAAGGACGCTCTGGCCCTTCTGACTCAGGCTCTCAGGTCAGAAGGCAGAGAACAGGCCAGCACAGTGGCTCACACCAGTAATCCCAGCTCTTTGGGAGGCCGAAGCAAACAGATCACCTGAGGCCAGGAGTTCAAGACCAGCCTGGCCAACATGGCAAAACCCCATCTCTACTAAAAATACAAAAATTAGCCAGGTGGGGTGATGTGCACCTGTAGTCCCAGCTATTTGGAAGGCTGAGGCATGAGCCACGGCACTCCAGCCTGGGCAACAGAGCGACTCATCTAAAAAAAAGAAAAAAGAACAGACAGGCAAGAGGCTCAGCCTCTCCAAGGGCGATGTCGCTCTGTCCCCCCAGCCAGGCCTCCATGGTTACCTTTAAGCATCCATCATCATTTTCATCCTCATCCTCATCCTTCTTTTTTCGCTTGGCTTTCTTCTCCTTCTTGTCCTTAAGTTTCTTCTTCTTCTTTTTATTCGGGGAGTAGTCACTGCCTTCACTCTCCGACTTCTCTTCCAGATCATCTTCATTCTCTGATAGCTCATCATTGCTCCCCTGGAAAAGACGGGGGACAGTGAGGGCAATGGAGGCCCCAGGAACATCCAGAGTCCTGGACAGCAGGATGGCCCTGAGAGCCACCTCCTGACCCATGCTGGGGATCAGTCACCCCACTCAGCATCAGGGGCCACTGCTCATGCCTCAGCCCCAAAGCCCAGCCAAAGGGGCAACCCCGAGCCAGCCTGAGCCAAGTTTCGCCCCCAGGGACTATGCCGCAGGAAGCAGTGGAGCCTGCAGATGAGGCAAAGTGAGGCTCTTGTGAGAGCAGAACTTCCCCACCGGCAAGCTCAGCTGGGGCTACTCCCACAGCCCTGCTGCTCAACTCAGGATCTGCTTCAGTCATCATCAGGCTTCTACAAACTTTGGGGGTCTAACCAGTGTTACATGCCGGGGCACGGATGCAGGAGCTGGTGGTGGAGGATGTGATCCCAGAGTCAAAAAGCAAAGTGCACAGGAAGAGCCCCAGCCAGGGAAGGGCCCCAGCCAGGGAAGGGTCCCAGCCAGAGAAGAAAGAGCCCCAGCCAGGGAAGGGCCCCAGCCAGGGAAGGGTCCCAGCCAGAGAAGAAAGAGCCCCAGCCAGGGAAGAGCTGCTGCATCACGGGCTCCAGCACAGCAGCTCTCCACTTAAGTTCACATTCCACGGAACTGCGTTCGTCAGGTGAGATCTGTAATCAATGCAGCGTGCACATCCTGGCTTTCTCTGTGTGCGGACTCTGCAGACACTGCTATGGAAGGCACATGCTCACCTTCCCCCACTCCCATCCCCACCCTGGCCGCTTCCTCTCCGTACGAGACAAGGTAATTTAGGCAGCTCTTAAGCTTGGCTTCCTTGATTTAGTTTCCTGTCTGTACAGGCAGAAAATGGCCCATTTATATGGAGATAAGGGCATCCACAACCAGAGCACCCCACCAGAGAGGTACTGCCCCTCAGAGAAAGCAGTTTACTTGTGGCCTTTAGAGACAAGAGTCGACTGGCAAAGCCCTCTACAACCCCTTCTCAGGGAGGGGCTGGGCAGCCCTGCCATGATCCCCCACGAGGGGCTGGCCAGGCACAGGACTGCCATGAACTGTTTTCAGGGTGAGCTGGGAGAGGCATGGGACGAGACAGAGAGAGAACCAGAGAGATAAAAAATGAGCTCAGGAAACAGCAGTGGCGGGGAGGAGGGAGGAAAGAGGGAGGGAGGGATGGAGGGAGGGAGGGAGGGAAGAAAGAGGGAGAAAGAAAGAAGAGGGTGGCAGAAGGAAAGAGGATGAGGGTGCAGCGAAGGCTGAGGCCTGGCCTGCCTGGATAGGGTCACAGGGTCAAGTGTGGCCTTTTCCCTGGAGAGTGGCTCCAAACGGCACATCCATCAGTTAATGGGGGGGAGATGGTCACTGACTGGGGAGGTTGGAGGCCCCCTCTGAGATCCAGCTGGGAAGCTCCCCCAACAAACTGCCTGCACTTCCCCACTCCCCTGGAAGCCCCGCTCCCTCTCCCCTGCCCGGCAGCCTCCCTGCTCCCAAACCTCTTAGCCCATTAAGCCGCCAGAGTCAGCAGCGCTGGCAGCTAGCAGGCAGCAGGGCCTCTGTGCTCTTTGCTTTTCCAGAACCCGGGTATTTCCGGGAATACTGACGTGGTCACTGGCTGGGAGCCTGCTCTCAAGGCTGGAGGGGATGCTGGGCCCTGGGGCCATAGCTCCCAGGCTCGGCCTCGGTCCTTCGGGGAGGTGGAGGTCAGACAGTGATGTCCATGTCCAGAGTCTGGCCAGCTTCAAGAGACCACCCTTTAGGAGACCTGAGAGACACGCTCTCCCCCAGCCCTCGCCCCAGCAAAGGTAAGGACAAGGAAGAGAGACCGCCGTGAACTTCAGCACCACGGACAGAGGCTGGACCTCCCGGAGGAGGGGGCTCTAGGCGGCCTTCAGCCGCCAGAGAACAAATCCCACAAACCCACCAAGGATGAAGTTGGGAGACCCATGATTAATCCTGGGTGGCCTGCCAGGGAGACTTCGTCAAGTCACCATAGCTAGCTAAACCTCAGCTTCATTGTCTGTGAACTGGGGATGCCAGGAAGAATGGAACCAGAGAGACTGTGTAAGAAAATGCCTGGAACATCTCAGACATGGGAGAAACCTAAGCACAGAGAAGTAGTGCTCTGAGCTGGGCGGGGGTGTGGGTCCCGCACCTGGGTCTCCAGGGCTGGGCCACCTTGTTGCGCCCTGGGCAGGGGACCGGGCCAAGCCAGAGCAGGCTGCAGTCAGAATGAAACTTTGTCCCTGACACCGCCATGCCCACGCACAGACACCAGAGGCTTCTGTGATTCTGATGATGCCCAGAAAATGCCCAAACGACCCATGATGACCCCAGCTCTGTTTGGAAGCCAAAGATACAGCCAGGATGACAAGCTGGAGAGGACACAGCAGCCTTGCCCCCATGTTTCTGCTGTCGGGATTGGGCTCGAGCTAACTGCACAGAGGCTGCCAGCAGCTGGGCAGCAACACGGCGCAGAGGGAGCAGGACCTGGACAAGAGGGGCTGCTGTGTCAATGTCTGCCAGGAGCCGACCCAGCATCTGACAGCAACCTGCAGGGGAGACCAGGAGAGGCAGCCCAGGGAGAGCCGGCGGAGGGAGGGACAGGGAGGGGAAGGTGCCTCCAGCAGCCTCCACTGTCTGGCAGGAGCAGCAGAGCACACCAGCTTGGGAGAGCAGGGCTGGCAGAAGGCCGGGGACCCGGCACTGACGGAGGGCTCACCCAGCAACCGCTCAGGATTAAGCAGGAGAGCAGGAGGGCACAGACCCTCAGCATGAAACGGGCTCAGATGACACCAGGCACGTCTGTCGCCCATCTGTGGCCCCAGCCCTGAAGTCATCCACTAGGGCTCAGGCAAGCCACAAAACCCTCATTTCTTGGAGGCAGGGCACTTCTTTCCCTCCTCCATCCACCTGCACTAGAGAGAGCCCAGTTGAAGAGACTGGTCTGACTCCCAAGTCCCCACCTGCCTCCCCGGCCCTGAGCCTCTGCCCTGCCTCCACCACATGGATCCCACATGGCTGAGCCTCACACCTGCACCCTCCTCCCCTACCAGGGGTGGGCCAAGGGTGGGGGTACAGGGTGGAATCCTGCATCCAGCTGTTTCTACACTCTAGAACTAGGCCTCCTTTCTGTATTGTTTTTCCAAAATCTCTCCTTGCAGAGAAAGCTGCAAGTAGTTCTGAAAACACCTAGCAGAGCAGCGCCCATCAGTGGGACCTGGAGGGATGGAGCATCATCCAGGGGCAAGAAGGGAAGAAATAATCAAGAACCAGAGGTAAATGCACGATTCAGTATCTCAAAACATACAGAGAGGCTCATAGACCAGGCCACGTGCAGGGGAGGAGACACAGACACAAACCGATGATGCCCTAGCTAAGCCCCCGAACCAACCCAGCCCTGAGGCTTGAGAGCAATCAAACCGTACTGCGGGCATGAATATCCGGATGACAGCTGGCCTTCAACCTTGGCACTGACCTTTCAGCTGCAGCAGCCCTAGGTGTGACTACAGGGGGCGCTCCATCGGCTAGCAGAAGAATCTTAGTGGACGTGGAGTCCCCAAACAGAATCCACCTTCAAAGCTGCCTTGACTGTTATGCCCAGCCGATATGTGCCAGGAGGCAGAGGCAGGCAGGAGGGGTCTGTGCTCTGAGCCCCCACCCTACTGAGGACACAGCATACGATCACGGCCCTGGGGATCCCAATGGACAGGCCCGCCACCCTTCCTCCTTCCCAGCTCCGCAGACGCTTCTCGGCGGAGGCCTCCCACCTCCGTCTCCCTTCCCTCTTGGCCGGATGCTCGGCACACGCACCACATCTCCTGAAAAAGGAGACATTTAAACTCAAAAGGAAGGGTGCGGAGAGTGGGTCATTCTCCGTTTGGGGTCCTTCAAGATTGAGAGGGAAAAGGGAAGAATGAAATAGGAGCCTTCCCATTCATGAGTGTTATAAACAGTTATAATTTAGCACTGAATAATTGGTTGCTATGGTAACCGCTGCAGTACAGGTTGAAATCATTTCTCCCTCCTGCGCTAGCTAGGGTCTGACAGGGAGCTTCATCTACATATGCTCAGGTTCCGGCTGCAGGCTGGTTATTTTATGTAAATCAGAATCCACCACTTGCGGCCAGCCTCCCGCCACCAACAAACTGCTGCTTGTGGCCCATCTGCCCTGGTCCCTTTGCCCCTGATCTTGGAGCCACCTGGTTGGAGATAGAGAAGGGCAGAGGGGTGGAATCCCCTTGCCTATATCCTGGGCCCCCAAGTCTGCCAGGCAGGTGGGCAGCAGGCACCAGGCGGCTGGGCCACAGCTTGCTCCAGACCTCCTAAGATCTGACAGCTGGCCCAAGCCAGGCTCTCGAATGCAGGGGAGGGAGCACCTCCGGAGGCCTCTTGTCCATCCCAGCCCCCTACCCCTTCCAAGAACCAGGATTGCATCTCAGTAGAGAGAAGGAGAAAGGGTGAGGCAGGGGTGGAGCAAATGAAAGAGAGGGAGGGAAATGAGGGGAGAGGGTAAGAGAGAAAAGAGGGCAAAGGAGAGAGAGGAGATGCCGAGAGGTTACCAAGGTGAAGACCAAGCACAGGCCAGAGAGAGGGACGGAATATGAGACCCAGGGAGAGACAGACAGACAGACAAGAGCCAGAGAGAGATAGGGACCTGGACAAAAACAAAAACATCTTGTCAGAGGAAGAGGCAAGAGGGAAGACCGGAAGAAGGAAGGCTCAGCGGGATCATAGCCCTGGGAATGAGAGTGAGAGAACCAGCCCTCCCAGGGCTCAGAGACCAACTGACCCCAGTCCCCAAGCCTCGCCACTGTCCAGACGCTGCCCACCCCCCAGCCTCCTTCCCAGCCCTGCTGTACCCTGAGCCCAGGAGAGGGAAGGGGAGCCAGGCCCACGCAACCCAGTGGCCTTGAGACCCAGGCCCATGTGACACTGCCTGTCTTGGCCTAGACTCCCACCCAGCTTCTAATTCCAAGGAGGTGGGGGGGATTCACAGGTAGAAGGCCCTGCCATGGGGCACGAGCCCCAGGGTCCTAAAATCCACATCACCCTGAGCCTGTGGAGCCCAGGTCTGAGGCTCGAGTGGAGGATGGCAGCAGAGCAAGATTTCACAGCCTCTGCCAGAGACTCTCGGTGCCTTCATCCCAGGGCCTGGCAGCCCAGAGCCATCTACCCTCTGCCCAGCACAAGGACCAACCTCTGGGGCCAGGGGGCAGTGGCTGAGGCAGTGGAAGAGAAGGGCAGGGGCTGCAGCAGGGAATTCAGGGAGCCCCATGCCAAAGAAGCTGGCCCACAGCCTCTCCTTCACAAGGGAGGCCTCCAGGCACTCAATCCCCACTTCCCCTCTCCTATCTCCACTTCCCCATCAATTAACAGGGACTGGGAGCTTCACCATCTTTGAGAACCTGGGGAAGATGTAAGCTTCAGAGCATAGGCCTGGGAGTCTCGGGGCCTGATGGGCTAGGCAGGAGCCTCCACACCCTGCTCCGAGGACCCGGGTCCTCCCCTTCACCTCACATCTTCCCCATGCAGCCCCCATGCTGGCCCAGTGGTAATGGGGAGTTCCTGGGAAGGGACAGACACACATCCATCCCAGACACCATGCCAGATGGGGCACAGTGCTGAGGGGCAACAAAGAAGACGCACAGAATCGGCCAGAAGGGCCAGGGGCTCTCCAGGGGAAGACAGGGTAGTGCACACACAGTCACCTGCACACATGCATGTGCACGGAGAACCAGAAGGGCCTGGAGCGGCTGCAAAGCAGGTGGAGGTGGGGGCAGGGGCTTGGAGGGCAGCAGTGGGGGCACCAGACAGGCTCTGGACCAGGGGGCCATAGGACTTGGTCAGTGTACACTCAGGAAGCTCTCCCAGGAGAGTCAGGGGCTGCAGGGGCCATGTGAGGCAGCAGCCGGGAGAGGAGGGTGGGTGGGAGGTGAGTGAGTGGTGCTGACCGACGCCCCCAGCAAAGAGAGGCGGGGCAGGACACACCTGAGGCAGCTCTGGCCAGAGGAATGGGGCCAACATCTCCCAGCCCCATCCTTTCCCTGCATCCCTGAGCAAGGACACACCCGGGGTGGACTCTGCCCTTCCAACGTCTCCAGGCTGACGCTCAGACCAGAGGAGGAGCCACGTGCTGCAGGTAGAGTTCAGGGCCCCCCAAAATGCCTCCAAGTGTCCGAACAAGCCAGGGAGGTGGAAATGGGGCACAGACCTGAGGCCCAGAGGTGAAGACAGGGACCCTCGCTCCCTGCCACCACCATCTCTCCCTCCCGGGGCTCCACTCCTGCCTCTGGCCTGGCCCCAGGGCTGCCAGGGGAGCCTGCCAGGCTGTCACATCACATCCATCCCTCCACTGCTCAAAGCCTTCCAGTGATCTCACCTTGTTCACGGGACAAGAAGAGGCCCAGAGTGCGCCCCGGAAACAGGCGCTCCTGGAACTCTCATGGTAGGGAGCGTCTCCAGCCTGGGACAAGCTCCCTGCATCCACCCCTAGGGTCTTCTGGCAGCTACCTCCCACCTTACTCTACAGGGAGGCCTGGATCCAGGCCCAGCGCTGCCAAGGCTACCCCGTTGGCATTATCACCTTCCCCACCACTACACCTCACCAGCGGCCTCCCTGGGCCTCTTGCCTGCAAGGTGGGGCCAGGCCGGTTCCCTCTAGGCAGGGGCAAAGAAAGGTGGAGAGCTGGCCTCAGGTCCCCTTGGGGCAGGCAGGAGGGGAGAAACATGCCTGGCAGGGGGCGGCTGGCACAGCTGACACCCCTGGATTCAGATCTCAGCACTGCCACTGTGTGACCGTGGGCCAGCTCACCTCTGAGCCCCCGCTCTCATCTGTGAAGGGAGGTGCCCGCCATTGCTGTCGACGTAGGGTGACTTGGAGGATCGGAGGAGACGCCCAGAAAGAACCAGGCAGCATACGGCGAGAAAAAGGGAGACCGCAACGTCCTAGTCCAAGTCGGAAGGACTTTAAGCTGCAAGCCCACCTCAGTTTCCCCATCTGCCAAGCCACAATCATCCTTCCCATCCCACCAATTTCCAGGGCTGATCATGAGGATCAAGTGAGCCCGCGTGAAGCACAGAGAAGCACACCCGGAATGTGTCAGCAGCGTGGGAAGACAGGGACACGTTCACACCGTCACACCCGCCAACTGGAGGCAGCGGAGCGTGCGGCAGCCTGGCCCGCCCAGAACCAGCCAGGAGCCAGGGAGAAAGCTACAGGAATGTGGAGGTCACCTGCAGGTGACTGTCCCTAAATGGGCCTTGCTACTCTTCTCTGACTCACTTCACTTTCATCACAGTTCAGTTTAGAGGGATGGAGGTCAGCTACGGAGCAGGGAGGGGGCAGGGAGGTAGGGAGGCACCATGGCGAGGGAATCCCACCCTGTCCCCACACAGGACAGGACAACGGGAGGAAGGAAAAATGAGGCTCCGACATCCTGCTCCAGAAACAGGACAGCTCACCAACGTCTCAGAAAGGCTTCCATGCACAAGGCTTCACATGAGAACTAGTCACAGTGTTTTTCATCAAACTCAGTTCTTGGAAACCCTCAAACCCCAGGGTCCTGGGGCTTAGCCCTCCTCTGCAGCCAGGCAAACGCAGCCACAACCCCCCGCCCCCAGCTCACCAGGCGGGCGCTGCCCCTCACCTCTTTCTTCTTCCGCTTCCCTTTGCACTTGTTTTCCTTGAGCTTCTTGGGTTTCTTCTTCTTAGGAAGGCTCACGGGCTCCACAGGGAAAAAGTCATCGAAAGCTTCAAGACCACCATCTTCTTCTTCTGGAAGAATCAGAAAGTGGCAGCGGTTACTTCTGAGCTTCTTCCAGGGACACAGAGCCAGCCCTGAGGAAGCTGGGGTCCCCGGCTCCACGGACACCCAACTGTGCCAGGTCACAGCCACCCTGCCCTTCCCAGACCTGGTGAAGTGGGAGAACACAGGACAGGAACTGCAGCTCTGGGGACTGTGATATCCCCTCACCTCCTGGCCTTTCCTTCCCTCCTCTGTAAATGCGACAGTACCACCTGCCCGACAGGCAGTGTTCAGAAAACTGAACCTCCGTGAGCAACAACCTAATAGCCTTGTTGCCGTAGCTCCCTGAGAAACACAGCGGAGGAGTCAGGGCCAACAGAGCAGAGCACAGACCTCAGGGAGGCCTATCTCTGCCCTCCAGAGAGAGGACCACAGTGTAGCCAGGAGGCGGCCCAAGAATGCTGGATCTGCCAGGCACAGTGGCTCATGCCTGTAATCGCAGCACTTTGGGAGGCTGGGGCACGCGGATAACCTGAGGTCAGGAGTCTGAGACCAGCCTGGCCAACATGATGAAACCCATCTCTTCTAAAAATACAAAAATTAGCTGGATGTGGTGACATGTACCTGTAATCCCAACTACTCGGGAGGCTGAGGCAGGAGAATTGCT
>NW_022436983.1:391915-397198 GCF_009761245.1 Sapajus apella
AAAAAAAAAAAAAAAAAAAAAGAGAGAATTGTGGACCACAAGGACACTCAGGTCCCATACCTGAGGACCCCGTGGGTTTGCAGGACAAACCAGCAAGCGGGATGCCCGGATACCCCATGGGTTTGACAGGATGCTGCCTTAATGGAGAATCCAAGACCCTATCGAATCTCCTCCTGGACCCCGCCCCTGTGCACACACAGGCACACAGGTCCACACTCCCCCACCTCCAACAAGCTCATAACGGGAAGCCAAGCACATTCCAGCTGGGCACTAGAAAGCTGTGACAGTCCACAGAGAGACGCTGTGCCCAGCACACGTGGGTGTTCAGGAGCTGCCCTCACCTGCACTAGACTCAAAAGGCCGAGGAGCCCTGGCAGAGTGGATGGGGGAGGGGGATATCTTTGAAGACGCTGGCCGCAGCTCCAGGTCTGCCCCACCCAACCTCCAACTCAGAGGAAGGGCTGCCACGTGTCCTTCGAGGTGTGATGTGAGACCCCTGTGTGGGGGCAGTGACCTGGGGTCTGATGCTCATTTGAGAAATCAGGGGAGAGAGAGGGCATCTGAGCCTGGAGTTCCCACGCACCAGACAGGGGCGGGGGGGGGGGGGGGGGAGGGTCTTCTTGGCAGGCACAGCAGCAAGAATCAAACCATCTAAAGTAAAGACACTGCTGCCTGTGGGGGCAAAGGAGGCTTCCAGAAGTGAAGAACCTCCAAGAGTCCTCTACAAGGGCCCAAGAGAGAGCCGGCCGTTTATGCCAGCCTGCGGCCCCAGCACTGCAGCCAGCTTGTCCTGCCCCTCTCCACCACCCCCTGTGCACTCAGGAGCAGCTGGAGAAGCCGAGGGGCAAAGAGAACCCCCTCAGCCTCAGACCTTCTGCCCTGGACCCCCCAGGCCTGACCCTCTGTGGCAGCGGAGACACAACAGGGAGTGTCACTCAGAGTCTGAAGGTCCCCTTGAGTGGGACCCCAGGTGACCCTGAGGAGGAAGAGAGGTCCCAGGGCCACCAGGAGGCTTTCATCCAGGAAGGGGGCAGAGCATCCCCGCTGGATCAAGTTTAGAGACAGACTGCCCCTTCCGTCAAGGAAGTTTTTGATCATAACCTCCGTGGGTCAACAAAAAGGCCTCAAGGCATCCCCCAGGTTGGCCCACAGGCTCAGACACACCAGCCACGTGCAGATGCACGGACACGCATGCACACCCAGGACACACCCAACACCCACCTCTCACCCTCCACACAGGCCCACCGCCCGGCTTGGGACCCCCAGAGAGTCCCAAAGCCTGGGAAGGGAGACAGCAGGGGTCCCACCCTGGGTCTCTGGGGCTCTCACTGCGCACACTGTGGGTGCAGCACTAGCCCCACCGTCCCCACTCCTCAGGGCACCGGTGGCTCTGGTGGCTGAGCAGACGCCACTCCAGCCCCTGCATCCCACAGGGCCAGTTTGCACCAGGGGAAGGTGGGAGCTGCACCACTGTCTTGGTGCCTCTCTGCACCAGGGCCTCCCTCGAGGGTGGCCAGGTGCTTGGGGCTCCCACCGAGGGAGGGCACCCTGTGGAAGGCCAGGGTGCACACGGGAGCCGGCAGCAAGGGCCGCCCTGAGGGGGTTTATGTGGGTCAGACCCAACACAGCCAGGGGCAGGGGCTGGGCTGGCAGGAAGTGTCTGTGGTGGGGCAGCCGATGGGATGCCAGTCCACACCTGCCGGCTCCCCACCCAGCCTCCGCCTCCCCCGCCACCGCGGGAGACCGCCTGGGCACAGCCACCCCCACACCCTGGCGGTGCCCAACATTGCTTATGTAACAGGCTCTGGCTGATGCAATCTCAAGGGGGGGCCTCTCCCTCCTGCTTCCTCCCAGCTGTCCCCTTCCAGCAGGGTGGTCCCAGACTTCGGAAGGCCAGCCCAGCACACGGTCACTCACCAGTCACCCGACCACACGACGGACGAGGGCATGCACAGGTGCTGCTGGAGGTTCCGGAAGGAAGCCCAGGATCTGCCCATGGGGAGGGGATGGCAAAGGGGACCCTTGCTCTGGCCCTAACCCAGGCCCAGAACAAGCCTTCGAGGACAAGGCCCCAGACCCTCTGCCCATGGACAGACCCCCCCACTCCATTCCCAGAAGACCTCACAGCCCAGGGCCTCTGCCTTGTGACATCCTCTTCTGAGAAGTCTCTGGAGCTGGCCCATGGGGACACGGACTCAGCCCTGCCTATCCCTGTCTCTGACGGGCCCTTCCTCTCCCCGGATGGCTTCTGTTGTGTGGCCCTGAGGTCACCCAACACCTGACTCTGTGACAATGCCCCCCACCACCCCACACACTCTGTTCCTCAGCCAACCCCCAGCCCCTTCCCACCCTCAGACACGCTCTGTCCCTGCAGCAGGCCCTAAGCTTTCTAAAACCAGACCTGGGGGGTCACCATCCAAGCAACCCCAGTCAGCCCTTCCCCAAGCCCCAGCCTGTGCCCTTGAGCTCACCAGTCCCTCCTCCCTATGGCCCCATCTGGTGAGGACAGAGCAGAGGCCCAGAGGGGTCCAAGACGCAGACCATGCAGCCAGTGCTAAGGAGGGTCCTGCCCGGCCAGAGTGAGGGGCTCTGGGGAGGAGCAACTTCACCTCAGAACTCCTTGTCATGCCAGCTCCTGGCCCCTCGTGGCTGTCCATCTGCCCTCCTGGCCCACCTGGCAGTGCACCAGCCCTACCCCTCCTGAGGCTCCACAGATCCAAACCTGCTCTAATTAGGACCCAGTACCCTGTGATCTCCCACCTCCTGGGCCTGAGGCGGGGTGGGCCGAAGTCAACCAGAGAGAGGAGAGGCACCTTTGCTGCTTCCTCCGCAGCAACCCCAGCCCCTCGCTCCCTCCCGGTACACGCCAGCTCAGCCCTGCAGGACCCCAGGCTGACCAAGGCTGAGCCACTGCAGCTGCACCCAGGCTGGCGAGGTGGCCCTTCTCGGGTTAGTGCATTACAATAGCAGCAGTGGCTGATACCTGCAAACCACCTGCCAGGCTCGTGCCAGGCCCAAAGCACCTAGCACTGAGTAATTTGTATCACTTCAACAGAGCAACTCGGAGAGGAGCACTGTTCTTTCTGGTTTTTAGCTTTCTTTTTTGAGACAGGGCCGCTGGCTGGAGTGCAGTGTTGTGATCATGGCTCACTGCAGCCTTGACCTCCTGGGCTCCAGTGACCCTCCCACCTCAGCCTCCTGAGTAGCTGGGACAACAAGCACGACCACCACGCCTGGCTCAGAGATGGCTTCTATGCTTTTCCCCATCTGCAGATTGGAAAACCGAGGCTCAGAGGACCTCATCATTTACCCACACCTCAGTCCTACAGCTGGCAGTGGTGACGCCAGGTTTGAGTGCAGGCAGTCGGCTCCCAGTACACCCTCCCCCAGCACACCCTCCCCCAGCACACCCTCCCCAGCACACCCTCCCCCAGCACACCCTCCCCAGCACACCCTCCCCCAGCACACCCTCCCCAGCACACCCTCCCCCAGCACACCCTCCCCAGCACACCCTCCCCCAGCACACCCTCCCTGAGTACACCCTCCTAGAAGTGAGCACTGACAGCCCACGCTGTGTAGATCGGCTCGGTGTATGCCTGGGGGACACTGACGTGACTTAGGCTGGCCTGTGTTCTGGAAGGTCACAGGTCCCTCGGGGGGTCAAGGCTGGTTCACCACACTAGTCCCCCTGCACACAGCCCGACAGCTCTGCCAGGCCCAGGCTCCAGCCCCCTGCTCCTCTGGGGAGGGGTGGCAGCACAGCAAGAACGCAGCCACCACGCGCTTGGCAAACACAAGGTGATCAAAACAAGGGGAAGGCGCGTGACTGTGGAGGGAAGGTTAGGTCATCGGATTCTGGGTGGTCAAAGGGTTTGCGGGGGCCAAGCCAAGAGCTGGGATGAGAGCACCATCACCAGGTTACACGGCCGGCAAACCTGCCAACGATAGGGATCCCGCTCAACATCTGCTAGGACCTGGAGACAGGCTCCTTCTATTCCCCACCTGGACTTCCACAAAAACCAGCACCAAGCAGAGAACAAGGCCACCTGCGGGTCAGGAGGGAGCAACAGGGGCGGCAGAAGCTTTGCACCACCCCTCCTGGGGGGTCACCCCAGCAAGTCCCCTCCACACTGAGCCTCTCTCTTCATCTATGAAATGGGCCTGATATAGCAGCCTTTCTCCAGAGCGATAGGGAGCAGCAGAAACTGTGAATACAAAGCGCCCACGAGATGCCTGCAGGTACTCAGCGATAGGCAGAGCCCAGCGAGACCCAGGAGGGCCAGCGCGGCAGTGGTGAAGGGCGGAGGGCGGTGGTCTCTAGTTTGGGCACTGCTGGGCCAGGGGTTCTCAGGGCCACCCAAGAAGCTGGCCAAGAAAGAGTGCTCAGGCCAAGGCTGCCGTCAGTCCTTGAACCTTCCCCCAAGACACAGGCCTTATGCTGGCAAAGGGGGACAGTACACCCACCTAAGAGGGCATTCATAATTTATTTACAACATTTCACAAAATCCGGACATCACCTCATTGGTGTCACATCAAAAGAAAGTGTCAGTCCTGAGAGGGGAGTGGAAGGAAGAGATGAGCATAGATGAGGCATTTACCCCAAGTGACTGGGGCTAGGAGAGAGTGAGCATGGGAGTGTGGCGCAGGCAGGGAGAGGCCCCAGGGCATGGGTGAGGAGGAGGAGGACAGAGTGATGAAAAGTGGAGGGAAGAGGGAGACCACCTGGAGGGACAGGGAGTGACAAAAGAGAGAGAAACGGCCAGACAGAAAGGGAGAGGCAGGGGCATGACCTCGGGGGAGACAAAAACCGACAGACACGGGGACAGAGGGGGAGAGAGAGACAGGGAAGGAGAGTGACATAAGGACAGAGCCACAGAGGTAAGCAAAAGCCCCAGAAAGTTAGACAACACGCATTGTGTTCTGTACCCAGCTCAGAGAAGATATTCCAGAAGTCTCTGATGGGTGGATAAATTTATAGTGACTAGATGCACAGTGGATGGTGAATGGGTGGATGGATGAATGGATGGTGGATGGATAGTGAATAGACGGATGGATGATGAATGGATCAATAGATGGTGGATGGATAGATGAGGATGGAAAATAGAGAATGGATAGATGCGTGAATGGATGGTGGATGGACGGATGGTGGATGAATGATGGATGGATGAAAGATGAATGGATAGATGGATGGATAGATGGTGGATGGGTGGATGGATGGTGGATGAATGATGGATGAATGGATGGATGGTGGATGGATGGATATAGGGAGTGGATGAATGGATG
>NW_022436983.1:397598-399438 GCF_009761245.1 Sapajus apella
AATGGTGGATGGATGGACAGGTGGATGGATGGTGAATGGACAGATGAATGGATGGTGGATGGATGGATGGATGAATGGTGGGATGCATGGACAGATAATGCATGGATGAATAGTGGATAGGAAGAACAAGAACAGATGGACGGATGCATATACATATGGTTGATGGTCAATGGTTACTTGGTTGATTTTGTGGGTAGATGGGTAGATGTGGGTGAGCAGGTAAATATACAGATGCATGGATGGAAGGATGGATGGATTGGATGATGGATGGATGGATGGTGAATGGTGGGAAGCATGGATGGATGGTGCATGGATGAATAGTGGGTAGGAAGAATGGATGGATGGATATGGATATGGGTTGATAATAGGTGTTTGGTGAATTATTGGTTTTGTGGATAGATAGGTAGATGTGGGTGGTAAATAAATGGATGGGTGGATGGGTGGGTGGATGAATGGATGATGGATGAGTGACTGAATGAATTGATAAAATAACAGATGAATCTTACTACCTGATCAACTTGGAATGAGAATGAATAACCCACTGGCGAAGCCACTGGACAAAGTGTGCTGGTCACTTTGCCTCCCTCCTCCCAGAAAAGAATGTGAAATACAATCAGGTTCCCTGGGACCCCCCTCACCCCGCCCCACAAACCATGTTTCCAAAGGGGTAGGGGTGTAGGCTAAAAAGTCACAGCCTTTGGGAATCATGACTGTCACTCTCTCCTGGCCCCTGAACCTGAGGGAGCAGGCCTAAGGCAGGCACACAGCTAGGGCCAACTGTCACGGGGGCCAGAGCAGTGACGGCGCCTGGTTCAGACACTGCCCAGTCTGGTCACAAGCTTTGTCTGTGATTGAGGAAAAGCTAGGCCAACGAGGCAGGGAAGTTGCCAGCCCAGTAGTGGCCCTAAGAGGTCTTAGAGCCACATTTTCTGATCCCCTCTCCTGCCTCCCTCCAGCCCTGCCTTGGGCTTCACAGCCCTCCTCCCACGAAGCCTCCCACTCTCCTGGGCTTACTGGCTAAGGGTGCAAGCATCAGAAGCATTTCCTTGGAGAAGGCAGAACAGCTGCCCCCTTGGCTGGTGCTAATTACACCAGCCACAGTTTATTGGGCACCTATTATGTGCTGGGCACTGTGACCTAAATGTTCCACATGCACTGTCTCACTGTTCCTCATAATAACCCTCTATGAGGTAGGCAGTGCTATGTCCCCATTCTATAAGTGGGCATACCAAGGAGAAGGTTACCTGGCTTGTCCAAGACCACTCAGCTAATGCTCAGAGCTGGAATCTGAGGTCTCATCCCACCAGCTCTTGAACCCTGGCTTCGACCAGTCACCCCAACTCCCAGGAGAATCTGGCAGCTTCTGGTCCCCAAACCAGAAGAGGCACCCACCCTGCCTTCCTCCTGGGAGCTGGCTCAGACACCTGCCTCAATGCCAGTGCTGGCTGGGGCAAACCCCTCCCCGCCACCGGCAAACCCCTCCCCCCCACCACCACTGCATGGGAAACAAGAATCCACTGCTGAGAGTGAGCAACTCCCGGGGGAGGTGGGAGATGAGCAGAGTCAAAGAAAAATATCCGACAAGGCCGGGCGCGGTGGCTCACACCTGTAATACCAGCACTTTGGGAGGCCGAGGCGGGTGGATCACAAGGTCAAGAGATCGAGACCATCCTGGTCAACATGGTGAAACCCCGTCTCTACTAAAACTACAAAAATTAGCTGGGCATGGTGGCACGTGCCTGTAATCCCAGCTACTCAGGAGGCTGGGGCAGGAGAATTGCCTGAACCCAGGAGGCGGAGGTTGCGGTGAGCCGAGATCGCGCCATTGCACTCCAGCCTG
>NW_022436983.1:399538-426148 GCF_009761245.1 Sapajus apella
CGCCTGCACCCAACGGGCTGGGGTTGCGTTGACCCGCGTTCCCCCCTTTCCACTCCCGCCTGGGTAACATGGCTCCAGATCTCCCTGAAAAAAAAAAAAAAAAAAAAATATCCGACAAGTCATGAGTTCAACAGCCATAGATTTAAAAATCATTGTCACAGCTTCCAAAACACTAGTTCCTCCAGCCACACGCTTCCATGTTTTGGAACCAGCTGGCTCTGGGTCTGCGGGAGTCGCTGCCGCTGAGCTTGGACCCAGGTCTGCAGGGGGGCTATGGTGAAGAGCTCAGGGTGATCGGGGGCCAGCAGTGTTACTTGACAGGAGACCTGGCTGGGGATGTCCTCACAGCCAGGAGCCAGGGTGACCTAGGGAGTCCCAGCCCTCAGACACTGAAACCACAACCATCTCTCAGGCATGCATGGTTTCAGGTGCTGGGCACGGCAGGTATCGAGTGAGTTACACTTGAAGGGGAGCCCACAGACCCAGGAGGAAACTGATGATAACATTTCAAGTATGTGGGGTATAGTGACACAAGCCTGTAATCTCAGTTACTGGGGAGGCCGAGGCAGGAGGATCACTTGAGCACAGGGGTTTGAATCCAGCCTGGGCAGCATAGCAAGACCCCATCTCTTCCAAAGAAAGCATGACGACGTGTCTCAGAGTGACTGGAAGGCCCTGCCTTGGCTAGGGTGGCCCTCCTCATCATGACATTTGAGCTGGGGGCAGCAGTGAACAGAGGAAAGAGCAGGTCAGGCAGAGTTCACAGCCAGGGGCCCAAGGCAGAATGGAGCGTGGAGGGCTCCAGAAGCAGCAGGAAAGCTAGTGTGGCTGCTGGGAACAAGCGGGCACAGGCGTGGAACCGGGCACAGGCGTGGACCCAGACAAGGGCTTCACAGGTGACTGTAGCCATGTGGGTCAGGGTCTGACTTGTGTTCACAAGGTGACCTAAGCTGCTGTGCACAAGGTGGTAGCGAGGACTGGGTAGAAGGCCCTGGAGGGGATCAGCAGGAGGGGACAGAGACTTGGACCCAGAACATGGAGAGAAGCCAGGAGCCTGGGAAGGCTCTGGAGGTGGAGCAGCTGGCCTTGCTGAGGGATGGGGGCAGAATCCCCAGGCCAGAGGTGCCAGAGCAGGGTGGCTCTTCTGCAGCGCTCTGGCGGCACCCCTGGAGGGTCTGTGACCGATCCACCAAGGCGGAGCATGGGTGGTGGGCAGGATGACCAGAGCCCCACCTCTCTGGCCCAAGCAGCGAGGGGGGTGCCTACGAGACTGGACGCACCTTCCCTGGTCTCCTTCCCTCCCCAGCCTCTATATCCAACACAGTCAGGGAGAGCCGGAGTGTGAGATGGGAAAGATGGCCAAGGGACTCCACCAGGGTGGTGGGTGCAGCCCCAGAAATGCCATCGATGCCACAATAGGGCCACACCCCAAACACCACAACAAACAACTTCCTGACGAAACCAGTGAACTGGCTTACTAGGGAGCCAGCCTCCTGGGTGGAAAATGTCCACTCATTTTGGTGCCTGTGCTGGGCCTGAGTCTTCCCCTCCAGAGAATGGGTCTGATTCCAAGGACTGAGGATATGACAGACAACCACTGTCCCAGCAACCCCACCCCAAGTAAGGACTCCCCTATTCCCTCGACCGCAGCATGCTCCCTGCCAACTTGGCCTGACTGACAGGCGAGGTGAGTGCCAGGCTCCTGTAGGGGCCTGGTCACAGCATTAAAGCCACCAAGTAACCTAGCAAGCAAACAGGAGGGGGCAGGGGGCGTGGCCACCTGGTAGGAATACCCTTCAGGGAAGACTCTGCGCTGCTTCCTGCAACAGGAGCTGGAGGTGTCCATTTGTGGAAGCTTCTCACCCCTGGAAGTCAGAGGGGCCAGAGGCACATTCCTGGGCCCGGGAGGGCCTCCAGCCTCCCACAAGTCTCTCCGAAGTCCAGAGAGGCCATACACTTGGTGTGGGGAAGCCGAGAAGTAAGAGTCTCCCAGAAAGGAGGGAGGGTGGCTGACAGGGTGGGGCTCTGTCCAGCTGTGCCGGGAGGGAAACCATCCCAAACAAACGAGGAGCAGTTAACTCAATAACTGTCCTGCAAGGCAAGCCCTGGCCCACGGCCCCGTGATGCTAAATTCCGAGAGAGAAAGAAGGAGAGAGATGGCAAGGGCAGGGGCGGTGGCCCTGGGGTGTCAGGCCTGTAGCCAAGGCAGGGTGGGCTAGGAACGCCACCATCCTGGGCAATGGGGGTGCTGGAGACAGCGGCGGGCGTCAGGGCGCGCCAGGAGGACGCTGGCGGCCCGGGTAAAGTGCTTGGGAGCAGCGGTCACAGCGCCCAGAGGCCAGGGAAGAGGAGCAGAGGTCCGAGCCGGTGCGCCCCAGAGCGGAGCCCTCCTGGGCCGGGAGGGAAGCCGCCCCATCCTGGGCACTCGCCGTGTCCCCAAGCACCGCCAGTCCTCGCTCCGCTCTGGGCCCCACCCAGCCCGCCCCGCGGCCGAGATGGGCCAGGGGCTGGGTCCCGCCTGTCCGCGGCGAGGCTAGAGGCGCGCGGCGTTGGGACGCGAGCGCGGGGTGCGCCGCTCCAGGAGCCACCGCGATTCCCGCCCCCTTCAAGGGCACACGGGCTGACCCCGGCAGCGCCGCGACCCGTCCCGGCCGGGGTGCCCAGCGCAGGCCCCGCCCGCCATCCTCCGGCCCGCCTGGCCCGCGTCGCCGCCCGGGGGGCCTGGATCGCACCCCGCCCTTGGCCGCCCGCACGCCGCGCCGGGGCGCTCACCCAGCCCGCGCCCTTGGCCGCGCGGCGCCAGTCGGGCGGGAGCGCAGCCCTGCAGCCCCTGCACCCCTCCTGCGCGGTGCCAGCCCAGCCGCGCCGCCCCCATCGCCTGCGCTCGGGCCCCGGCCCGGCCCGTCTCGGCGCCCCTGCCGCTCTGGCCCCAGGCGAACCCGCGCCCCGCTCACCTGACATCTCGTCCTCGTTCTCCATCTCCTCAGCGAACAGCCGCGGCAGCTCCTCCTCGGTGCCCAGTGGGCCCCGCATGCCCGGCGCGGGGAGGAGGGGAGGTGGGCGCCCCCCCTCCCGCCGGGCGCGGTGCCAGCCTTAACCCGTGCGCTGCCGGACGGGCGCGCGCGGCGGGCGAGGCGGCCTCGGCGAGAAGATGGCGGCCGTCTGCCCCCCCGCCCCCCAAACCTCCACCCCCCCGTCTCGACCCCCCTTGCTCTTGGCCGCCTTAGCCCGCTCCCCGCAAAGCCCGGGTGCTCCGCCCACCGCACCCCGCAGCCCCAGTCCCGCAGCCGGCCGAGGGTGGCGGCGGCAGCGCCGGAGGCACAGCGGCACGGCGGGGGGGCGGCACACATGCCCGGATTGTGACGTCCAGTCTGGTTGCTGTGGCAACCCCATCCCATCGTTCCGGCAGCACGACTAGTTAACAGCAGAGAACAAGTTGGGGGACTAGTCCTGAGCCGCTGGTCTAGGGTGGGGACCGGGAGGGGGGTCGCCCCTGCAGAGGGAGCCGTCGAGGCGTCCGCGCGCCCGGGGACCCGACGGCCGAGCGGGCAGCCGGGGCTGGGCGAGCCCGGGCGCAGGGGGAGGCGGAGAAACGCCGCCCCCGCACACCCCTGGCAGGGCCAGCCTCCTCCTCCGCCAGCCTGGTCCTCGGCCCCCCAAGGGCGTAGAGGAGGGGTGTTCAGGGCAGCGCGCCGCCCGCTACCCACTCTGTTCACACGCGCCGGGACCAGCCCTGCACCCGGCTCCGGTCTCGGCACGTTCCTGACCCCCTCTCCAAAGAAGATTATAAGAAAAATGTGTTCCACACTTAAGGAAAGGACGGAGACTGTGGGTCTGGTAACTGCAGAAAAATCCGCGCTGGCGGGCCCCCCTCACCCGCTTCCCTGCTCCCACCGCCCACGTGCCATCTTCCGAAAAACCCCTCCAAGCTGGGTCCAGCTCAAACCCATGCAGAGCCCTGGGGCAGTGCGGATCTGCGTCGTCTGTGCCCAAAATTCCCGCTCAGAAGCGACACCTGTCGCGGAGCGACAGGGAGCCGCCGCCACCAGTCCTCGGTCGTTAAAGGTGAAGATGGAGGCTAAAGCCCTCGGGAGCAGGACTGGAATTTTAAATGAGCGCCTTCAGTCTCCGCGGCTGCAAGTCAGAGCTACCTTAAAAACGCAAAAGTTCCAGGGGCCGGCCGGCTGCCAGCTCTTTAACCCCAGAAGGACTCCCTCTCTCACTGCCTCGCAGGGGCATTAGGGGAACCCACCTGAGACCCACGGGATCAGCTGGGCTTGGGAAGCCAAGAGCAGGGAGGAAGTCGCTGGAGCCCCATCCAGGCCAGCTCTAACCGCTGTCCCTGTTATGCTGGCATCCCAGGAGGGCTCTCCCTGTCCTGCCATCTTTGTAGAGCCGGGAGGGTTGTGCCCACTCGGCCAAGGGTCCCCAGTGCAAGACCTCTTCGGGAGGTCACCACAACCCAAGCCAGCATGAGTGCAGGCTGCTGGCCAGAAGGCAAAGGATGGCTGGGGAAGGGCAGAGAGAAGGGAGCAGTTCTCCCGTTCTTCCCATCCAATTTAATTGCAAGCAAGCCCCAAACAAAAGACCCTCTGCATTCATTCCTGGGCAAGGAGAGGTCGGTCCAGTCTCCTAGAACCAAAGACTAGGGTGTTGGGAACCCCTCCATCTCCCAGACACCCTTTAACCACGCTGTAGATAGATTAGCCCAGTGCTGGCCTTCGGCAAGGGGAAAGGAACCCTCTGCAGGCAAGCAGGCCAGGAAACCAAAGGGCTCCCCTCCCAAGGTGGTTTCCCCACGGAGCAGCAAGTCAGGGGGAGCCCCAGATCAGAGGCTTGAACCAAAGCTGCCTCTTCCTTGTTCTTTCCAGACCAGCTGTCTCCCTGAATGGTAACCACCTGGGAAGAAACCCCTAAGCTGACATGCCCACCCCTCAGTTACCCAGCCCCGCAACACCTCTCTAATCCCCTTCAAAGGTCCCCTGCCCTTCAGCAGAAAAACTCTGACTTACAATATTTCTCATCACCAGAAAGCCGCCCCCATCATTAACCTTGGCTCCAATTCCCAAGGCGAGGCTGAGAAAGTCAAGATATCATTCAAGAAAGAACAGTTCTAACTGCTTAATTTGGCAACAAATTAGAGTCGAGATGCTCATCAGTCATAATCCTCTCCCCATCCTGTTCTTCCTGATGACTGCAGCTAGGTAATATTATTTAATGTCCAAAACCAAAAACTGGAATGCTAGAAACAAATGGACTTTTTACTACAAATCCCCAGTCATTTTTAAAGGAGAGCTCTTATTATTGTTAAATATTAAATGGTCATTTTAATGGCAATGGCCAAAAATGCATGATGTTAAAAGCAATCCCTAAAAAGGTGAACATTCAGTAAACCCTGCAGTTGCGAGAGCAAGCCTGTCAGTACCTTACTGATTCAGTAGACGAGATTCTCATGTTTGCCCATCATAGAGCTCATAATTACACCTCAGTGACAATTCAAAAATTAAAATGTTTTTTAACATATTGGTTATACAAGCATCAAGGAAAAAAAACGCTTTCCAGCCAGTTGCAGTGGCTCATGCCTGTAATCCCAGCACTTTGGGAGCCTGAGGTGGGTGGATCACCTGAGGTCAGGAGTTTGAGACCAGTCTGGCCAACATGAAGCAACCTTGTCTCTAGTAAAAATGCAAAAATTACGAGCCAGGTGAAGTGGCTCACACCTGTAATCCCAGCACTTTGGAAGACCGAGGCGGGTGGATCACAAGGTCAGGAAATAGAGACCAGCCTGGCTAAGATGGTGAAACCCCATCTCTACTAAAAATACAAAAAAATTAGCCAGTTGTGGTGGTGGGCGCCTGTAATCCCAGCTACTTAGGAGGCTGAGGTAGGAGAATCGCTTGAACCCAGGAGGCAGAGGTTGCAGTGAGCCAAGATCGCGCCACTGCATTCCAGCCTGGGGTATAGGGCACTACTCTATCCCAAAATAAAGTTGATGACACATAATAATAATTAAAAATTTTTTTAATTTTAAAAAGAAAACAATTTAGCTGGGCATGGTGGCATGCACCTGTAATCCCAGCTCCTTGGGAGGCTGAGGCAGAACCACTTGAATTTGGGAGGCAGAGGTTGCAGTGAGCCAAGATTGTGCCACTGCATTCCAGCCTGGGTGACAGAGTGAGACTCTGTCTCAAAAAAAAGCTTTTTCCAAGAACAGAGTTGAAAAAGCGCATCAGCCAGGTGCAGTGGCTCACACCTGTAATCTCAGCACTTTGGGAGGCTGAGGTGGATTACCTGAGGTCAGGAGTTCAAGACCAGCCTAACCAAAATGGTGAAACCCTGTCTCTACTAAAAATACAAAAAATTAGCCAGGTGTGGTGGCAGATGCCTGTAATCCCAGCTACTGGGGAGGCTGAGACAGGAGAATCCCTTGAACCCGGGAGGTGGATATTGCAGTGAGCTGAGGTTGAGCCATTGCACTCCAGCCTGGGCAACAAGAGCAAAATTCTGTCTCAAAAAAAAAAAGAGAAAGAAAAGAAAAAAAGAAAAAGCACATAATCTTCTGCACATACCATATAGTCCATTTCCATTCCAGGGCTACCTGAACTCCTATCCAGGCACCCCCAAGCCCTGCCTGAGGCCAGTTGGTTCAACAATGCGTATCCATGCTATGGCCACCCAGCACGCCTGGTTCTCCAGGCCAGTGAAGTGCTTGTATGTACACCACCTCGCAGCCACATAGTTCAAAGCTGCCCCATGCCGCCTCCTCAGCAGGTGTGAGACAGCGTCACTCAGGACCACAGTGCCCACCTGCTGCCCCAAGATTTTCCTTGTACTTGAAGCCTTTTTCTCAAAGTGTGGACCCGGCACTGCCTGAATCCAAATCAGCTGGGGTTGCAGGGGAGGAGGGCGCTTCTCAAAAAGGCAGTCCTGGGCCGTGGTCCTGAACCCGAGAAAACGCTTCTACAAGCCTGAGAACTGAGAACTTTTTTTTTTTTTTCTCTTTATCTTTTTTGAGACGGAGTCTCACTCTGTCGCCGAGGCTGGAGTGCAGTGGCACAATCTTGGCTCACTGCAACCTCAGCCTCCCAAGTAGCTGGAATTACAGGTGCCTGCCACCACGCCAGGCTAATTTTTCTATTTTTAGTAGAGACAGGGTTTCACCATATTGACCAGGCTGGTCTCAAACTCCTGACCTCATGATCCACCCGCCTCCACCTCCCAAAGTGCTGGGATTACAGGCGCCTGCCACCACGCCCGGCCTGCCTGAGAACATTGTATGGGTGCTTTCTGGGTTCTAGCGACAGTGGTAGCTAACTCACTCTGCTGGTCAGCACAGCCTTTACAGACTGTTTTAGCTGGGCCCAAAATAGCCACGGGGGAAAAAAAAGAACGTGTATTCTCAAATCCATCCCAAAGACAAGAAAATGGCTGGATTAGAAATTCAGTTTCCTGTTCCTAGAGGTAAGCACTATGATGGCACTGGTTAACAGGTGGTCTCCATCTGCTTCCTGTAGGTGAAGGGCCACCTCCTTGTAGGGATGGCAAATCCCCACACCAAGCCTCTCGACCACCCTCGAGGGAAGCAACCTCACAGTTTATTCCACTAAATACAGGCCTGTCACCACGACTCAGCAAACAACTCGGGCAGGTGCCCACCCACCTCTCCTTCGGGGGCCTGGCCCATGTCTCACTCCCATGGTGCCCCTACCCTGCGGTTTCTGACTCCAGCCACCCGTGATCTGTCCCCTGGAACTGCCAGATCTGTAGCTGTCCCACCTCCCAAGTCCCCCTCACCCAAGGGAGGGCCAGCAGCTCTTGGCTTACTACACTTGACAAGTTTAAGGGTCTAAGTCTTGTGTACAAATGGAAAGTGCAATCAGGTGTCAAACCAAATTCCAGGCTCCCCTGACATTATCAGTGACTTAACAGCTGGACCACTATCCCCGCTCACTGGGGTCCTTTTCACCTTCCAGGAAATCAAGTGTCCGCCAAAAAGGCTGAGGTCTAGATAGCCCCATATCAAATGTCTTAAGACACTTGGTATCATCCAACTCCCTCACTTTCCTCACGTTTCTGACCACTCTCCTACACCATATTGACTCAAGAGCGGTTAGGACCCACGTATTTAAGCATCTGGCTGTTCCTGAAGGTATGAGTACAACACTAACCAAACACTTCACCACTCAAAGTGCCACGAGAAAAGGGGGATCAGAGGCTTTCGGAGAGAAAACACATGAAGCCTTTAGCTTTGTTGTTTTTTGCCTTTAGTAGTGACTGGTTCCGGCCAGGCGTGGTGGCTCATGCCTGCAATCCCAGCACTTTGGGAGGCCGAGGCAAGTGGATCACCTGAGGTCGGGAGACCAGCCTGACGAACATGGAGAAACCCGTCTCTACTAAAAATACGAAATTAGCTGGGCGTGGTGGCAGGCGCCTGTAATCCCAGCTACTTGGGAGGAGGCTGAGGCAGGAGAATCACTTGAACCCGGGAGGAGGTTGAGGTGAGCCATCAGTCCATTGCACACCAGCCTGGGCAACAAGAGCGAAACTCCATCTCAAAAAAAAAAAAAAAGTGACACTAGTTCATAGCACACAGTGACATTAACACACCTCATTTCCTTGGCTATACCAGCACACTCAAGGGAAGGGCGAGAGGGTGTTTGTGTAACTCACACTGGCGGAGATGAGACCGACCGCCTGTTTCAGCACTCACGAACTTACATCATGGCTTGAAACTCTGCACGACCAGTCAACCTCCATGCCTCAACTATTTTCGATCAGGCAAGTGAGGTGTGAGTCAAAACAGATAAAAGGAAACTGGTCTACCATGTGATTTGGGCACAGCTGGTGTCATGGCTGTAATGGAATTCCAATGCACACCACATATTCCCCATCAGAAAACCGCATTTGCTGGCAAAGCTGCTCCCTAAGTTCTGCATCTGGAGAAATTCTACCGGGTTAGTGACAGGCCACTCCCGAATCTCACTGCGGCAAACAGCACAGCTAAGGGAAGAACATGGAAATAAAAGACATCGTTTCTGCTAAGCCTAATGAAGACCAACAGAACTGTTGGTACAGCAACTAATTTGTGAGGACAAAGCTTTTGTGAACATGCCAGTCCTTAAAAAAACAAAGCCTTGTACAGTAAGAGTAGCCATGTGTTAGCCACTTTAATAGAAAATGTGATCAAAACTCGATTACAAGAGATCGAAAAGACATAGAAAAACCAGTGAGTTTCAATTTTATTACGTTTTCAAATCTGGGACTAGTTTTTTTCTTTTAAATGGTAACTTCAGCCCAGGGTTTTTTCACAACCAAACTAAAAATTACTTTCTACATGGGAACATCAATGCAACAAACAAGTAAAATTTGTCAACTCAAGCCACAAACTCAGTTAATAATCACGGTAAGGGGCATCGCCAAAAAGCAACTGATGCCTCAGTGAAGTTTGAAAGAAACTCCGCCTTCTGTGAAGGCTGAGAAATATGCAAGCAATTCTGCTTCAAAGAAATTTGGATAGAAATGGAAAATGCTAGAGCCTTTAACACAAGTGAAATTGCAAAGCCTCAACATGTTCAACGAATCCACAGAGCACCAAATGTTAAATTGGAGCCAAGGTAGGAGCAAGCATTGAATTTCCAGCTATGCAACTCACAGAGCACAATTTCATGTGCGGAAACCATCTGTAGGCAAGCTCTTTTAAAAACATGAATTTCATACACCGTAAATTCTAAAACAGACACTTCTTCATCACTGTTTGAATTTCTTTCAAAGTCACTCACAGCAACAATTGCAACTCTTTTCCCAGCCTTGGTAGCCCCTTTCACAATTCTCTAACCTGTGCACTGCGTCACACCAGTTTGTAGAATGACTTCTAACATTACATCTAGTCATGGCCTAAGTGGCATGGGGCAGCTACTTCCCGGGCACCTCCCATCTCCTTAGCATGGGAGGTTTCCCAGTCACTTCACCTCTGTGGCCCCCTTCACCAGAGCCTCCAGAGCTCTTGGCATTGGGGTCCCCATGGCTGGGCCCCACACAGGAGGCCACACCTGGAAGCACTATTCCTACAGCTCCCTCTGCTGGAGACCAAAGTGACAGTTTGTTGCCAAGACTTGTACAAATATTACTTACACATTCATTTTTGTACACATGTAGTTAATTTAGAACCTGGGACTTTTACAGTGGATTCCCCAAACGCCTTTATGGAGAGTGACAGACTGCGCACCAATGCTGAAGGAGTACAGCTTCTCTCTCTAGGAAGAAGAGGATTAGCAGACATAATTGTGTGCGTCAAGAGAAATTTGTAATCAAAAAATTAAAGACGAATGACCCAAAAACCCGTATTTTATTGACACGTTTTCCCACAGAGAATCTTAAAAAGCTGTCACGTTTTCTTTTCATGAATGAGAGGAGCCCACTCGTATCCTGAATCATTGTTTGCGAAAAGCAACAGATACAAATGACAGTCACACTTTTTAAAATAACAGCCACTCCCTTCAGCCCACACCTCCACACCCTCATCTGCCTCCCCAAGGCTGTCAGTTCCGTCAAGTCACCCCCTCCTACTCTGGTATTACCTGGAGAATTGAAATTTTCAAGCAGAAAAAGAAAAGAAGTTACAAATAAGTGAGTGGGGAACCAAGGGAAGCCCTTTGAGACTATGATTTCCATTTTCTGTTCCATCCACACTGCAGAGATACAAGGATAAACCACCATTTTGGTTCCTAAGTTTTATTCAAGAACACATACAAAATATTCCAAATAAATGAAATTTAATCCTCGTCTTCCTCCTCTTCTTCGTCCTGGTTAATCTGGAAGTAACGTAATTCGTAACTCTCTTTGCTGTTAGCAACTACGCGCAACCAATCACGTAGATTATTCTTCTTCAAATATTTTTTCGTGAGATATTTCAAATACCTGCAGAGAAAGGACACTTGAGAGCTACACTAGACAAATTGGTGCTTGCGTTCTGAAGCATTTTAACATTTCCAAAATTACAATTCAAGGTGTTTTCCCAAGCCTCAAAAATGGCAAAGGCAAGGCAAATACACCCAGCCAAGGCTCTCAGAGTATCAGCCACGTGCCATCAACATCGGCAATAACAATGACAGCAGGCCAGGCACGGTGGCTCACACCTGTAACCCCAGCACTTTGGGAGGCTGAGGCAGGCAGATCAGAAGTTCAAGATCAGCCTGGCCAACATGGTGAAACCCCATCTCTACTACAAAAATTAGCCGGGCATGGTGGTGCACACCTGATGCCCAGCTACTCAAGAGGCTGAGGCATGAGAATCACTTGAACCCAGGAGGGTGGAGGTTGTGCCATTGCATTCCAGCCCGGGGGACAGAGCGAGACTAGCTCAAAAAAAAAAAAAAAAGAGCAGATAAGTAGATGTACCAGTTGTCCATGAAACAGCAGCAAATACCTATAAAATGGTCTTTAGTGACCACTGGAGAAAGATAACATGATAGAAATTTTACAGTTAAGTGCACAATCTCCATACTTTTTATGGAGAATCAGTGGGTTTCCAGTGAATTCTAAGCAGTGTGCACACATCACCTCATTGAGTCAAACCCCTTTTGAAGTTGTCTGGATGATGAGGACTGCTTCTTAGGGCTGTGTGCACTCTCACTCCTGCTACGTGATGCCCACCATCCAACGCACAGGGACAGAATAACACCCTGCCACTGCGCTCATGCCCAGAGAGCACGAGGACTTTCTTTTGTCGTTGTTGTTTTTTTTTTTTTGAGGCGAAGTCTTGCTCTGTCACCCAGGCTGCAGTGCAGTGGCACAATCTCAGCTCACTGCAACCTCTGCCTCCTGGAGTCAAGCAATTCTCCCACCTCAGCCTCCCAAGTAGCTGGGATTACAGGCATCCGCTACCACACCCAGCTAATTTTCTGTACTGTAGTAGAGACAGGGTTTCACCATGTTGCCCAGGCTGGTCTCGAACTCTGACCTTGTGATCCACCCGCCTCAGCCTCCCAAAGTGCTGGGATTACAGGCGTCAGCCACTTCGCCCAGTCACAAAGACTTTCAACCAGCCTGCCCAACTGCTGCTTTAGCAGGGTGAGAGCTAAACACTCACCACAGCAAGCTGATCATTAGAAAACTTTTTCTTTTTTTTTTGTTGAGACAGAATCTCATTCTGTGGGCCCCAGGCTCACTGCAACCTCTGCCTCCAGGATTCAAGCAATTATCATGCCTCAGTTTCCCAAGTAGCTGGGATTACAGGCATGCACAACACCACACACAAATTTTTTTTCTTTTTCTTTCTTTTTTTTGAGATGGAGTTTTGCCCAGGCTGGAGTACAGTGGCACAATCTCAGCTCACCACAACCTCCGCCTCCCGGGTTCAAGTGATTCTCCTGCCTCAGCCTCCAAGTAACTGGGATCACAGGCGTGCACCACCACACCAGCTAATTTTGTATTTTTAGTAGAGACGGAGTTTCTCCATGTTGGTCAAGCTGATCTTGAACTCACGACCTCAGGTGATCCGCCCACCTCAACCTCCCAAAGTGCTGGGATTACAGGCGTGAGCCACTGAGCCTGGCTTTTTTTTTTTTTTTTTTTAAGACGGAGTCTCAGCCGGGCGTGGTGGCTCAAGCCTGTAATCCCAGCACTTTGGGAGGCCGAGGCAGGTGGATCACGAGGTCAAGAGATCGAGACCATCCTGGTCAACACGGTGAAACCCCGTCTCTACTAAAAATACAAAAAATTAGCTGGGCATGGTGGCACGTGCCTGTAATCCCAGCTACTCAGGAGGCTGAGGCAGGAGAATTGCCTGGACCCAGGAGACGGAGGTTGCGGTGAGCCGAGATCGCGCCATTGCACTCCAGCCTGGGTAACAAGAGCAAAACTCCGTCTCAAAAAAAAAAAAAAAAAAGACGGAGTCTCACTCTGTCACCCAGGCTGGAGTGCAGTGGCACAATCTCCACTCTGCAACCTCCACCTCCCCGGCTCAAGCAATTCTCCTTGAATCTCCTACCTCAGCCTCCTGAGTAGCTGGGATTACAGGGGCATGCCACCACTCCCGACTAATTTTTGTACTTTTAGTAGAGACAGGGTTTCATCATGTTGTCCAGGCTAGTCTCAAACTCCTGGCCTCAAGTGATCTGCCCGCCTCAGCCTCCCAAAATCCTGGGACACACAGCTAATTTTTGTAATTTTAGTAGAGACAGAGGTTTCACCATGTTGGCCAGGCTGGTCTCGAACTCCTGGCCTAAAGTGATCTGCCCGCCTCAGCCTCCCAAGTGCTGGGATTACAGGCATGATCCATCATGCCCCACCATAAAACTCATATTTTACGGAAAGGCAACAACTGGCTTTTGTGCCCAACACCCTAACTACATAAAGATAACCTAAGGTCTGGGCATGGTGGCTCACACCTGTAATCCCAATACTTTTTGAGGCCAAGGTGAGAGGATCCCTTGAACCTAGGAGTTTGAGACCAGCCTGGGCCACATAGCTAGATCCTGTCTCTACACAACATTTTTTTTTAATTTAAAAAAAAAAAGCCGGGCACGGTGTTGCGTGCCTGTAATCCCAGCTACTCAGGAGGCTGAGGTGGGAGGATCGCTTGAGTCCAGAGTTCTGGGCTGTAGAGCGCTGTGCCGATCAGGTGTCCGCACTAAGTCTGGCATCAATATGGTGACCTCCCAGGAGTGGGGGAACCACCAGGTTGCCTAAGGTGGGGTGAACCCGCCCAGGTCAGAAACGAAGAAGGTCAAAACTCCCATGCTGATCAGTAGTGGGATTGCACCTATGAATAGCCACTGCACTCCATCCTGGGCAACATAGCGAGATCCCATCTCTTAAAAAAAAAAAAAAAAAAAGGAAAGAAGAAAGAAGAAAGAAAGAAAATGGCTGGGCAAGGTGGCTCATGCCTATTATCCCAGCACTTTGAGAGGCAAAGGTGGGAGGATCACCAGTTCAGTAGACGGAGACCAGTCTGGCCAACATGCTGAAACCCTGTCTCCACTAAAAAATACAAAAATTAGCTGGATGTGGTGGTGCCTGTAATCCCTGCTACTCAGGAGGTTGAGTGAAGCAGAGGAATCACTTGAACCTGGGAGGCGGAGGTTGAAGAGTCGAGACTGCGCCACTGCACTCCAGCCTGGTGACAGAGCGAGACTCCGTTTCAAAAAAACAATGAAGCACACCACAATCTTGGCTTCTCTCTCACCAGCTTGCTTACGCGGCCCTGAAACTGGCTATTCCGAATCTTCCCAAGCCATAAAGAGGGAATTTCACACCACACAAACCCACAGCAGAGCCAATTAATCTAACCAAGCTGTTCCTCCCACAGCGAAAGGGGGACTCCTGCTGCTAACCATCTCTTCAGACCATGACAAGGACTAAATGAGATGCTCAGATAGATCCCTAGCATATTAACAGGGACGCAAATGTTATGAACCAACAGACTCGCCATCTCAAAACAAGGAACATTGTTTAACAGTGACCCACACCAACAAAGCAATCTTCACAAAGTGTGAAGACCTCAGTCCAACTCTGTCTACTTTTCCCTAAGCAAAGATAAATCAATTTGGTCATCCCATCTAGAAAGTGCTTTTTTGTCAATTATTTCCACCATATTGTATTCATATGAGGTTGTTTAATTCAAAATTTCAGATGGTTTAAAATTTTCTTGATGGGCTGAGCGCAGTGGCTCACGCCTATAATCCCAGCACTTTGGAGGGCCGAGGTAGGTGGATCACGAGGTGAAGAAATCAAGATCATCCTGGCCAACATGGTGAAACCCCGTCTCTACTAAAAATACAAAAAAAAATTAGCTGGGCATGGTGGCACACGCCTGTAGTCCTAGCTACTTGGGAGGCTGAGGCAGCAGAACTGCTTGAACCCGGGAGGCAGAGGTTGCAGTGAGCCGAGGTTGCGCCACTGCACCCCAGCCTGGCGCCTGGTGATGGAGTGAAACTCTGTCTCAAAAATAAATAAAATAAAAATAAATAAAATTTTCTTGATATAGCCAGGCATGGTGGGGTACTCATGTAGTCCCAGCTACTTGGGAGGCTGAGGCAGAACTGTTTGAGCCCAGGAGCTTGAGGCTAGAGTGAGCTATGATCGCCCCGCTGCACTCCAGCCTGGGCGACAGAGCAAGACCCTATCTAAAACAAAGGGGTAAAAAATCTCTAATAGAACACCCAGGGAAAAAAAAATCAGGTAAAAAAAATAACCCTGTATAGGCCAGGAACGGTGGCTCACGCTATAATCCCAGCACGTTGGGAGGCCAAGGCAGGGGGATCACCTGAGGTCAGGAGTTCAAGCCTGGCCAACATGGTGAAATCCTGTCCCCACAAAAAATTAGCCAGGCATGGTGACAGGCACCTGTAATCCCAGCTACACAGGAGGCTGAGGCAGAATTGCTTGAAACTGGGAGGTGGAGGGTGCAGAGAGCTGAGATTGCACCACTGCACTCCAGCCTGGGTAACAAGATCGAAACTCCTTCTCAAAAAAAATTTTTTAATTAAAAAAGAAAATAACCCTATACAAATTCAGAGGCAGAAAAAGTTCTACACTAGGGACACCTTGAACGTTTCAGGAAAATAAAACTATTATCATCAAGAAAGGAAAGCTATAATAGACAATTAAGGCACCTTCCCTTCTCCACTGGATAAAGAACAGAAAATCTGTGAAAAAGGAAGTGACACATGCCAGGAGACACGCCACCCTGGTCAACAGGTCACAGGAAGATCACAGAATCTTCCCCAAGGGCTCTGCCACAGCCCATCAGGCCAGAGGCTTTGGACACCCCGGAAGCCCCACACTCACTGCTTTCCAGGCAAACTGAGAGGACTTCACTTGAGCTCCAAAGTCATTTCTTCACTGACATAGCTAAAAATAAAAGCAAAAGCTTAACTACAACCAATTTGTTCTAACATACCTTGAAATGTCCCACTACTTGATTTAGTATAATTAAAAGCTCCTAAAAGGCCACAGCCCCAGGCAAGGAGCTATGTGTATGCATTATCAAATTCCTCAGCAACTGGTAAAGTATTTTAACCTCATCCTCAAAAACCACCACATAACATAGGAGGGAACTAGCAGATTAATGTCTCCATTTAGAAATGAAAGAAAATGGGCCCCCAGGAATTACCTAGAGTGGACTCCATCTAAACTGAGGTCTTCAGATTCCTTGTCCAGTGCCACAGTAGCACTTAAAAGGAAAATGACTGGAAATAAAAAGGAAAGCTCTTGGCCAGGGGCGTTGGTTCACACCTGTAATCCCAGCACTTTTAGGAGGCCAAGGCAGGTGTATCACCTGAGGTCAGGAGTTCAAGACCAGTCTGACCAACATGGCGAAACTCTGTGTCTACTAAAAATACAAAAATTAGCTGGGCATGGGCCAGGCACCAATGGCTGGCGCCTGTAATCCCAACACTCTGGGAGGCTGGGGCAGGTGGATCACCTGAGGTCAGGAGTTCCAGACAAGCCTGGCCAACATGATGAAACCCCATCTGTACTAAAAATACAAAAAAATTAGCCGGGCATGGTGGCAGGTGCCTGTAATCCCAGCTACTCAGGAGGCTGAGAGGAGAATCACTTGAACGTGGGAGGCGGAGGGTACAGTGAGCCAAGATTGCACCACTGTACTCCCACCTGGGCAAGAAGAGTGAAACTTCTTCTAAAAAGCATAAATAAAATAGCTGGGCATGGTGGCAGGCACTTGTAATCCCAACTACTCAGGAGGCTGAGGCAGGAGAATCGCTTGAACCCAGGAGGCAGAGGTTGCAGGGAGCCAAGATGAAAAAAAAAAAAGAAAGTAAAAAAGGAAAGTTTTCACTGTGATCTAGAGACAGAGGAAAACACACACACACACACACACACACACACACACACACACACACACTCTCTCTCTCTCTCTCTCTCTCTCTCTCTCTCTCTCTCTTTTTTTTTGAGACAGAGTTTCACTCTTGCTGCCCAGGCTGGAGTGCAATGGCGTGATCTCGGCTCCCTGCAACCTCTGCCTCCCATGTTCAAGTGATTCTCCTGACTCAGCCTGCTGAGTAGCTGGAATTACAGGCATGCACCACCACACCCAGCTAATTTTGTATTTTTAGTAGACACAGGGTTTCATCAGGCTGGCCAGGCTGGTGTGGAACTCCTGACCTCAGAAGATCCACCTGTCTCGGCCTCCCAAAGTGCTGGGATTACAGGCACGAGCCACCGTGCCTGGCCTGCAATATTTTTTTTTTTTTTTTTTTTTTTTGAGCTAGGGTCTCACTCCGTCACCCAGGCTGGCCTGCAGTGGCACAATCACAGCTCATTACAACACTGACCTCCTGGGCTCAAGCCATCCTCCCACTTCAGCCCCCCAAGTGGCTGGGACTACAAGGACAAGTCGCCATCCCCAGCTAATTTTTTTTTTTTTTTTTTTTGAGACAGAGTTTGGCTCTTGTTACCCAGACTGGAGTGCAATGGCACAATCTTAGCTCACCGCAACCTCCACCTCCTGGGTTCAAGTAATTCTCCTGCCTCAGCCTCCCGAGTAGCTGGCACTACAGGCACGCACCACCATGCCCAGCTAATTTTTGTATTTTTAGTAGAGACGGGGTTTCACCTTGTTGACCAGGATGGTCTCGATCTCTTGACCTCGTGATCCACCCGCCTCGGCCTCCCAAAGTGCTGGGATTACAGGCGTGAGCCACTGTGCCTGGCCGCCCAGCTAATTTTAACTCTGTTAGAGATGGGGTCTCACTGTGTTGCCCAGGCTGGTCTCAAACTCCTGGGCTCAAGCAATCCTCCCGTCTCTGCCTCCCAAGGTACTGGGATTACAAGCATAAGCCACTGTGCCCAGCCAAGAATATTTGAGAAAAAACAGTCTAAGCAAGTCTGAGTACCCTACTGCTTAAATTAGCCTGGCTGGAGCTTTGGTGGCTCAGGCCTGTAATCCCAGAACTTTGGGAGGCCAAGGCTGGTGGATCACTTGAGGTCAGGAGTTTGAGAGCAGCCTGGCTGGCCAACATGGTAAAACCTCGTCTTTACTAAAAATACAAAAATTATTGGACATGTCTTTGTAGCAATGTGTAAGAAAAAATCAAATCAGCTGGCCATTGTAGCAGGCACCTGTAGCCTCAGGTACTCGGGAGGCTGAGGCAGAAGAATCACTTGAACATGGGAGGCAGAGGTTGCAGTGAGCCGAGATCACAACATTGCACTCCAGCCTGGGCAACAGAGCAAGATTCTGTCTCAAAAAAAAAAAAAAAAAAGTCTGACTCAGTAGCTCACACCTGTATCCCACCACTTTTGGAGGCCGAGGCAAGTGCATCACCTGAGGTCTGGAGTTCAAGACCAGCCTGACCAACAAGGTGAAACCCCATCTCTACTAAAAATACAAAAATTAGCCGGGCGTGGTGGCAGACACCTGTAGTCCCAGCTACTCGGGAGGCCAAGGTAGAATTGCTTGAACTCAGGAGGCGGAGGTTGCAGTGAGCCACATAGTGCCCCCACACTCCAGACTGGGTGACAGAGCAAGACTCCGTCTCAAAAAAAACACAAAACAAAACTTGGGGGAACCTCCTCTTTTGGCTTTGGAGTTCCCCCTCCCTATCTCTGTACAGGGGAGTTTCTTCCTTCTCCCATCCTCCCTGCCTATTAAACTCTCCACTCCTTAAAACCAAAAAAAAAAAAAAAACCTTTAGCCTGTGAAAGACACAATTTTAAAACCACCAAAAGTTGCCTATTGTTAACGACCATGACAGCATTCATCCACTGCCTCTTGCACTGGGCATGGTTCCAGAAATTAACAGATGCAAACCAATCACTCTGCGGGTGCCCCCACTCCCATGCAGGGAAAAGGCGAGCTGAGCCCTGGGTACCCGTAGGCCACAAACACCTTCCTCCCATACCTTTTGGAGAAAGGCACCTCAGACGTCACGGTGATCTTGCTCTTGCTCCTTTCGATGGTCACCACCCCTCCACCAAGGTTCCCGGCTTTTCCGTTCACTTTGATCCTTTCTTGCAAAAACTGCTCCTGTGGAAATCGTTAAATTGACCAAAGAAGTGACAGGTTCATCTCTCTCAAAAGAATATTTTTTTGTCTCCCAACACTGAATAGCATTTTTTTTTGTTTTGGTTGACAGAGTCTCACCCTGTCATGCAGACTGGAGTGCAGCAGCAGGATCACAGCTCACTGCAGTCTCCACCTCCCAGGCTCAAGTGTTCCTCCCACCTCTCAGCCTCCAGAATAGGTGGCACAGGCATGTGCCACCACACCGGCTAATTTTTGTATTTTTTGACAAGACAGGATTTTACCATATTGCCCAAGCTGATCTCAAACTCCTGAGTTCAAGGGATCCAGCCACCTCAGCGTACCAAAGTGCTAGGATTACAGGCATGAGCAACCCCATCCGGCCCCAGCTAATTCTTTAATTTTTTTTTTTAGAGAAGGGGTCTCTCTGTTGCCCAGGTTGGTCTCAAACTCCTGGGCTCAAGTGATCCTCCCACCTCAGCCTACCAAAGCATGGGGATTACAGGTGTGAGCCACCACACCTGGCCCTAATAGTGGTTTCTTAAATGTTCAATCTTTTTAAAAAATGGTAACAAATCCCATTTACATATACATACTGAGACAACATCCCAGCATGAACAAGCTTGCTACTTCCATGCAAGATCAAATATGCCGCTACGTGAAAGGCTTAGTGGGCAATACAAGAGGAGACAAGAAACCCAAGGCCAAACTTTTACAAAGAATGCCTGTAATCGCAGCACTATGGGAGGGACGTGAGACCAGGCTGGGCAACGTGGCAAAACCCTGTTTCTACAAAAAATGCAAGTATTAGCCAGGTGTAGTGGCAAGCACTTGCAGTCTCGGTTACTCGGGAGGCTAAGGCAAGAGAATCGCTTGAGCCCAGAAGGCAGAGGGTGCAGTGAGCCAAGATCACACCATTGTACTCCAGCCTGGAGGACAGAGACTCTGTCTCAAAAAACAAACACAAACAAATAAATAAAACTTTCACAAGGTACATGCAATCGAAGCTAGAAGCAACTTCTAAATCTAAGGAGTATAAAGCAGTGTTCACAGCACTATCAGAAAATAAGCCTTCAACGTAGCAGACAGCAGAAAGACATAGTGACCAAAACAATTCTAGACCTGAGCAGAGCCATGGGTGGCACAGCAGAAGCAGCAGCCACTCAGAATCCCGAGACACTCTCTGCAAACCCCTGTGTGGGCCTGGGCAAGACATTCACCTCCTTGTACTTCAGGAAGCTTTGTCCAAAAAGGACCTTTTTAGTTGTCTTCTTGCTACTGCAATGACATGAAGTCCCTTTCGGCTCAAAATTCCTGTAATTTTCTATTTAAAAACTCCAATACAAAATATGTTAACTGGCTGGGTACAGTAGCTCATGCCTGTAATCCCAGCACTTTGGGAAGCCAAGGCAGGAAGATCACTTGAGCACAGGAGTTCAAAACAAGCTTGGGCAACTTGTTAAGACCCTTTTTCTACAAAAAAAAAAAAAAAAAATTCAAAATTAACTAGATATGGTGGTGTATGCCTGTGGTCCCAGCTATTCCAGGGGCTGAGGTGGGGGTATCACTTGGGCCCAAGAGGTTGAAGCTGCAGTGAGCCAGGATCATGCTACTGCCCTCCAGCCTGGGCAACAGACCCTTTCTCAAAAAATAAAAATTTGGCTGGGCACAGAGGCTCACACCTATAATCCTAACACTTTGGGAGACCAAGGCAGGCAAATCACCTGAGGTCAGGAGTTTGAGATCAGCCTGGCCAACATGGCAAAGTGCTGTCTTACCAAAAAAAAGTACTCAAATTAGCCTAGCGTGGTGGCGCACACCTGTAATCTCAGCTACTCAGAAGGCTGAAGGAGAATCACTTGAACCTTGGAGGTGGAGGCTACAGTGAGCCAAGATCGCACCACTGCACTCCAGCCTGGGTGACAGAGTGAGATTCTGTCTCAAAAAAATAAAATAAAATAAATAAAAATTATACATTAACTACAGATGGGGCAAAGTGATTAGGTCAGAAATCTTGAATTCTGCATCTCAAGATCCATAAATGACTTAAGTTTTCTATCCTAAGGAAGCTTCCAGAAGGAAAGACAATCACATACACAGATGAGTAGACTAAGGGAATGACTTAGAGGGAGGGAGGCAGGATAATCCCAGGACAGAGCCAACATATGAATACCAAACTGGAATACACCAAAGCTGAGAAAGAGTAGCTGGTATTACAGGCATGCACCACCACACCCAGCTCATTTGTGTATTTTTTTTGGTAGAGACAGCACTTCACCATGTTGGCCAGGCTGGTCTTGAACTCCTGACCTCAGGGCCACACAGAAAAGCCAGAAGTCACAGGAGAGAGAAAGAACTAAGGAAATAAGGGATTTCTTGAAGGACACAGATGCAAACAGCATCTACATAAAGGCAATAAACTATAAGAGGTTACCCAAATTTCCATTCTGAAAAATTCGTGGCCATAATTGTTCTGTGTTTAAAAATTATTTTTGTTGTAATGATATTGATTCTGGTAATAGTTCAACCTTCTGGAGAATTTAGAGCAAATGCACATTTAGGGGACTTCTGCACACAAATTTGAGGTCTGAATCCCCCAAGCATGGCTATTAGAGGAAAAAGAATAAAATGTCAAAACCAAACTGCTGAGTCAAAATATGGCGGTGGGACTGTTTAATATTTCTAGATTGCAATAGGATAGAGGAATATTGGGGAATGGGCCACACACAGGGGCAAAAAATCAGCAAAGGGCAATATCAAAAACAAAACAAAACAAGTTCCAATTACAATTCACCAAGCAGGGTACTTTTTTTGAGACAGAGTTTCACTCTTGCTGCCCAGACTAGAGTGCAATGGTGCAATCTCAGCTCACTGTAACCTACGCCTCCTGGGTTCAAGCGATTCTCCTGCCTCAGCCTTCCAAGTAGCTGGGATTACAGGCATGCACCACTACGTCCGGCTATTTTGTATTTTTAGCAGAGACGGGGTTTCTCCATGTTTGTCAGACTGGTCTCGAACTCCAGACCTGAGGTGATCTGCCCACCTCAGCCTCCCAAAAGTGCTGGGAATACAGGCATGAGCCACCGAGCCCAGCCAGGCCAGGTACTTTAAAGACCGAAGCTCAGATGCTTAATAATATAGAAAGCTTCAGAACAACAACAACAGAACTGCTGCCACTTGTCCAAAGCTCCACATCTAAGCAGTGAGGCCCAGGACAGAGGCAACCCATAGTCAGGATCAGGGTCCCCCACTTATGTTTAAACACACAAAAGAGCAAAGGAGTGCCAAGCGCAGTGGCTACTTGGGAGGCTGAAGCAGTAGAATCATTTGAATCTGGGAAGTGGAGGCTGCAGTGAGCCAAGATCTTACCACTGAACTCCAGACTGAGCGACAGAGAAAGACTCCATCTCAAAAAAAAAAAGGCAAGGGGGATGCCATGGACCCAGTGAAATCTGTTTCTCAGTGACTTTTAAGTAAAATCATTTGTGGAAACTACAGGAGAAAAACAAGATAGTCCTCTAACACCTCTGTGCTAGAGCCCTTCCAGCTTAAATTCCAAGCCCATCTCCTTTACTCCTCACAACTGCTACACACACAAGGGGAAGCAAGACTTGGAAACAAACAAGTAATCTGCCCACACTCCCAGGGTGAAATGATACAGCCAGACCTGTGAGGCTGCCTATAAGCCTGAAAACAGAAATGTACCCCAGTAGGTTTTCTCAACAGTTATCTCAAAATGTTTAAATGTTCATGATCTCCCGAGTGGCAATAAGGATGTAACTTACAAAATTGGCAGCATCCATGATTCCATCTTCTACAGGGTGGGTGCAATCAAGAGTGAACTTCAGAACCTGCTTCTTTTTTTTGCCCCCCTTCGCCACAAGCTTTTTCTAAGAAAATACACAAACAATAACAGAGAAGAAGATTCAATCAGTCAGAAAAACAAGATTAACAGAACCAGAAATGTCATAGGTATAGAAGTCCACACAAATACAAAACTCATGAAGCTTGTGTTCCCTTTGCAAGAGGGCCAAGACGCATCACTGCCTGAGTGACAGAGGTATAATGCTGGCAGATGCTTCTCTACAAGTTTGGGGGTCTGAGGTCATGCCCTTTTGATGGGGAAATCATTCTAGCACTCTGACCCACTCGAACTTTCCAGGCTCCGCAATCTCTACAGGCATGAAAGTCTCTTAGTTTATGAACCACAATAAAATGAACATTTCCTTTTATTTGCCCTAAAATATCCAAATACAATTTCAAAAAATACTATTTTATTTTTTTCCAAAATTACAGTATAGGCATACAAAATGCCTTGCATACCCACAACAATTTTCAAGTGAAATCAATCCTTGTCCTACATGTTCAGGGCAGGGTCCTGATCCATCTTAGCTCACCTCCCTTAATCCTGTCTCATTCACCTTCTCATGAACAGTGAAGGGAATCGCAAAGTATTCTAGCTGCCTGTCCACTCCATCTTGGACAAGGTTAAGGCTAAAACCTAGGATCTTGTTATAACACTACCGTCAAAAACTTCTGACCTTTTGATTCGTTTAATCTGTGCATTATTACTTCCAAACTACCCGGCAATGTACATCCTACAAGGTTCTAGTTTCTTCACCCTTACAAAGAAGCTTGTGTTAATCTTATTCCTCTACAAATTTGACTCCATTAATGCACTTGTGCATCCTAGCTACCTGTACTTTCACGTTTAAAAGCTTTGCAGAACTCAAGAGACCTTTCCAAGAACACATCTTACCTTCTTTCCTTTATGTTTAAAATGAACTTCACCTTAAATGTGTATTAACTGATCAACTTTTCAAACATTTGGCCACTACAAAAATCACTGATTTTTTTTTTTTTTACAACGTCTCTTCCCAGTAACAATCTAAGAAGGATCATTTAAGATCTAGCCCAGACATACACAATCAATCAAGAGACCTAATCCCAATGGAGTTGATACTTCTCCATCAAGGTTTTAAACCAAAATGCTTTTCAAAGCCCAACCAGACAGAAAGAGCAGAAGAACCGGAAATGTTAACCAGGGAGTCCCAACAAAAGAGAAAAAGTAGGATATTGGGGCGAAGAACACGGAAAAACAACTTTCTCAAATAACCTGGGAGGAGGGCGCTGCACAGCCCAGTCCCAGCCTAGAGGAGGATGGAATGAGAGCCTTCGCCCTGCACCACTGTACGAGCCGTTTGGGTCTCTACAGAGCGCACTGATAAACTAATTTCCTCTGTGGACACTAAAAAGCTCCTCAAACGCGGGCCTCCTCTCCGAAAGCAGGCCGACCAAGCCGCCCTTCCGCGGATTCGTCCCGGAGTCTTGTCCGTGGACTTCCGAATGCGCGGTAGCAGGTCCCGTTCTTCCTCCCCGCCCTCCACCCAGGTTATCAGACCCAGGGCCGGGGTCCAAGCACCAGTGGCCGGCCCATCCCGCAGTCTTCAGGCTCCAGCTCCCAGCTAACCCCTAGCTGGGACCCGAGCCCAAGCCCCGGCCTCCGAGACCTCCCGGATCCCCCTCACGGGCCTCGGGCCGCGGCCTCCTCCACCTACAACGTGCTGGGATCGGCAGGGGCTCTGGCCCACTCCGGCCAACCTGCCAGCCCACCCCAGCTGGACGCTGCAGGGCGCCGTCCCCAGCGAGCCTGGGTAGGTGCCTGGCTCGGCGAGGCCCACGTGCCTCTCCTGGAGCCGAGGCCTCACGCGGAGCCATACTAACCACGGGAGCCATGGCGGCAGCGGAGGCAGAAAGGGAGATGAGCGAACTACGCAGACGCAAGGAGGACGCAGCGCGCAAGGCACGCAGGGTCCAGGCCACACTAATCGCTCTGCCACGCCCCTCGTCTGCCACCATTTTTCTTGGTTGTGTACGATAGGGGAGCGATTGGTTTTCCCTGAATGCAAAACGCGTCCTCTCCCAGGCCAGGAAGGTTGCCGGGGAAGGAAGGAGGCTGGGCGGGGTGTCCCACTGCGAACGATCGGAGGGGAGAAGCCAGACTGGACGAGCTCAAAGACAAATAAAGGGGTTGTCTTTATTTTTTGAAAGTCTTGTGAAGAAAAAAAAAATAAGGAAATTCACTACACTGTAAATTACTAGCTAGTGGGATGGGACTCGAATCTACTACCTTGTGGAAGTGGGGAAATTCTTTCTGGCCACGGGGAAATTTCGTTCACAGGTCCCAAGACCAGACCACTATGGCTTCCTCCTACTTTAAAAGCCCCAGCTTGGAAGCCTATGCCCAGGCGCTGTCTTTCAGCGCCTGCCCTTCTTGCTGCATCCAAGCCGCCCACCCGCTGATCACCACCCCCTAGTTTCCCAGCCCACGCCTTCCAGTTTCCCATCCCAAACCAGTACGTAGTTAGGACCACCAGGAGATCTGGAAAATGCAGATTCCAATTCCTGCGATCTCAGTGGCCTGAAATTCTGCATTTCTCACAAGCGCTCAGACGATGCTGATGCTGCGGGTCCATGGACCGCATGTGGAGAAGCAAAGGTCCTCATCCCAGGCCCACAGTCCCTTGAACTGGGCTACTCTGCACCACCCTCGCCCCTGTGTCCTCATGGAATTATATTCCAGGATCCTGAATTGCAAATCGGTGACATACACTCTCCTCTCCCATTACCTGGCTTCATTGCACTCACCTAGCAAAAGTCCAATCACTGGAGGAGACAGTGGATGGGTCTAGCTTTAAACTCAGGCCTCTGGAGCGGGTTGACCAAGCTCCAAAGCCACCTGCTGTTCTTGGCTCTACAATGCCCGAGCTGGGCCTCTGCAAACACTTCTGCTTTGCCAGCTGATCCCGCTTTCTCTCTATCAATAGGGGGCTTTGCTTCCTGCTTATTCCTGTCCTGTCTGGTGTCACCCCCTCTTGCTTCTTCATCCTGGCAGTGGCAGTTGGAACATTCTGGAAGCAGCAGTGGAATCCAGTCTGCACTTAAACTCCAACATTTGCAGAACCAGCCTCATTTTCTTCTCCCCAGCGACTGCAGCATTCTGGAAGCAGCAGTGGAATCCAGTCTGCACTTAAACTCCAACATTTGCAGAACCAGCCTCATTTTCTTCTCCCCAGCGACTGCAGCCCCAGCCGAGCAGCGCCCTCTTCTTGGGTGTCTGAGTTTTGCCTCCCCATGCCCCTCCTTCAAGCGTCTATATTTTAATAACCATCCTAGGAATGGTAACAACTTCCTGCAGTTGCTACTGTTGCCCTTATACCCCTTCAATTACCTAGTTAACACATCTTTATACCTTGTTAACAATCCCTTATATTAAACTCCCTCAGTTAAAAACTGTAGTGTGGGCCAGGCACAGTGGCTCACGCCTGTAATCCCAGCACTTTGGGAGGCCAAGATGGGTGGATCACCTGAGGTCAGGAATTCCAGACCAGCCTGAACAACATGGAGAAACCCCATCTCTACTAAAAATACAAAATTAGCCAAGCGTGGTAGCGCATGCCTGTAATCCCAGCTACTCGGGAAGCCGAGGCAGGAGAATCGCTTGAACCCAGGAGGCAGAGGTTGCAGTGAGCTGAGATCATGCTATTGCACTCCAGCCTGAGCAACAAGAGCAAAATGCTGACTCAAAAAAGAAAAAAAAACTGGGCCGGGCGCGGTGGCTC
>NW_022436983.1:426548-456175 GCF_009761245.1 Sapajus apella
TTTTTTTTTTTTTTAAGAGACGGGGTTTCACCATGTTGGTCAGTCTGGCTCGAACTCCCAACCTCAGGTGATCCACCCATCTCAGCTTCCCAAAGTGCTGGGATTACAAGCATGAGCCAGCACGCCTCGCCTTTTTTGTTTTGTTTTGTTTTGTTTTGTTTTGTTTTTGAGACAGAGTCTTGCTCTGTCGCCCAGGCTAGAGTGTGATCTTGGCTCATTGCAACCTTCACCTCCCAGGCTTAAGTGATTCTCCTGCCTCAGCCTCCAGAGTAGCTGGGACTACAGGCATGTGCCACCACACCAGGCTAATTTTTGTATTTTTAGTAGAGACAGGGTTTCATCATATTGGTCAGGCTGGTCTTGAACTCCTGACAACGTGATCTGCCTGCCTTAGCCTCCCAAAGTGCTGGGATTACAAGTGTGAGCCACCGAGTCTGGCCTTTTTTTTGTTTTGTTTTGGTTTGGTTTTAATTTTTTTTTAATAGAGATGGGCTTTCACCATGTTGGCCAGGTTGGTCTCGAACTCCTTACCTCAGGTGATCCACCCACCTAGGTCTACCGAAGTGCTGGGATTACATGTGTGAGCCTCCGCACCCCGCCTGTTTTGTTTTTAATAGAGACGGAGTCTTGCTGTGTCACCCAGGCTGGAGTGTAGTGGCATGATCGTAACCTACTGCAGCCTTGAACTTGTGGGCTCAAGTGATCCTCCCACCTCGGCCTCCCAAAGTGCTGGGATTACAGGCATAAACCACTGCACCTGGCCCAAGAAACGATTTCACACCTTGGTCATAATGCCAGCTCCTCCTTCCTAAACCTCCCTCTCAGCAGTCGACTTTTATTGTTCTTTCTTTCTTTTTGTGAGACAGGCTTTTGCTCTGTGCTCAGGCTGGAATGCAGTGGTGCAAACATGGCTCACTGAAGCCTTGACCTCCTGTGCTCCAGCAATCCTCCCACCCCAGCCTCCTGAGTAGCTGGGACCACAGGTGTGCATCCTCAATCCCAGCCCATGCTCAGCCCCACTCCCCACCCTGAGCTCCTTCATCTGCGGCCACGTTGGTCTTCTGTTCTCTAAGTTTCTTTCTGCTTCTGGGACCTTGCACTTGCTCTTCCCTCTGCTTGGAACTTTTCCCAACTTTTCTTTTTCTGTTTTTCTTTTGAGACAGGGTCTCGCTGTCACCCAGGTAGGAGTGCTGAGGTGTGGTCACGGCTCACTGCAGCGTCAATCTCCTGGCTCAAGCGATCCTTTCACCTCAGCCTCTCAAGTAGCTGGGACTACAAGCAAAGCCACCACACCCAGCTAAGTTTTAGTATTTTTTTGTAAGAAATAGGGTCTTGCTATGTTGCCCAAGCTGCTCTCAAATTCCTGGGCTCAAGAGATCCGCCCATGCTGGCCTCCCAGAGTGCTGGGATTACGGATGTGAGCCACAGCTTCCCACCTGTCCGCCCAGGCTTCCCAGCTTTTCTTAGTTTCTTCTTATCCTCTGGAGGCCTCAAGCTCAGTTTCCGTCTCTGCTCGTGCTTACCTAGTGTGGTCCTCAGCTCGAGCCCCTCCCAGCTGCCCTCCATCGAATCATCCTTATTTATTTATTTATTTATTTATTTATTGAGACGGAGTTTCGCTCTTGTTACCCAGGCTGGAGTGCAATAGCGCGATCTCGGCTCACCGCAACCTCCGCCTCCTGGATTCAGACAATTCTCCTGCCTCAGCCTCCTGAGTAGCTGGGATTACAGGCACGCACCACCATGCCCAGCTAATGTTTTGTATTTTTAGTAGAGACGGGGTTTCACCATGTTGACCAGGATGGTCTTGATCTCTTGACCTCGTGATCCACCCGCCTCGGCCTCCCAAAGTGCTGGGATTACAGGCTTGAGCCACTGCGCCCGGCTCATTTATTTATTTAACGCAGAATCTCTGTCACCTAGGCAGGAGTGCAGTGGCACCACCTCAGCTCATGCAACCTCCGCCTCCCAGGTTCAAATGATTTTTCTGCCTCAGCCTCCTGAGTAGCTGGGATTATAGGCATCCTCCACTACACCCGGCTAATTTTTGTATTTGTAGTAGACACAGGAGTTTCACCATGTTGGCCAGGGTGGTCTCGAACTCCTGACCTCAGGTGATCTGCTCGCCTCAGCCCCCCAAATTGCTGGGATTACAGGCGTGAGCCTCGGCACCCAGACTATCATCCTTATGATTTTCTTGCAGCATGTATTGCAGCCTGTCATTATTTGTTTATTTGTGTACTTGATTAACCTTGGCTGCTCTGTTCCCTTCTATGTCCCATGTCAAGTACAACATGTGGCCCATGGTAGATGCTCCATATATACCAGTTGAATAGATGCAGACATGAATGAATAAACGAACGAAGCACTCGCCTCCCACTGGGAAACTAATGCATCATTCCTCAACAAAGCACCTACCCTATACCAGGTCCACCCATTCTGCGGTAATATTTTCTACTTTCTAAGAGTGTTGTCCAGATTAACTGAGTTAATATAAATTAAACAGCTTGGAATGGAATCTTGGCCCATATCTCCCCACCCTCCCTCCCCTTGCACACACACACATACACACACAGACACACACATACACACACACAAAGAATCTTGGCTCATAAACATTAGCCATGACTACTATTGTCATTACGACTTGGTCCACAAATAGAAACAGGGCTAGGGATGGTCCTCAAAAGAGTAGCTATTTTCCCTCTAGAATACACTTCTTTCTCCTAGCAAACTCCTACACATCCTTCAAAACGCAGCTCAAGGCCAGGCGAGATGGATCACGTCTGTAATCCCAGCAACTTTGGGAGGCCAAGGCAGGTGGAGTGCTTGAGCCCAGGAGTTGGAGACCAGCCTGAGCAACACAGCAAAACCCCCAATGTGTGCAGCACATTGTATTTTTGTATTTTTCTATTAAAAATACAAAGAAAAAGAAAAAAAAAAAAAGCCGGGTGCAGTGGCTCACACCTGTAATCCCAGCACTTTGGGAGGCCAAAGTGGGTAGACCACCTGAAGTCGGGAGTTTGAGACCAGCCTGGCCAACATGGTGAAATCCCATCTCTACTAAAAATACAAAAATTAGCCAGGCATGGTGGCACATGCCTGTAGTCCCAGCTACTGGGGAGGGTGAAGCAGGGGAATCGCTTGAACCTGGGAGGCAGAGGTTACAGTGAGCCGAGATCACGCCATTGCACTCCAGCCTGGGCATCTCAGAGAAACTCTCATCTCAAAAAAAAAAAAAAAAAAAAAATTAGCCACATATGGTGGTACACGGCTGTAGTCCCAGCTATTTGGGAGGCTGAGGTGGAAGGAAGCCGAAGCTGCAGTGCGCTGAGATCACGCCACTGCACTCCAGCCTGGGTGACAGAGTGAGATCCTGTAAACAAAACAACAAAACAAAAACAGCTCAAGCATCTCCGAGTTTTTTCTAAGCCTTTATTGAGCACCACTGTGGGTCAGGCTCTGGCCTTGACTTTACAATTGCAGGAGGAGCAGAAACGGACTGCTGTCAGGGCACTCAGGATAACATGGGCGGAGAAAGCTCACTGATCACATCCACCTAGGAAGCAAGGGCATGCTGGAGAAAACCCTGGGATCAACACGCATCCGCCAGGCCCAGATCTCAGAGGGGGCACTGCTGGAAAGGCTGGGAGCCTCCCCTCTCAACCTTCCACCCAAACCCACCCCTCTTTTGGGAACTTGGCAGGCAATGAGGATGAGCCCTTAATTATGTGGATGCCCAGTATGTGTGTTTCAAGTACGTTGTTCCACTGGGGCCTCACCCGCTATCAGGAGACCAGTTCTATTTTAACCCAGTGCTGAGGCTCTGAGAGGTCAGTAACTGGGCTGAGAGCCCACAACCAGCGAAAGGCAGGGCTGGGATTCCTGGGCGTCTCACTCTGCCTGGCAAGTGCTGGAAGTTCGGTGGAGGGGCGTCCGCTGCTCTCTGGGGCCCACAATTGGCGGTGGAGGAAATGGGGCTGCAATGACCTGTTGAGACCCAAGTCCGATGGAAGAGTAGGGATTAGCAAGTGGGGGAGTGAGAGGCCGGGACCTTTTTTTTCTTCTTCTTCTTTTTTTCTAGATGAGTGTCTCTCTCTGTCACCCAGGCTGGAGTGCAGTGGTGCAATCTCGACTCACTGCAATCTCTGCCTCCAGGGTTCAAGCAATTTTCCTGCCTCGGCCTCCCAAGTAGCTGGCACTACAGGCACACGCCACCATGCCTGGCTAATTTTTACATTTTTTAGTAGAGACGGGTTTTCGCCATGTTCGCCAGGCTGGTCTCGAACTCCTGACCTCAAACGATCTGCCCGCCTCGGCCTCCCAAAGTACCAGGATTACAGGCCTGAGCCACTGCGCCTGGCCCACACCCTTGAAGACCCCACAGCCAAGGTCCTCCAGCCCCGCTCTGCGTGGCGCTCTGGTCTTGGGGCTCGGGACTCTGTCATCACGAGCAGGGGCCAGTCCAATCTTGCACCGTTGCCTGGCACCGTCCCTGGAGCCTTGGCGTCCTGGCCTCTCCTCTCTGCCGGCTGGGGGTGGAGTGGCCCGGTCGGATGGAGACAGTGCACAAAGCCGATGGCGAGTGCCGCGGTCAGTTTGGCCCCGCCGCTCTTCGAGGCAGCAGCCACCCTGGGGAAGGTGGATGCCCGGAAGGGGCGTTGCCTGCGGGTCACCCAGAGGTCACCGGCGGGAAATTCCGGGGGTGGGAGTGAGGAGAGGTGGGAGAGGCCAGGGCAGAGGGAGGCCCCGGGTGGGCTGGGAAGCATCGCCTGGTGCGGGCCATCGCATTCCAGGGCCAGCGACTTCTCCGCAGAGCGACCGCGCGGGTTCTCAGAGCGCCTCCCCGAGCCACACTAGGAGCGCTGGACCGCGGGGGAGAGGCTCGGAGGGCGGCCAGCTCCCAGCAAGGCGGCCTAGCGGGCAGGTAGAGGGCCCGGCCCCTCGCCAGCCCTCTCTGCCTGTTCTCCCTGCGCCGGGGCGCTCCAGGTCCCAGCCCCGAGCCCTAGCGGCTCCCCACTCCATGACCTCTGGACGCCCCGTCGGGTCCAAACCGGATAGGCAGGGCGCGAGCGCCCGGGCGGAGGGGCCGCGGGAGCTCAAGCGGGGCTCGGTGCGCGCCCCAGCCGCCGGCCTGCGCTATCCCTGCAGATGTCGGGAGCTATCTTTGGGCCTCCGGAGGGCCCGAGCGCCCTGGACGCCGCTGGCGTCCACCCGCTGGTGTGCCCGCTGTGCCACGTGCAGTACCAGCGCCCGTGTCTTCTGGACTGCTTCCATGACTTCTGTGCCGGCTGCCTTCGTGGCCTCACGACCGACGGCCGCCTCACCTGCCCACTGTGCCAGTAAGTGTCCCAAAGTTCCCAAAAACCTCCCAGACTCCGTCCCCGGAGGCCAAGGTTTGCTCTGTCTGAACTGAGATCCAGGTACCAGGAGAGCGAGGCTCCGACTTAAGGCAGAACCAGCGGGAGGGGCTGCACCCAGTCCTTAGCTCTTTCCCCAAAAGTTGCAGCCTTTAGCCCATTTTACAGATCAGCTTAACTGAGGCCTGGAGACTGCAGTTACTGGCTCAAGACCTCCCATCAAAAGTCAGGGCGGGGCTCCAGCACCGGTCAGGACACTTCCAGTAACTTGATTTGGGGTCCTAGAAGTCTTAGGTCCACAAAACCACAGTTAACTTTAGGTGGGTTCGAGGCACCCGGGAGTGGCTCTAATTTACCCAATCCCATGAGAATATGCCAAGGAGAGGCTTCTGCTTTTGATACCGGGGCACCAACCCACTGTCTGCAGGAGTGCCCAGGACTGGGCAAGAGTAGGGACCAGGGCAGGGTGAGCGCTGGCTGTGATATTTATAGCTGGGTGCACCGCCCTCCCAACACAGCTATTTTTAGCCCCAGCCTGGAATGTGAGGTGGGGGTGGGGAGCCTTGGGGAAGGGGTGTCAGAATCTTGGGGCCTGGGCTTCTCTGCAGACAGCAGACTGTGGTGAAGGGTCCCAGCGGGCTCCCGCCGGTGGACCGGCTGATGCAGTTCCTGGTGGACAGCTCCGGGGATGGCGTGGAGGCGGTGCGCTGTGCCAACTGTGACCGGGAGTGCAGCGAGCAGGCAGGAGCAGCAGGGGCGGGTGGGTGGGGAGTGAAGGGTCCCAGGTTGCACAGTCTCCAGTGTTTGCACATGCACCTAGCATGTCCTCAGAGGACCACCTGCCAGTGGATTCCCCAGCACCTCCCTAAGGCACCTTGGCCCCGAATGTGGGCCCCATTATACCCAGGGGGAGACTGAGGTCAGAACAAGGGACTTGAGGCAGTGTCCAGATAGTGGCCATTCGATCTGGGGAGGGCTCGCTGGTCTCCACCTCAGGGTGGAGCTGTGGACTCAAGCAGGAAGGGTGGTCTAGCCTGCAGGCCTGGGCCGATCCCAGAGGACCTCTGCTACCCAAGTGGCACAGAAGCAGCTACAGCCCGGCGGAGGTGAGGACAGCATGCTGTTCCCCTGGGCTGTAAAGGACACTGGGGACTCTGGCCTGCGGAGGCCGGAAAGGGTACCGGGAATCCCATGAGGACGGCCCTACAGGGACAAAAGCTCTGGCGATCTGGGCAAGTGCTGAGAAATGTGGGAGCCAGAGGTACAGAGAGGATGAACAGGAGGCAGGGACTCCAGGGAGCGCCTGTTCTGTCACCCACTGCCTGTCCCCACACCAGGGCTGCAACACAAGCCCTGGCCTCCCAGCCCTGGGTCTGGCTTGGGGAGGATAACCAGAAAGCCCTCCCTGCTCTTCTCCTCCCCGCTGAGGTGTGACTCTGGACGGCCAGGGTGCACACCACCTTTTGGCCACTATTGAGTGTGTCAAGAGGTCAGTGAGAGGCCTTCAGACCCCTTTTGTTGCAGGTAAAACGTTTGTTTCATAAAAGCAGTCTCTGCCGTCTCCCCCTGACCCCCACACCCCCAAGGACCTACTTACCCAGCCTCTGAGCTGCAGTGCCCTCATCTGTAAACTGGGTATATCAGAGCGCCAAGTGCCCGGATTACAGGAAGGGGCTGCGTGTGGCTGAGCACCCGACCACGGCTGGGTCAAACACGCGCGGTGATTCGGGTCGACTGCGGTTCCCGCGCTGGCCGCGGTCGGGCTCTGGCGCTCCTGAGCCGGCTCTCGGCCCGCAGGACGTGGAGACCACGTACTTCTGCAACACGTGCGGACAGCCCCTGTGCGCGCGCTGCCGCGACGAGACGCACCGGGCTCGCATGTTCGCGCGTCACGACATCGTGGCCCTGGGCCAGCGAAGCCGCGACATGCCCCAGAAGTGCAGTGAGTGAGGCTTGCCGGGCCGGGGACCGGGGGTGGGCACGGGCTGGGGACGGGCCCGGAACTGCCCGGAGCCCTCACCGCCGTCCGCCCACCCGCAGCGCTGCACGGAGAGCCCTACCTCCTGTTCTCCACCGACAAGAAGTTGCTGCTGTGCATCCGCTGCTTCCGCGACATGCAGGGGTGCGTAGAGGGGGCGCGAGGGGAGGGGGCTGGGGGCGGCCGGAGCGGGCCTCACCCGCCGCCTCCCGCAGGGAGAGCCGGGCGCACTGCGTGGACCTGGAATCGGCTTATGTGCAGGGCTGCGAGCGGCTGGAGCAGGCGGTGCTGGTGACGGCAGGAGCAGGCGCACGGGGGCGGGGGTGTGGGGCCGCGCGGCGGCACTCTCCAGCCTGACCCCGCCCTGTGCCCAGTCCGTGAAGGCCCTGCAGACGGCCACGCGGGAGGCCATCGCGCTGCTGCAGGCCATGGTGGAGGAGGTGCGGCACAGCGCGGCCGAGGAGGAGGACGCCATCCACGCCCTGTTTGGCAGCATGCAGGTAAGGGGTAGGGGTTGCGGGTAAACGACCCAGCCAGGAGCTGGTGACATGGCCGGCCCCTCGCCCTTGTGGATTTCCAGTGTAGCGGGGCAGCAGGCCTTGCACCAATCACTTTTTTGGAGTTGGTAGGAGAGCTCGGAGGGGAGACCAGGGCCTGCCCCAGGCTGGTGGTAGGGATGTGAGGTGGTCAGGAAAGGCTTCCTGGAGAGGTGACTTTTTTTTTTTTTTTTAAAGACGAAGTTTCACCATGTTGGTCAGGCTGGTCTTGAACTCCCGACCTCAGGTGATCCGCCCACCTTGGCCTCCAAAGTGCTTGGATTACAGGCGTGAGCCACCACGCCCAGCTGGAGAGGTGACTTTTAAGGGGAGGGGACATCCAGCCCTCAGGCAGTGGATGCTGAGATACCGAGCCTAACCAGCAGGTGGCTGTGGTGGGGGGGGGGTAGGCATGGTGGGAGGTGGCAGGGCTGAGGGTGCAAATCAAGAGCATGCCCGCCGTCTCTTCCAGGACAGGCTGGCAGAGAGGAAAGCGCTGCTGCTTCAGGCTGTGCAGAGGTGAGTGGGGAAGGGGGGCCTTCTCCCCTTGCCCCTTGGACTCCATGCCCTCAGCTGAGAGCCTGGGCAGGCCCTAGCCCACCCTGGGGAGCAAGACATCTGGGTGTCCACCCAGCTGAGGAGGGCAGCATGGCTCAGGGTGCAGAGAAGGAGTGTGGGGATGGACATGTGAAGCTGGCAGATGGATGGGACTGCCGGGTCCTGCTCCTGGCCCCCTGGAGACCAGGCATCCCCCTCCCCCAGCCAATATGAAGACAAGGACAAGGCCTTCAAGGAGCAGCTCTCTCACTTGGCCACCTTGCTGCCCACCCTGCAGGTACAGGGAGCTCAGGGTGCATGGGGGGGTCCCTCCCCCCCAGGTACTGAGCAGTGTCCCCCCACCCAGGTCCATCTGGTCATCTGCTCCTCCTTCCTCAGCTTGGCCAACAAGGCTGAGTTCCTGGACCTGGGCTACGTGAGTCTCCTCCCTGCCTGCAGATGTCCCCTCCCCACCAGGAAACCACCCTGCAGACCAAGGCCACCAGCTCAGGGTTGGGCAGCCTGTCACCTGGAGCCTGGACCGGGGGTCTTGGGGCTGACCTTCCCCTCCCAACTCCATCATCTGCAAACCAGCTAGGGCCACTGTTATAAGGACAGTGAAGCCAGGAAGGGGGCATGAGCCCCCAGTCCCCATGGGGCAGGATGCCACTGGAGTCCAGCCGCCCCCCTCCTGTGGATTTGGCTGCCACCCCCCCACCGGCCTGAGGCCCTCCTGGTTGCCACAGGAGCTGATGGAGAGGCTGCAGGGCATCGTCACACGGCCGCACCGCCTGAGGCCTGCGCAGAGCAGCAAGGTGTGAAGTGGTCTGGGTGGGCCAGGGTCGGGGGTCCTGCAGGGCAGTGGAGGCCACCTCGTGACCTCATCTTACCGCCCAGATTGCCAGTGACCACCGAGCCGAGTTCGCGCACTGTCTGGAGCCGCTGCTGCTGCTGGGGCCGCGCCGGGTGGCAGCTGCAGTGGGTGGTGCGAGCATGTGAGCAGCAACGGGGACGGCGGGCGGTCTCCTCCACGGGGATATGGGGGCGGGAGGGTGCTGAGGGGCCAGATAGGGAAAAGCCAGGTGCCACCCTTCCTTCCGCCATCCTTAGTTCGCCACCCTCCCGGTACAGTGACTGGGCACAGGCAATGGCTAGGGTGAGTCCACCAAGGAGGGGAACAGGAAGTCCTGGACCTGTAGCCCATGGCAGACCTGGCTTGGAGCTTGGCCAAAGGACAAGGGGAGGACTCAGGCCCCCAGCCGCCACTGCAGCCTCTCCTGGGGTGGGATGCGTGGGGCTGGGCTGACTGCCACCTCAGTGGCCTGAAGCCGAAGGGCACCTGATTCCTGACCTCATCTGAGAAGGAGTTAGGAGAAATGCTGAAACTGGCATGTGTGTGCCCAGGGGCCCCAAAGACCAAGAGAGACTGGGTTCACACGTCCTCTGTGCAGCGTGGAGGTGAACACACCATTCCCTTGGTCCTAGCCCTGGCAGCATTCCCATGGACTCACTCTTGGCCCCACACCCTGGAACCCACACCAGGGACTTTAAAAATAGATGTGGGCCGGGTGCGGTGGCTCACGACTGTAATCCCAGCACTTTGGGAGGCTGAGGCGGGCGGATCATGAGGTCAGGAGTTTGAGACCAGCCTAACCAACATGGTGAAAATCCATCTCTACTAAAAATACAAAAATTAGCTAGGCGTGGTGGCACACACCTGTAATCCCAGCTACTCAGGAGGCTGAGGGAGGAGAATCGCTTGAAGCCGGGAGGCAGAGGTTGCAGTGAGCCAAGATCGCACCATTGCATTGCACTCCAGCCTGAGTGACAGAGTGAGACTATGTCAAAAACAAACAAACAAATAGATGTGGATGTCCAGGTGAGGCCTCAGCCTCAGGCTTTTCAAAGCTCTCAGTGGCTCTGCTGTTCTCCAGGTGGTAGAGAGGGCTGTGAGGGCCGTCCAGGGGAGGGGACCGGGAGGCTGGGGGAGGGGCAGACTTCCTCACCCTGCATCCAAACTGGCTCTCTCCACAGGCTGGCAGGGGGCTCAGGCCCAAAGGTGCTGACGGGGCCCCACTGCCCCTCCCCGACAGGAAAGACGTCGGGGTCACCCGTCCAAAAGCCCACGCTGCACCGATCCGTGGGCACCGAAGTGCTGTTGGCGGAGGGCGAGAACACGCCCTTCACACAGCACTGCCGCCACTATGAGGACTCCTACCGGGTGAGGGGGCCAGGGATCTGCAGGTGGCTGGTGTCCTAACCCACCCCTCACCAAGATACGCTCAGGCAAATCGAGTTGGATTTGCCGCTGAGCCTGGGAGCCATTCCTCACCAAGGCCCTGGCAGTGAAAACAGCCCAGGGTGAGACTGGACACCTTGGCTCATGCCTGTAATCCCAGCACTTCGGGAGGCTGAGGCGGGTGGATCACCTGAGGTAGGGCATTCGAGACCAGCTTGAGCAACATAGAGAAATCCCATCTCTAATAAAAATACAAAATTAGCCAGGCGTGGTGGCGCATGTCTGTAATCCCAGCTTCTCGGGAGGCTGAGGCAGGAGAGACTTGCTTGAACCCGGGAGGCGGAGGTTGTGGTGAGCTGAGATTGAGACATTGCACTCCGGCCTGGGCGACAAGAGCAAAACTCCGTCTCAAAAAGAAAACAAAACCAAAAAACTAAAATCAGCCTAGGGTGACCCCATGCCCTCACACGGCCTCTCGGTGCAGCGCCTGCAGGTGGAGATGCAGAACCTGAAGGACCAGGTACAGGAGCTGCACCGGGACCTCACCAAGCACCACTCACTCATCAAGGTGGAGATCATGGGAGATGTCCTGCGAAAGTCCCTGCAGCTGGACACGCGGATCGCCTCGGAGCACGCCTCCTTAGAGGGCATGAGGGTCATCTTCCAGGAGGTAGCCCTCCCAAGGACTCTAACTCCAGCCGCACCTGTCAGGGGGCACCTGGGCTACCCCAAGACAGTAAGGGGGTAAAGAGGACCTGGTCTGTGCCCACGGGATCCTCATGTGGCAGGGTCTGGAAGCTGGGAGTCTTTGCTGCTTGGAACCATGTGGACCTGGCTGGGGGTGCTTTGTAGATCCGAGTGGCTAGAGATAGCAATGCCACCACTGCGAATTCCATCACTGCCACATCCAACATCCTGCTTTTCTCTTTCAGATTTGGGAGGAGTCCTATCAGCGAGTGGCTAAGGAGCAGGAGATTTATGAAGGTTCCGGGCAGCTGGCTGCTGAGTGAACTCCCTGCCCCTGATTTAACCCACATGCTAGCAAGGGAGGAAGTCAGAGTCGGCCACTAACCATGCGCAGATCCCTGCGCTCTCCCGCCTAGTGCTTGACTTTGCCTCCAGCTGCTAACTGGCCCCAAATGGTGCATGTAAGGTCAGGACTCATTGAGTAAATGCCCCATCAGGTGCCTCACTCTTTAACTAGAGGTCATCATGGAAACGTTGGGATATTTAGATGGTGCCCAGCTTGAATAAAAACCTGAAGCCAGGTGCTTCAGGGTTAGGACCCCTTGCTCTGGCCTTGGCTCCACAGCCCAGCTCCATGACCTTCTCCAGCTGAGGCAGGAGAATGCCTACCTGACCACCATCACCAGGCAGATCACGCCCTATGTCCTCTCCATTGCCAAGGTGAAGGAGCGGCTGGAGCCCAGGTGAGGCTGGGGGGTGTTCCCGGGTTCACAGAGTCTCCAGAATGTGTATGGGGGCTGGGTGCGGTGGCTCATGCCTGTAATCCCAGCATTTTGGGAGATGGGTGGGCAGATCACCTGAGGTCAGGAGTTCAAGACCAGCCTGGCCAACATGGTGAAACCCCATCTCTACTAAAAATAAAAAAATTAGCCGTGTGTGGTGGCACATGCCTGTAATTCCAGCTACTGGGGAAGGCTGAGGCACGAGAATGGGCTGAACCTGGGAGGCGAAGGCAGAGGTTGCAGTGAGCCAAGATCATGCTACTGCATTCGAGTCTGGGCGACACAGCAAGAACTTGCCTCAAAAAAAAAGAAAAGAAAGCAAAAGCATGGGAAAGGGTGCCACACCCACAGGACCCCGCTCAGGGAAGTCAGCTGGCCACGTCGTGAGGGTTCAGTTGGGGCATCTGGGCCACCAGGTGTGGGACATCTGCAAAAGTGTGGTCACAGTGAGTGCGCTGCTCTGAGTTTCTGCTTTTAGGTTCATAGTTGCTCCCTCCAACCCTCCGGAGTAGCTCAAAGCGGAAGCCACTTCTTGAGGGTGTCACGAGGGTCCTGCTGGGCGGATCCAGGCAACAGGACATGGGGGAGAGGGCAGGAACTACATCAATGTAAGACAAGCCAAGTCTGGACCAGAGTAGGAACCAGGGTCTCGAAGCACTGTACTCAGGCATCAAAGGGGCTCTAGTGGCAGAGGGATCTTGGTGGCAAGTCTTCGATGTTCCTGTCTCTGAGTCATTGGGCCCCAGGATAGACTGGTGGCCCTGGAGGTCTAGGGCATGGCTGGAGCCTGGGCTCTCACCACCCTAGTGGGGATTCCACCTGCCCCCCACCCCCACACCCCATCTCCTATCACCCAAAGTTCCTGTCAGGTTTTAGGGGAGCCCACCACCTAGTAACTTCTTGAGAAAGACGGCACAGGAGGTGCATATTTGGGATGGCACGGGTCTGAAAATGTCTCCCTTCTATCTTCACCCTTGATTGATGGTTTTACTGGGTATCAAATTCTAGACTGGAAATTCTAGATTGGGAAGGATTCTCCTTCGAAGGCATCACTCTGTTTTCTAGCTTCCACGGTTGTTCATGAAGGCTGAAGGCGCCCAGATTCCTAACCCTTGTAATGTTACCTACCAATTCTCTGTGGAAGCTTGTAGAATCTTTCCTTTGCTCCCAGCGTTCTGAGATTTCACTTTGGTGCGAGTCTGTTTTCATCCATTAGGTTGGATACTAGCAGCCCTTTCAATCTGGAAATTCATGGTCTTCGGTTTGGGCATATTTCTTTTTTTTTTTTCTTTTTTCTTTTTGAGATGGAGTCTCACTCTGTCGCCCAGACTGGAGTGCAGTGGCATGATCTTGGCTTACTGCAACCTCCACCTCCTGGGTTCAAGCGATCCTCCTGCCTCAGCCTCCTGAGTAACTGGGACTACAGGCACATGCCACCATGCCTGGCAAATTTTTGTATTTTTAGTGCAGATGGGATTTCACCAAGTGGACCAGGCTGGAATATTTCTTTTTGAATTTGTTGATTTCTTCACTTTTTCTTTTTGGAATTCCTATTGTTGGATATTGGCTCCCCTGGGCTGGCTCTCTAATTTACCTTTTCTGTCTTATTTTCCATCTCTTTGTCTTTTTTTTTTTTTTTTTTTTTGAGATGGGGTCTTGCCCTTTCGCCCAAGCTGGTCTTGAAACTCCTGGGCTCAAGTGATCCTCCCACCTCAGCCTCCCAGAGTGCTGGGATTACAGGCGTGAGCCACTGCGCCAGGCCTCTTTGTTATTTTCCAGGAGTTTCCTCTTTGTCTTCCAACCCTTCTATTAACTTGTTCATTTCTGCTATGTTGTTTTAATTTCCAACAGCTCTTTCTGTACCCTGTCTCTTCTGATAGCATCCTGTTGTTCATGGACGCAGTATCTTACTCCTCTGAAGCCAGTAGGTTATTTTTCCTTTTAGAAATTTTCTCCCTGAAGTGTTTCCTCCCAATTGCTTTTTGCTTGTGAAGGTTTTTGTATGTTTGTTTGTTTGAGACAGGTGCTAGCTCAACTCACTGCAGCCTCCACCTCCCGAGTTCAATCGATTCTTGTGCCTCAGCCTCCAGAGTAACTGGGATTACAGGTGTGCACCACCAGGCCCACTAAGCTTGTGTAGGTTTCTGTCTTCCAGAGTGAAGGCTTTTCTCAGATGTCACGTCACCTTTGAGTATCTGCTCATATTAGGAGTGGGGCAGGGCTGGAGCCACGAGGCAGATGGGAAGCTGTGAGCACAGGGGTGGTGCCTCCTTGGAGAGGGTCTGGGAGGGTAGATTCTTGCTTTTATGGAGTGCCCCAAGGTCAGCGTTCAGTCCCTTCCTTTCCAGTCCTTCCCGGGAGGCCTCTCTGTGGAGCATCTGTAGACACACTGCGTTTTCTGGTTTCAGTGCAGTTCTCGACTGGCCTCTCAGAACTAACCCCTCAGACTTCGGCTGCAGCAGGAGAGGACCAGTTGCTGAGTGGCAGGGATCTTGGCTGTCATCTGTCCTATTTTGTCCCACCCTCCCTGTGGCAGAGGCAAAAGGGCTGCCATTTCCTAAACCTGCCAAGGGATGCTGTGGCGTGAACCTGCGTGTCCTCAGCTTGTCCCACCGTCAGTTTCCAACTCGGGTTTCTCAGGTCTGCTCAATCGCTGACCACTTGTTCACGTGCTCTCTGGCTTCCAGAAGTGTGGTGCTATCCTTTCCTGTCCTCAGCCCAGAGGGGCCTTCTTCTCCTTGTCATTTTAATCCCTTCACTAGAGTCTCAGCGTGTTTGGGGAAGATAGAAAATGAGTGTGCACCATCAGCCATGTTAGCCCCAAACTGCCAAGTCACCTTTAGGTGATTAATTTCACATGACACTGAGAGGTTAAACTCACTCGACTCTTTGGCACAGTTTTGGTGAATCCCTGTCTACCCTGGACTCCATAGGCATTCGAGGTATTCTAGTTCAGATACTATGGGATTCCACTTATAAAGCCTCAAAAGCGGCCAGATGCAGTGGTTCTTGCCTGTAAATCCAACACTTTGGGAGGCTGAGACAGGCACATCACTTCAGGTCCAGAGTTTGAAACCAGCCTGGCCAACATGGTGAGACCCTGTCTCTACTAAAAATACAGAAATTAGGCCGGGTGCGGTGGCTCACGCCTGTAATCCCAGCACTTTGGGAGGCAGAGGTGGGCAGATCACAAGGTCAGGAGTTCAAGACCAGCCTGGCCAACATGGTGAAACCCTGTCTCTACTAAAAATACAAAAAATTAGCCGGGCATGGTGGCATATGCCTATAATCCCAGCTACTCGGGAGGCTGAGACAGAATTGCTTGAACCCGGGAGGCAGAGGTTGCAGTGAGCTGAGATTCTGCCGCTGCACCCCAGCCTGGGAGACAGAGCAAGACCCTGTCTTGGAAAAAAAAATACAAAAATTAGCCAAGCACAGTGGTGGGCGCCTGTAATCCTAGCTACGTGGGAGGCTGAGGCAGGAGGATCACGTGCGCTCAGGAGGTGGCGATTGCAGTGACCTGAGATTGCGTCATTGGAATCCAGCCTGGGCAACAGAGACTCCATTTCAAAAATAAATAAATAAATAAAGGCCAGTCATGCAGTGGCTCACACCTGTAATCCCAGCACCTTGGGAGGCTGAGGGAGGCAGATCATGAGGTCAGGAGTTCAAGATCAGCCTGACCATCATGGTGAAACCCCGTCTCTACTAAAAATAAAAAAAAATTAGCCTGTGCGGTGGTGTACACCTGTAATCCCAGCTACTCAGGAGGCTGAGGCAGGAGAATCGCTTGAGCCCGGGAGGCGGAGGTTGCTGTGAGCCAATACACTGCCACCGCACTCCAGCCTGGGCCACAGAGCAAGACTCCGTCTCAGAAAAAACAAAAACAAAACCCCTCAAAAGCGGGCAGAACTAACTTATGGTGTTAGCGGTCAGGACAGTGATTATCCTGGGAAGGAGGACTGGAAGGGGGTACGAAGGGGGCTTCTGGGGCGGGGACAATGTCCTGGGTGCTACTCACACAGGCTTATCCACACCATGAATGTACCAAGGCACAGTCTGCCTTTGCAGAAATGCTCAGGCTGGAGTCCAGCTCCTGGAAGTTTGGGGCAAGGTGGGGCCAGCTCTGCCCCTCTTCAGGGCAGCCACTTTGTGAATGTCTGTAGTTACTACCTCAGCCCAGTCCCCGCAGGCCTCTGACTCCACCCATCCAACCTCGGCGAGCCCTCCCGTAGGTCCAGGCCACCTCCCTTGGCCTCTCAGCAGCACTCATGAGCATCACCACGTTTGTCTTTTTTTTTTTTTTTTTTTTTTGGAGACGGAGTTTCGCTCTTGTTACCCAGGCTGGAGTGCAATGGCGCGATCTCAGCTCACCGCAACTCCGCCTCCTGGGTTCAGGCAATTCTCCTGCCCCAGCCTCCTGAGTAGCTGGGATTACAGGCACGCACCACCATGCCCAGCTGATTTTTTGTATTTTTAGTAGAGACGGGGTTTCACCGTGTTGACCAGGATGGTCTCGATCTCTTGACCTCGTGATCCACCCGCCTCAGCCTCCCAAAGTGCTGGGATTACAGGCTTGAGCCACCACGCCCGGCTCGTCTTTTTTTTTTAGACAAGGTCTTGCTGTGTTGTCCAGGCTGGAGTGCAGTGGTGCAACCATAGCTCACTGCAGCCTCAACGTCCCAGGCTCAATCAGTCTTCCCACCTCAGCCTCCTGGGTAGCTGTGACTACAGGCATGTGCCACAATGTCCAGCTAATTTTTTTTTTTTTTTGAGATGGAGTCTCACACCGTTGCCCTGGCTGGAGTGTAGTTGCGTGATCTCAGCTCACTGCAACCTCTGCCTCCTGGGATCAAGTGATTCTACTGCCTCAGCCCCTTGAGTAGCTGGGATTACAGGTATGTGCCACCACACCCAGCTAATTTTTTATTATTTTTAGTAGAGATGGGGTTTCACCATATTGGCCAGGCTGGTCTCGAACTCCTGACCTTGTGATCTGCCCGCCTCAGCCTCCCAAAGTGCTGGGATTACAGGCATGAGCCATCGTGCCCAGCTGCCCAGCTAATTTTTATATTTTTTGTAGAGATTGGGTTTTGCTATGTTGCCAAGGCTGGTCTCAAACTCCTGGGCTGTTTCTCCTACCTCAGCCTTCCAGAACGCAGGGATTACAGGTGTGAGCCACTGTGCCAAGCCATGTTAGTCTTCAGTACGCCTTCTGTCGTTGCTGACAGCCCACAGTCTCATGCTCCCTCCAGCCTCTCCAGCCATCCCTTCCTGGTCTCTGGCTGGCTCTGCCTCCTCAGCTCAGTGTCCAGATACCAGCTTTTCCCAAGGGCTCAGCCCCAGGCATTCTCCACCTCCTACTCTCACTCCTTGGGTGACCTCATCCAGTCCCTGGCTTTAAGAGCCCATCTTGATGCAGATGACCCCAGATCCTGCTCTAGCACAGTGCTAACTGGAGCGCCAGACTCATCTCCCACTGCCCCCTTGCTGGGCAGCCCTACCTGGGTGTCTGACAGGCACTGCGAGTTCAGCAGTGGCCGGAATCCTGGACGTCCTCTGGCAGACAGGCCACTCCCATCTCCCTGTCTCAGTGAATGAAACCACATTCACTCAGGTGAAAAGCCCAGGAGAAAGCCTGGATTCCTTTCACCCACTCCGTTTCCAGCCCACCCTCAAGTTTGCCGGCTCTACTGTCCCACCCTCAGTCCGCCCGCTTTGGTCTCTGTTGCTCCCATGAATCCAAACCATCATGGCCTATCCTCCTGTCCCTCCAGCTGCCATGCAGCCAGAGGTCCTTTAGAAGCCTACAATTCCCATCACAGTAGGGCTGGACAGCTCTCTTGGGGACCTTCCCTTTGCACCTGTGACCGTGTCTACCCCTCATAACACCCTGGTTACAGTTCCCTTTCAGTTCCCCCCAAAAGCTAGACTTGTCCTATTTCTGGGCCTCTGCCTGAGCATTCACAGACCCTCAGGCCTCAGCTTTGATAAATGTCAGCAGCAGCCTTCCCGACACCACCTGGATTACAGCAGGTCCCCTGGCTGGCGCCCTCACCTCCCACTGTGCTTCCTTCCCTCCCTCAGTGTGTCTGCCCTGGCCAGCACGTGGCTTCCATCAGGGCAGGGTCTGGCTTCTGCACACCACACAGTCCTGGCCCCCGCCAGCCACTGGGCCTTAGTAAATACTTGAGGACCAAAAGAATGACGCACTAGGTGGGCCCATGAGTGTCGGCACAGTGCTTTCTGAGGTTTCTGAGCTTAAGGCTGGGCAGCAGCTGGCTCTGCTCCCTTGAGATTCCGGTGCCTGCTCTCTTGCCAGGTTTCAGGCACCTGTGGATGAGCAGTCAGAGAGTCTACAAAACACGCAGGACGACAGCAGGAACAGCGTGGCCTTAGCCAGGTAAAGCAAGTCTCTCTAAATGAGAGCGGGCGTGCGACATGGATTCCGAGGCCAACAGGAGGACAAAGGAAACCAGGCTGCTTTTCCCCTTTGATTCCAGCTCTGGGGCCTCAGCTGGGCATCTTTGTAGAACAAGGGGTCAGAGAGGCTCTCGGCCTGGATGAGTGACTTAAACAAGTGACCTCGTAGATAAAACGGGTGTGACTTTGATAGATGGGACCCCATCTTACCATTATAAACAGCCACGGCTGCTGCTGGTGTCTGCCTTCACCACTGGGAGCTGCACGTACTGACACCAGGGGACTCGGGTCACTGACATGAGAAAGCGACTGAGGACTGTCCCCCAGAGCCACGGTGTGTGCCCCAATACCTGCCAGAGGAAGAGAAGGCTGTGCAGTAACACCCACGACACTGTCACAGGCTGATCTTTCTGTATGTTGCTGTCAGGAAAATGTACTCAGTAATAGGGTGGGGGACAGCACTGTGGAATCAGAGAGGCTAGCGGGTATGCTGAGGGTTGCTGAACTGGCCAGAGTCACAGCATGGCTGGTGACAGGGCAGAGTCTGGCCCCAGCCTCCCTGGCACAGCTATTTTTTTTTTCTGCCTCCTGGGTTCAAGCAATTCTCCTGCCTCAGGCTCCCGAGTTGTATGGGTGGCATATGCCACCATACCCGGCTAATTTTTTTATATTTTTAGTAGAGACGGGGTTTCACCATGTTGGCCAGGCTGGTCTCGAACTCCTGATCTTGTGATCTGCCCACCTTGGCCTCACAAAATGCTGGGATTACAGATGTGAGCCACCGTACCTGGCCCGCTGTTTATTTAGCTCGGATGCTTCTGAATTCTGTCACCAGAAACCGCTGACACAGCCTGATGGTTCAGCAACTCACACCCATCCCTGGGGACAGGCTCCTATTCAGTAGTAGACAAGATCCTGAGACAAGCCTTCCTGGTTCTGAAGGCATGCTTACTCACTGGGGCCTTCCAGGAAGACTTTCCATTCTGAGAGCTTTGGCTTGAGTGGATTTTAGTGCAGGGATACAGTGAAATGGGGGAGCGGTGTGGGCTCACATGAGACTGTCCCTTTAGGAATAATCCAGGAAGTGTCCCAGAAAAGAAAGAGAAGACATCAGAGTCTAAAGGAAACACCTGGGCTCTGAACAGCCTCTCGGAAGAGCTTCTACCGAAAAACAAGGATCATCACAGACCCAAACAGAAAAATGGGAGCAATGTCTCCACACGGAGGGAACAGCCGGCTTAGCAAGTGGGACCGGTCCCCAAGGTCAGGCTCTTAGAGCAGGCATCAGACTGGGACACTGGAGAGAAGGTTGTTCCCATGATGGTTATTTTAATTTTTTTGAGATCGAGTTTTACTCTTTGTTGTTGTTGCCCAGGCTGGAGTGCAGTGGTGCAATCTCAGCTCACTGTAACCTCCACCCCCTGGGTTCAAGTGATTATCCTGCCTCAGCCTCCTGAGTAGTTGGGATTACAGGTGCCCGCCACCACATCCAGCTAATTTTTTGTATTTTTAGTAGAGACAGGGTTTCATCATGTTGGCCAGGCTGGCCTCCAGACCTCAGGTGATCCACCCACCTCAGTGTCTCAAAGTACTAGGATTGCAGGTGTGAGCCACCATGCCTGGCCAACGGTTTTTTGTTTGTTTGTTTTTTGAGGCAGAGTTTCGCTCTTGGTGCCCAGGCTGGAGTGCAATGGTGCGATCTCAGCTCACCGCAACCTCCACTTCCTGGGAATCTCCTACCTCAGCCTCCAGAGTAGCTGGGATTACAAGCATGTGCCACTACACTCAGCTAATTTTTTGTATTTTTAGGAGAGACGGAGTTTCTCCATGTTGGTCAGGCTGGCCTTGAACTCCCGAACTCAAGCAATCCTCCTACCTCAGCTTCCCAAAGTGCTGAGGTTACAGGCATGAGCCACCGTCCCCAGCCGGTTATTTCTTGAAAAGGTAATCACTTGTCAATCGTGAACCTGGCAGCTCCGACAGGTCATAATTTCAGATTCTTTGGCTTGGGCTGTTTTGCTTTTGCCCGTGTTTGCATGGCACGAAGTCTTCGTCCTTGTCACAGTGGCTTGTGATGACTCCCAGTCCCCATGGAAAACATTCAGGGAGTCGCCATCCAGGAAGAAATCCCTCACCCGTTCCACTCCTATGCACCGAGTGTCCGTGTGCCACGCCCTGTGCTGGGGCAGGGCGTGCTCCGTCAGGCTGTGCCAGTTTGAGTTGCAGGTAACAAGACTCCACTGCTGAGTAGCATCTGCCCTATCACAAAGGAATCCAGTTTCTCCGGAATTACAGTCCCACTGTTAACTTGGTGCCACTGGAAAGTCCCACCCAGTAATCTGAGCAGTGACTCACGGAAGGACGAGGAACCTTTGTTCCAGCTTCTCTCCCTTTCCAGCAAGTGCAGAGCTCCTGCAGCCAGAGGTTAGCAGCTGGCCAGCTTACGTGGCAGATGGTCTCGGTTACAACTCGCTGCTTTCCCAAACTACCGCACCCCTCCTGCGTCTGCCTTCCATTGATAGCGACGCCCTGGGCAGCAGCAACCTTTCTTCTGGTAGCTTTTTCTGAGCAGTTTTCCTTTTCTCTGGAGTACCCTTTTCATTTAGAGGAGTTTAATAAATGCTTTTAAAAATTAACCCACATGACCTAAAATTGTAAAAGTTTTTGATGCCCAGACAAGTCACATTTAAGCAAATTTTCAGCTGATTCAGTGGTTAACAGCAAATGGGTCTACGTGCTAACACAGACCAGCACGTTCAACACATAAACACATCACTCACATCGATGTCCACTTCCCCTACATCTGCTACTTCAGAGCACTGAGGTTCCCGTTCCAAGGCCTTACAGACCTCTGTGGTGGCCTGCAGGGCAAAAGGAATTATCGTTACAACTGGTTAGGGATAGAAACCCAGAAGGAAATTGAGGGGGCAAAACACACGTGGTTTGAGGCTGAAGGCTTGAGACTTTTCTTCCCCAGGAGTGACATGACCTCAGAGTTTCTACATCCCATACAATCACACCATGGCTCAGAGTGTAATCAAGTGCAGTTTTATTTATTTAAGAACTGGAAAGAATAATCAGTATCTGTGAAAGAAAATCCAATTTAGAATATTTAAATAAACATTTCTGTATGTAAAAAGAGTAGAATAATTACTCCATTAAGTTCCTCTCCTTGCAATGGGACAGACCGCCTCTATTGCAGATGGTCGGGTCTTCCAAACCCATGGCAGGTGCCACGTCTTCTGCAGCAGGCGCCCAGAGAATAAGCACTTCCCACCACGACAGAGAGGTCAAGGTCTTCTAACCTTGCCAAACCACTACAAAAGCAAACTATGGTGGGCAAGCCCAACTACCTAAGGCAGGAAGAAAGTGCAGCGAAGGGACAGTGGTGTGCTGTGCCTGTCGTGAGGGGACTGCTGGCAGCCAGCTGTGGCCGAGATCTTACTAAGCCTAATCGGTTAATGCAACTTCCTGGTTCAGGAACATTTTCCCTGTCAAATCAACCCCTCAGATTGCTATATAAACAGAAGGGAGTCTACTTTTTAGGCTTAAGGAGCAGCTCGCACCAGCAAAGGGGTGGCAGGTAGGCCACTACCTTGTTTTCCGTCCTGCTAAGAGGCTCACCCCGCGACCTCTTCTGTAAACTGCCACTCAGCAGCAGCCTGCAAGCCCTCACGAAAGGCTTCACTTTATGCTGTTTCCAAGTAGCTTTGTTCTGGGCAGTACCTATTTTCCATTTAAGAATCTCCACTTTAAAACCTGCAATGGAAAAATAAATCTCTTGACAGCTTTTTAAATGAGAAAATTGGTGATGTGGCCTTGGCAGCAAATACCCAGAAAAGCCTTTACCTCATTAACCTGATTCTCTGCCGCAGGCCCCACCACTGCTGAATTTATAAAGCTAAAAATAATCTCCAGATCGTGGAACTAAAAAGAAGTCAATCACTTACCAAATCCTGCCCTCAAGGAGTTCCTATTTTATCCCTAAGCAATTGCTAACTTCTGCCCTGGGATTTTAAGGAGGGTGGGAATGTTCTCTCACCATCCCCACCCCTGGAATTCCTCTTTAAAGCAGGCTACAATGTCAAGTTTCCCCTGGTGTCGGGCAGCATGTCACTGTGAAACCCTAAGACCTGCCTCCTGGGTTCCTTCCAGCGGATGGGCCCGGTGTGAAGGTGGGCTTTCTGGCCTCTGGCAGATGGAGGACGGTATTAAATGCCAACACTATCAGTCTTACCATCCACAAGGCCGGGGGCTACTAACAGCTGCCCCAGACCTATCAACAAGAAAACTTCATGGCTCCCAATGGGAGTGGACGCTGGGCCCCATGCTACTTAGATACAGAGGAAAGAACTTTCCCTCAAAGAGCTGGGGCAGGCTGCCAGAATCTACATCCTCTCCCAGTTTGCAGTTCTAGGAAGTGGAAATTTGCTGCCCTAGGCATGGTCTAAAGGACAAGTTTAGAACTGATTCAACTCAAGCTCCCAAACAGAGCGAGTGCCAGTCGATGTCCCACTGGGGATCCTTCACTCCAGAGAGATTCTATTGATGGCTCGGTCACCGCCTTGGCTAGAGTCCCACCGCACGCCCATTTTGAGGGCCAGTGGACAAGTCTGTCTGATTTTCAAACCAGCAGGTGTCACACTAGTAATCAATGAACCCGTAAGCCTCTTTGGTATATATAACAATGAAAAAATTCATTAAGCCATGAAATCTAGAAATAAGTCATATTTCTTAGTTGATAAAATGCTTTTCTGAACATACATTTTAGGTATCTGGCACAATTAACCAAATGTCTGCCCATGTTTGTGTAGCTTTTTTACAGTACAGATTTCATTGATGTCACCCCTGCATCTGAGTATTAAAAACATTTGACATTGTTATTCTCAGTCCTCACAACACCCCTGTGAGGTAGGTGGTATTGACCCCATTCCACAGATGGGGTGGTCTAGGCACGGAAAGGTTTAGTGGGTCCTCACAGGCTGCGCGGTGGGGTGACAGAGTGGTGCTCTGCACCCGCGCCGACACCGCCTTCACATTCACACTTTATCAGGCCACCGCAACACCGCGTGGCAGGATCTCACACTGAGGCCAAGTTCCTGTCTTGTCCAGAATGAAGCCAGCATCTCACCTCTTAAAGCTTCGATGTGTGACTCAAGGCCAACTGCTCTCCCAAACTTGCAAAACAAACATATTGACTGAATCTTGGCTGGGACTATTTGCACTATTGAAGATTATTTTTGAGAGTCAATCTGCTTGGATTTGTCGTTGTATATGCTTAAACCCCTTTGGAAAACAGTTTGAAATGATATGAGGGGCAATGTAATTTTGAGAACAGAACACAGAAAACAAGAGTTCTGAGATTTACGTTGAAATTGAGAATATAAGCTATGGTAAAATGAGAATCAAATCCCAAATAAATGGAGAGCAGCACTTCACGGTGTTTAACGCCGTGCACAGAGCAGGCATTTGGTAAGCACTTCTTGGATCAAGAGAAACTGACGCTCCTTTGAACCGCCTGTCACTAACAACAGGAGCCAGGACCCCCAGGAAAGCTGGCCAGGGCCATGGTCCCCTTGGCCTGGGGTCATAATCACACAAAGCCACTCGGCCAAATCGTGTGGAGGTATCTAGGCTTACTTGCTGCAGGATAAAAGTTGAGCTAGGAACACCAAGCGAGTCCCCTTGGAAGGTGTACTGCTACTTATAAAAAATAGATATGTAGCTATGATTAAATAGATGAAGGGCCAAAGCATCCTATGAGGAAGTATCTTTCAAATTGTCTAGATGTTCATGCAGTGGACAGAAATAAAGAGGTTAAAGCGGTTTGTTTTTCGGTTAAATGAAAGGTTGTAAATGTATTTTTAATACTGATAAGCAGAGTACCCGCTACCCCTTTCTGCTGTGGAAGTGTTGTTGAGGACAGAGTCTATCTCTCCCAGGGAGTCCTGGTTATACTTTACTTACACTTTGGCCTCGGGGGCAGTGGCGTGTGGCCTGGGTTCTCCCCAGGTCACTCTGGAGGGCGCTGTGGAATATTGCTGTGATTTGCCTCTTACTGGTATTTCACCCACGTTCCACCTCGATTCAGCACAAGGACAGGCTGCTTCAGTGGGGCCTTGGGTCCTCAGGCCTTCTGACCGCTTGGTCTCAAGGGACATTCCAGAAGAGTGACTAGTGACATACAAAACGATTAAGAAAATCCATGTCGCAGCGGCCAACCGGAAACAGTTTTGTCCCAGGCTGCACAGGGTCGGAGGCCCCAAGGTCACCGGAGTCACTGCCCATCACAGGTCCACCTTGACCCCCTTTATGAAAGGCAGGCCCGTGGGCACCCTCTTCTTATATTCCAGGTACTCCTCTCCAAAAAAGTGAATGAGTGAGATTTCTTCTTCTTCTATACGATCACGGAAGAACCGCCACACTGTCAGGGCATACCCAACGCCGCAGATGGGGTTACACAGCATCACCTGACAGAGGGAGACACCAGGGTCATCAGGGTGACCATGGGATGACACCTTGTGCTTTGGCAGGCACCTCTCTCTAATACCCAGAGGATCTCTTTGCCCGTGCCCTCCTGAGACTGTCAGGGTCTCTGGGAGCAGTACTGTCACCTAAGCGCCCGGTGCTGCAGGCCTCTCTTACGTGCTTTTCTGTTGTCGTCTTACATGAGACAAATCTGAAAATCACAAGATCAGCCTCTGGGATTTCAACCCTCAGCTCGGGGAGACAGCAATGCCCCCACCTCCTGGTGTGAGCTCCCCAACATGGGGTCCTGTGCACACTGCCTTCCTGCCCAGGACCCCTCATACACAAACGCATTTGCTTACACCACAGCTGCCCAGGCCTCTGCCTCACACCCCCACGGCCTCTGCTTTAGCACAAGATACAGGGCACCCAACTAAGCTTCCAAAACGCGCCTTCCAGCAGATCACCTCCGTGCTCAGCGCCAGCGCCTGAACCCCACCTCCTGAGTCTGGGTTTCCGAGCCCAGAAAAGCAGCACTTTGCCCACTTCCCCAGTCTCCTGTCTTCCCCATGCTGTGCCCAGTTTGCCTCTTACCTCTTTTTTCCCCCTCAAGACAGGGTCTCACTCTGCTGTGTGGAGTGCAGTGGCGTGATCATGGCTCACTGCAGCCTTAACCTTTTGGACTCAAGTGATCCTCCCACTTCAGCCTCCCAAGTAGCTGGAACTATCGGTATGTGACACCAAGCCCAGCTAGTTGCTGTATTTTTTGTAAAGACAGGTTTTCACCATGTTGTCCAGGCTCATCTCAAACTCCTAAACTCAAGTGACTCTCCTGCCTTGGCCTCCCTAAGTGCTGAGGTTACAAGTGTGAGTCATCACACCTGCTTGTTCGTCCACTTTTTTTGTTTTTGAGACAGGGTCTCGCTCTGTCACCAGGCTAGGGTACAGTGGCACAATCATGGCTCGCTGCAGCCTTGACCTCCCAGGCTCAAGCCATCCTCCTGCCTCAGCCTCCTATGTAGCTAGAACTACAGAATGAGCCACTACGCCTGGTTAATTTTTTTTATTTCTTGTAGAGAGGGGGCTTCACTATGTAGCCCAGCTGAACTTGAACTCCTGGCCCTTTCTTCTACTTTTAAGAACATCCTGGCTGGGCGCAGGGGCTCAGGCCTGTAATCCCAGCACTTTGGGAGGCTAAGGTGGTCGGATCACCTGAGGTCAGGAGTTTGAGACCAGTCTAGCCAACAAGGCAAAACGTCATCTCTACTAAAAATAGAAAATTAGCCAGGTGTGGTGGCCTGTAATCCCAGCTACTTGGGAGGCTGAGGCAGGAGAACTGCCTGAACCCAGGAGCCAGAGGTTGCAGTGAGCTGAGAATGCCACTGCACTCCAGCCTGGGCAACAGAGACTCCTTCTCAAAACAAAACAAAACAAAACAGTCCTTCAAGGTCAAAAGCATTCTCCAGCTTCTCAGGGAACCACTCACCTACTCCGGCCCACTGGTCCCCTACGGGCATGCATCTTCCCCAACATACATTTTATTTATGCTTTCTACACATACATTTTAGGTGCCGGTACAGCCACCTGGAGAGCCAAGCCCACGTCCTGACTTCTCACGCCTTCTCTTATTCAGCACTCACTGTGCTCCCAGCACTGCTAAGCCGTTTACCATCATTACACTGTTCAACTCTCATGGCAAACCTTTGAGGATACACTACTATCCCCACTTTGCCTTTTTAAATTTTTACTTATTTATTTTATTTTTTTTTTTTTTGAGACGGAGTTTCGCTCTTGTTACCCAGGCTGGAGGGCAATGGCGCGATCTCGGCTCACCGCAACCTCCGCCTCCTGGGTTCAGGCAATTCTCCTGCCTCAGCCTCCTGAGTAGCTGGGATTACAGGCACGTGCCACCATGCCCAGCTAATTTTTTGTAGCTTTAGTAGAGACGGGGTTTCACCATGTTGACCAGGATGGTCTTGATCTCTTGACCTTGTGATCCGCCCGCCTCGGCCTCCCAAAGTGCTGGGATTACAGGCTTGAGCCACCGCGCCTGGCCTACTTATTTATTTTTTAAAGACAGGGTCTCACTGTCCATATTGCCCAGGCTGGACTTGAACCCTTGGCCCAAGCCACCCTCCCGCCTCCGCTTCCCAAGTAGGGGGAACTACAGGCATGTGCCACCATTTCTAGCTACCCCCACTTTAACATGAGAGGAAGGGGGGCCAAGCAGTGAATGGCAGAATCAGGACTGGCCCAGTCAGTGACTCCAGGGCCTGTGCCCTCACCTCTGGCATAGCTTGCTGGGGACGCCCTAGAGCAGGCTTTCTCGACAGCAGACTACAGCCTATTACTGAGCCATGAAACCATTTAGAGCATCATGAATAGCATTACAAATAGTAAGACAGAAAACGGTGTTTTGTACACAGTAAGGGTAAGTCTTATTCCAGGAAAGACATGCTGGGGCACATGTGTATATGATTTTTGACCCCCAAAAAATCTAGGGCAAAAACGCTGTAGTTCTAGAGCACACATGTATACAGTAGGCAAGCATTTATGGCAAATTACATTATTCAGTCATAACCAATTTGTTCCCAGGGAAGGTGATTGTTAATGTGGGAGTTTTACATTTTCAGAAACAAAAATTTAAAGTAAATGCTATGTGATAATTTGCCCCAACTATACCATTAGGGTTCACCAGAGAGTCACCAAGGACCATGCATTGCTGATGGAATGCCTGAGAGATCTCCGGATTTGCCCAAAGACTCAGAGAGTTTTCCGAATTTTCCAAAATCTATTCACATTCTTTTGCCAACTTTTTCTAGAACCAAGAGTACAGAATCAAGAGACAGTTTCAAAAAATAAGGCTTGGTGCTAGGCATGGAGGATCACGCCTGTAATCCCAGCATTTTGGGAGGCTGCAGTGAGAGGACTGCTGGAGCCCAGGAGTTTGAGATCTGCTTGGGCAACACAGTAAGACCCCATCGCTAAAAAAAACAAAAAATTAGCTGGGTGTGGCCAGGCATGGTGGCTCATGCCTGTAATTCCAGCACTTTGGGAGGCTGAGGCAGGTGGATCACGAGGTCAGGAGATCAAGACCGTCCTGGCTAACATAATGAAACCCTGTCTCTATTAAAAATACAAAAAATTAGCTGGGTGTGGTGGCACACGCCTGTAGCCCCAGCTACTTGGGAGGCTGAGGCAGGACAATCGCTTGAACCCGGGAGGCAGAGGTTACAGATCGCACCACTGCCCCTAAAGGTGGGAAAAGAGCGAGACAGTCTCCAAAAAAAAAAAAAAAAAAAAATTAGGTGGGTGTGGTGGTATACACTTATAGTCCCAGCTACTCAGGAGACGGAAGCAGGAGGACTACTTCAGCCCAGGAGTTTGAGACTAGCCTGGGCAACACAATGAGACCTCATCTTGTTTTTTTTTTTTTGAGACAGTTTCACTCTTGTTGCCCAGGCTGGAGCGCAACGGCGTGATCTCAGCTCACCGCAATCTCCGCCTACCAGGTTGAAGCGATTCTCCTACCTCAGTTTCCCAAGTAGCTGGGATTACAGGCATGCACCACCATGCCTGGCTAATTTTTTGTATTTTTAGTAGAGACAGGGTTTCTCCATGTTGGTCAGGCTGGTCTCGAACTCCCAACCTCAGGTGACCCACCTACCTCAGCCTCCCAAAGTGCTGAGATTACAGGCGTGAGCCACCATGCCTAGCTGAGACCTCATCTTTAATACATAAATAAATAATTTTGGCCAGGTGCAGTGGCTCATACCTGTAATCCCGGCACTTTGAGAGGCCGAGGTAGGCAGATCACCTGAGGTCAGGAGTTCGAGACCAGCCTGACCAACATGGAGAAACCCGTCTCCACTAAAAATAGAAAATTAGCCAGGCATGGTGGTGCATGCCTGTAGTCCTAGCTCCTCAGGAGGCTGAGGCTCTGTAACTCTGGGAGGTGGAGTTTGCAGTGAGCAGAGACTGCACCACTGCATGCCAGCCTGGGTTACAGAGTGAGACTCCATTTAAAAAATAAAATAAAATTAGCCAGGCATGGTGGCATGTACCTATAGTTGCAGCTACTTAGGAGACTAAGGTGGGAGGATCACTTGAGCCCAGGAGGTCGAGGCTGTGATAAGGAATAATCATGCCGTTGCACTCCAGCCTGGGTAACAGACCCTGCCTCAAAAAAAATAATAATAATTTTAAAAAAGAAATAGCCAGGTGCAGTGGCTTACCCCTGTAATCCCAGCACTTTGGGAGGCCAAGGTGGGCAGATCATGAGGTCCAGAGTTCAAGACCAGCCTGACCAACATTGCGAAACCCCGTCTCTACTAAAAATACAAAAATTAGCCAGGTGCAGTAGCTCACGCCTGTTAATCCCAGCACTTTGGGAGGCTGAGGCAGGAGGATCATCTGAGGTCGGGAGTTCAAGATCAGCCTGACCAACATGAAGAAACTCTGTCTCTACTAAAAATACAAAATTAGCCAGGCGTGGTGGCGCATGCCTATAATCCCAGCTACTCAGAAGGCTGAGGCAGAAGAATCGCTTGAACCCGGGAGGCAGAGGTTGCAGTGAGCCAAGATTGCACCACTGCACTCCAACCTGGGCAACAAGAG
>NW_022436983.1:461175-531175 GCF_009761245.1 Sapajus apella
TCTCAGCTCACTGCAACCTCCACCTCCTGGGTTCAAGCGATTCTCATGTCACAGACTCCTGAGTAGCTGGGATTACAGGTGTGTGCCACCAGGCCCAGCTAATTTTTATATTTTTAGTAGAGATGGGGTTTTGCCACGTTAGCTAGGCTAGTTTCAAACTCCTAACCTCAAGTGATCTACCCACCTCGGCCTCCCAAAGTGCAGGGATTATAGGTGTGAGCTATCGCACCTGCCTAACTGATCTTTTTTTTTTTTTTTTAAATTTTTTTTTTTTTTTTTTGAGACGGAGTTTCGCTCTTGTTACCCAGGCTGGAGTGCAATGGCGCGATCTCAGCTCACCGCAACCTCCACCTCCTGGGTTCAGGCAATTCTCCTGCCTCAGCCTCCTGAGTAGCTGGGATTACAGGCACACGCCACCATGCCCAGCTGATTTTTTGTATTTTTAGTAGAGACGGGGTTTCACCATGTTGACCAGGATGGTCTCGATCTCTTGACCTTGTGATCCACCCGCCTCGGCCTCCCAAAGTGCTGGGATTACAGGCTTGAGCCACCGCGCCCGGCCCACTGATCTTTTTTGAAAAGGGCTGGGTGAGGTGGCTCACACAGGTAATCCCAGCACTCTGGGAGGCTGAGGCAGGTGGATTATGAGGTCAGGAGTTCAAGACCAGCCTGGCCAACATGGTGAAACCCCATCTCTACTAAAAATACAAAAAAGTGGCCAGGTGTGGTGGTGGGTGCATGTAATCCCAGCTATTTGGGAGGCTGAGGCAGAGAACTGCTTGAACCCAGGAGGCGAAGGTTGCAGTGAGCCAAGATCGAACCACTGCACTCCAGCCTAGGTGACAGAACAAGACTCTGTACCCCTGCCAAAAAGCCAGGCACAGTGGCTAAAGCCTGTAACGCCAGGACTTTGAGAGGCCCAGGAGGGCAGATTGCTTGAGCTCAAGAGTTCAAGATCACCCTAGGCAACTCCAAAACCCTGTCTCTACAAAAAATAAAAATAAAAAATTAGTCAGGCATGGTGGTTCGTGCCTATAGTCCCAGCTACTTGGGAGACAGAGGTTGCAGTGAGCTGAGATCGCACTGCTGCACTCTGGCCTGGGTGACAGGGCAAGACTATGTCTCCAAAAACAAAAAGGCTTTTTCTTCAGCCTGAGACAGAACAAACCTCCACAGCTTACACAGCTCATTAACACATGACCTTGGCCTCATTAATATCTATTTCTCACGAAAACCAGCTAAGCTGCTACAGGAGTGGTAAAGGGCACTCCCTTCCCTAAGCCCCATCTCTGTCCAGAGTCCTCAGCCCCTCTGGGGTGCTTCGGATCTATTAACAGGTTGCAGGGGCAGAGAAGAGGACACGCACAGCGGATCATGCCTATAATGCTAGCACTTTGGGAGGCTGAGGTGGGAGGATCACTTTAAGGCCAAGAGTTTGAGACCAGCCTGGACAACACAATAAGACCCTGTCTCCACCAAAAAATAAAAAAAAAAATTAAAAAAAAACAACAACAAAACAACAACAACAAAAAAACAGCCTGGCACAGTGGCTCACACCTGTAATCACAGCACTTTGGGAGGCTGAGGCAGGCAGCCTCATGAGATCAGCAGTTCAAGACCAGCCTGGCCAACACAGTGAAACCCCGTCTCTACTAAAAATGCAGAAATTAACCAGGTGTGGTGGCATGCGCCTGTAGTCCCAGCTACTTGGAAGGCTAAGGCAGAAGAATTGCTTGAACCCTGGAGGCGGAGGTTGCAGTGAGCCGAGACCAAGCCATTGCACTCTAGCCTGGGTGACAAGAGTGAGAGACTCCGTCTCAAAAAAACAAAACAAAACAAAACAAAACACAGGTAGAAACAGGATGAAGGGATACAGCAGGTAGCTAACAGCACCAAGAATCACCAAGGGTTTGTATACCCAGGTTTTGTGCACATAATAAAAACCATTAATGACTACATTAGTTCTCCTTACTTTTTTTAATCACTTGAAACATGCCAAGGAGAACACGTACCTGTTTAAAGGAGATCAACCATCTCGTGAATACACTGAAAACCACTAACTGTATACTTTGAAATGGTGATTTTTATGGTACGTGAATTATATCACAATGTTTAAAATGTTAGAAAAAAAAAGGGAAAGCAGTGTCATATCTGATACCATACTTGAGTTCCAATACTCCAGTAAAACCACCCGACGTAAGAAGGATGCCGGAACCAAGCATATACTCCACTGGTCACCAGAGTATGGGTATCTGATTTTTCATTCTGCACCACGTGGTTGAAATTGGAGCCAGCTGTAAACATGGCCGCCTTCCTCAGACATTCTCCAAAGACCACCATCAGCAGCCCCGTGATGCTGAGCCAGGTGATCTGCTTCAGTTCTGCGGGAGAGAGACATTGATGACAAACAAGGAGTGAAACACTGGCCTGCTGAGCTCCCCTCTGAACTGCTGAAAATTAACCTATTTTCCCGAAGATAGGAAAAAACAGAAAATGTGCTCGTGGGCAATCAGCACTTGTCATCACATTAAAATTTCATGGTAAGAAAACACATTCCCCTACGTTGTGCTGTTCATTGGTTTACTTTAAAATGCCAACAAGCCAATAAGAGCATCATAGTAAAGAGATGCTCTCCTGCTATAGCTGATGGGATCTCTGGTTCATGACCCCCAGGCACATGCTCAGTCATTCATCTGGGGACAAGCACAGCAAAGAGAAGCAAAGAAGGGTCCAAGGTTTCCACCCTGAATCCTAAGAGCCATATGTAGTTCATTTCATTGGCTGTGGGACGTTCAATTTAGTCTTGCTCTGTCGCCCAGGCTGGAGTGCAGTGGCACAATCTCGGCTCACTTCAGCCTCTGCCTCCCTGGTTCAAGCAATTCTTCTGCCTCAGCTTCCCGAGTAGCTAGGAGTACAGATGCACACCACCATACTTGGCTAATTTTTTGTATTTTTTTTTAGTAGAGATGGCGTTTCATCATGTTAGCCAGGATGATCTCGATCTCCTGACCTCATGATCCGCCTGCCTCAGCTTCCCAAAGTTTTGGGATTACAGGTATGAACTGCTATCCTTGTGCCTGCCGTATTTTTTTTTTTTTTTTTGAGATGGAGTCTCACTCTCATTGCCCATGCTGGAGTACAATGGCATGATCTCGGCTCACTGCAACCTCCACCTCCTGGGTTCAAGCAATTCTCCTGCCTCAGCCTCCCAAGTAGCTAAGATTACAGGCATGCGCCACCATGCCCAGGTAACTTTGTATTTTTTTTTTTTTTTTGAGACGGAGTTTCACGCATGTTACCCAGGCTGGAGTGCAATGGCGCGATCTCGGCTCACCGCAACCTCCGCCTCCTGGGTTCAGGCAATTCTCCTGCCTCAGCTTCCTGAGTAGCTGGGATTACAGGCACGCACCACCATGCCCAGCTAATTTTTTGTATTTTTAATAGAGACGGGGTTTCACCATGTTGACCAGGATGGTCTCGATCTCTTGACCTCGTGATCCACCCGCCTCGGCCTCCCAAAGTGCTGGGATTACAGGCTTGAGCCACCGCGCCCGGCCAACTTTGTATTTTTATTAGAGACTGGGTTTCACCATGCTGGTCAGGCTGGTCTCAAATTCCTGACCTCATGTGATCCACCTGCACCTCATGTGATCCACCTGCTTCGGCCTCCCAAAGTGATGGAATTACAGGCATGAGCCACCACACCTGGTCTTGTTAATAAACTCTTACATGAAACGTCTAAAGTCACAGAAAGTGAACAGATGCAAATATCTGACTGTAAAATTAGAATCACAACTACCCGAGGCTGTGACTTCCCATTACATGGTGCGCTACGTGATGCAAGCTTTAAAGTAAAAGGTCAACATGTCCTCGAGTCAAAATCCAGAAGCAGAATTCACTAGTGGAGCTCATCCTTTATAAATAGCTTAGTGAGGATAGAGGTCTGAGGAAAATCACTTGGGGGAGATTAGACCTTAAAGGTGAATCAATGTCACTGTCCTCAACCTGAATGGGAGCTACCCTTCTCCCTTCCAGAGGGGAATATAAGGCACACGAACCTGGCCAAAAAATGTTTTCAAGTGTGAACTCTATCCAAGAAGAAAGAGCAGCGACTGTATACTCCAGACTGTGATTCAGGAGAAAGGAATCCAAGGACAGACTTTTGGGATTATTGACTGCTGTCACCAAGTATTCAGAATAATGGAACAATGACAGGGAGCACATGTACCTATTTAAAGATAAAAAGAGAGTTAAGTTGGGATAAGAGAACCAGGTTAGCCATAAGTGCAGATGTGGGTCTCCTGAGCTGTCCCTAATTCCATGAGGCCCTGTTCTCACTTGTCTGAGAGTGGACACAGGCACCCATCTGCAGCAACTACTACCTCAGGTTTTAGGAAAGTGGAGTTTGTAACAAACTGTTTTTGTTTTGTTTTGATTTTTGAGACAGAGTCTCGCTGTGTCACCCAGGCTGGAGTGCAGCGGCGTGATCTTGGCTCACTGCAAGCTCCGCCTCCCAGGTTCAAGTGATTCTCCTGCTCCAGCCTCCCAAGTAGCTAGGATTACAGGCGCCCACCACCACGCCCGGCTAATTTTTTTATTTTTAGTAGAGATGTACTTTCACTATGTTGGCCAGGCCGGTCTTGAACTCCTGACCTCATGATCCGCCCGCCTCAGCCTCCCAAATTGCTGGGATGACAGGCGTGAGCCACCAAGCCTGGCAAGGCACTGTTTATGAATGTCACAGGCAAAACCAACCCGCAGGTCATGTAGGCATTATGGATCCTTCCGTCCTTTAAAATGACACTACACACAAAAAAACATGAAAGGGGGAGATAGCAACATAAAGGAGTGATGTATGTCAGATACAAAATTTAACAAAACTGAAATAATTCCAGCAAAGAAGGATTAGATGGCTCAAAATATTGATAAGAGGAGATAAAACTTTTTACCTTGAAGCCACTGGTTCATATCCAGGTCAGACTAGAAGGCTCAAGGGACTGAAATCATAGTGTAGGGAAAAATCCTACAATGGCTGTGGGGATGCACTAGATGTGACCTAATAGAAATTAGAGATGAAAAAGGCCTATGAAGACAAGCCAGAGCCCTGCCCCTGCCCGCCACCGAGGACCTGCACCCCTTCCGGGAAGGGCTGGTCACATAACTGAATGCTGTCACCACAGCTGCGGATGACAGCACCTTTGGGAGTGCCAGGGAGACCTGTTTCTGCCTGATACAGAATCAACCCACAGGCACGAAATCACAAGGGCTGAAATGTAAGCAACTACGGGGCAGCCAGGCGACTTCTTGTCCAGAGAACCCTGAACAGCATTCTGCCGGTCACAGATGAGACAGGGATGAGGAAATGCCATTCCTGACCCTCTGATCTGTCCACCCTCGCCTGAAAACCGGTATTCCCGAAGGACTTCTTACCAGCCAAAGTGAGTCCAAGAAGACTGGCTGAAACTTAGCAGCACACCGCAGCCGAACACAAAGCCCAGGAAACAAGCTCGGATGGCTATCTGCAAGGGACCCAAAAGAAGCTGTCACCCGCAGTCCTCAGAGTACAGATCTGGGCTACTGACCTTCCCGGGATAGGCAGGCCACAGGCATGCAAACAGGGCCGATTTGCTGAGGTTGAGAGGGAGAAGCGGGCGTCCTGGGTTCAAATTCTGCAACCACCCCACTCTGGCGGTGTGGCCTCCTGGCAAATTATTTAACCTCTCTGGGCTTTGTTTCCCCATCTACACCCGGGAAATAACAGTACCTACCTTTCAGGACTGCGGAAAGGATTACGAAAAACACTTAAGACTAAATGCTACCTAAATTTTAGCTGCATTATTATTATTATTATTCGCGATTATTCTTCAGGGCTATAGGAAAACAGCTTAAGCCTAGTTTATGAGGTCAGGGCACCCGGGCCTGTGGGCCCAGTCCCACCCACGTCACTGCGGGGCCTCTGACCTGAGACGGGGCAGCAGGTAGGTCTCCGCACCTTAAGTTACATAAAGGCACTCGCGGGCTCGCTCACTCCCACCCCACGCGCACTTGCTGAGCTGCACGAGCTGCAATTTAACACCCACACCCCGGGTGCAGGGCGCCCGTGCCCGGAGAGGCAGGGTCCCCTCCTGAGACCTCAACTTGCGGATGAAAAGCGCGCGCGTGGGAGGCCGCCGCGGGCCCGGGGAGAAAGGTACTCACGCGCCGCTCAGAGCGGACCCCCACCCGCCCCACCTGCCCCGCCGGCCCCCGCCGGCCTGCACCTGGTAGCGCGGCGGCCGATAGAGCAGCAGCAGCAGCGCGTTGAGCCCGGCCACGTAGAGCGCCAGCCCGGTGCGGCCCTGCAGGCCGGCGCGCGTGAGTAGCGGCAGCGCGAGCACCGAGGCGCCTAACAGGAAGGTGGCGAGGCTGAGACGCGCCTCGGAGCCCGGCGGAGCCCGCGCCGCGCAGCCCGCCATGGCGCAAGGCGGCGGACGAGCGGGCGGCGGCGCCGGCTGTAGCCCGGGGAAACGCGCCGGCCGCGCCTGCGCACTGCGCCGCCGACGCCGGCCTGGGAAGGGCAGCTGCCCGGAGCCGCGCGCCGCTTGCCAGTTCTCGCGAGAACTCCGGTCAGCCGGGTTGGTGGCCCGAATTTGGCGGGAGCGCCCCGCCCCGCCCCGCCCCTTGGGAACCGCCCGGCTCTGAGTCGGGCTCTGGGACTGGCTAGCGCCGGGCGGGGGCCGGAGAAGTCGCTTCCGGCCTCTGCCCAAACTTGGTCCCAAACTCAGGAGTTTCCTGTCCCAAGAAGAAATTTAAAGTTTGAAACGCCCCGGGCGCGGTGCCTCACGCCTGTAATCCCAGCACTTTGGGAAGCCGAGGCGGGCGGAACATTTGAGGTCAGGAGTTCGAGACCAACATGGCCAACATGGGGAAACCCCGTCTCTACTAAAAATACAAACATTACATGCACTCAAGCTTGGGCAACAGATGGCGACTCTGTCACACAGAAAAAATACAAATATTAGCTGGGCGTGGTGGCTCACGCCTGGAATTCCAGCTGCTTGAGGGGCTAAGGCAGGAGAATTGCTTGAACCCAGGACACGGAAGTCGCAGCGAGCCGAGATTGTGCCACTGCACCCAGCCTGGATGACAAAGTGAGACTCTGTCTCAAAAAAAAAGAAGTTTGAAAGCGGCCGCACACTCGCCGGCCCTGCGTGGTCCTGGAAAACCAAACGCCCTGGGGCGCCCAGGTGCAACCAAGTGCGGGAATCTTCCCCGGGTCCCTGGAAAGCGGCCTGGACAACGGCACCTGGGCATGCATGCGACGCGACCACCGCCCGCTTAAATTCCTGTTGTGGAACAAGGCTAGGCAGTGGTGGGAATGCTCAGAATGTATTCAGTTTTTAAAAAGCAGGAAGCAAAGCTTTTCGGTGGATCCTGACTTCGCTTGGGGGAAAAGGGCAGGAGAGCCTGGGAAAAGATCGAGCTATGAGCCAAAATGACACACTGGCGACTACATATGTACTTTTTTTTGAGACAGGGTCTCACTCTGTATCTGAGGCCAGAGTGTGGCAGCCTGTAACTCCTGAAGCGATCCTCCTCTCTCTCAGCCTCCCAAAGCACTGGAATTACAGGTATGAGCCACCACCTCTGGTCTATCTACAGGTGGTAGCACTCTGGATGATTTTTATTGTCTTTATGTGTTTTTGCAGTTTCCATCCTGCCTACGGTGAACATACTTTTTTTTTTTTCAAACGGAGTTTTGCTCTTATTGTCCAGGTGATCTCGGCTCACTGCAACCTGTGCTGCCTCCCGGATTCAAGAAATTCTCCTGCCTCAGCCTCCCAAGTAGCTGGGATTACAGGAGCCTGCCACTATAGCCCCTAATTTTTTTGTATTTTTAGTAGAGATGGTTTTTCACCATGTTGGCCAGACTAGTTTAGAACTCCTGACCTCAGTGATCCACCCGGCTCGGTCTCCCAAAGTGCTGGGATTACAGGCGTGAGCCACTGCGTCTGGCCCATACATTGCTTTTATAATCGGAAGTTGTTCTTTACGTTTTAAATAGTAAATGCTCGCACCTCAGGTAGCTCAGAGAGCCATGCTGGAGGAGAAAAGCCAGTAAGTGAACCAACAACCCAGTATAAACTCTGCAGGGGTGGGAGTGGGGTGGGAGCAAAGCAAGGATGGGGAGCAGAGAGGGACCCCAGGGGAGGCCCTCAGCTTGGAGTGCGGCAGGGCGAGGAGGCTGCAAGGAACAAACGCCAGAGCTAGGCCTTGGGGCCCTCGGGGATGGACAGCCTGCCCTCCATTGGAAATGAGATCAAGGAGGGAGTGAGGGCTCGGCGTTTGAAAGACACGGAGGCGGGAGGGAGCAAGGCTGAGAAGGGATGGGGACAGGCCCTTGGGGAGGCTGGCACCAATGGTGGGTCAGTGAGCATGAGGCAGGCAGTCTGTGAGCCCTGCATCTGAGCCCCTCACCTCTTCACTCTTGTCCCTGCAGGTCCTGGCAGGAGCTCTGGTATCTGGGAAGCTGGATAGAGAGCCTGGGCTGGAGCCCACCCTCTGCAACCTAGCTTTGTGAACTTGGCAAATCCATTCTATGCGCCTCTGTTTTCTGTACAGTGGGGACCTGATTTATCTGGCAACCTCCACCAGATTGGTAATTTTACTGTAAAGCCCAGTACCATTTTATTTTATTTCATTATTTTATTTTTATTTTTTGAGACAAAGTCTCATTCTGTCGCCAGGCTGGAGTGCAATGGAGTGATCTCAGCTCACTGCAACCTCCACCTCCCAGGTTCAAGGCATTCCCCTGCCTCAGCTTACCAAGTAGCTGGGACTACAGACATGCACCACCACATCTGGCTAATTTTTTTGTATTTTTAGTAGATACAGGGTTTCACGATGTTGGCCAGGCTGGTCTCGAACCTCTGGCCTCAGGTGGTCCACCTGCCTTGGCCTCCCAAAGTGCTGGGATTACAGGCGTGAGCCACCACACCTGGCCCATTTTACTTTATTAATAATTAATTTCTTTTTTTGAGATAGGGCCTCACTGTTGCCCAGGCTGGAATGCAGTGTCGAGATCATAGCTCACTGCAGCCTCGAACCCCTGGGCTCAGACTATCCCCCTGCCTCAGGCTCTTGAGTCGCTGGGACTGTAAGCATGCACCACTGTGCCTGGCTCCAGGACTGTGTTTAAACAGTGCTCAGAAAACTTGCTAAATTTGGTGGATGAGAATTGAAAAGAGATTTAATGGGTTTTTTTTGTTCGTTTGTTTTTTGAGATGGAGTTTTGCTCTTGTTGCCCAGGCTGGAGTGCAGTGGCGAAATCTTGGCTCACTGCAACCCCCGATTCCCAGGTTCAAGGCATTCTTCCTGCCTCAGCCTCCTGAGTAGTTGGGATTACAGGCATGCACCACCACGCCTGGCTAATTTTGTATTTTTAGTAGAGATGTGATTTCTCCACATTGATCAGGCTGGTCTCGAACTCCCGACCTCAGATGATCCGGCTGCCTCGGCCTCCCAGCGGTGAGCCACTGTGGCCGTCGAGATTTAATGTTTTTAAAAACAAAGTCCCCCAGCTGCAGTGCCACATGGGAAGGAGGCCTGGGTGTGAATGTTCCTGGGCGCTAAGAGCTCCTGTGACTGCCACCAGTTTCCTGTGGCCTCCCCCAGACTTGGGACCACCTCTGCACCAGGACACCTCAGGACTACCAGAGGGCACTTGTCGAAACTTCACCCCTGGAAGTGAGCTGGTCCTGGGGCCAAAAACCACTCTGCCGGCCGGGCGCGGTGGCTCACGCCTGTAATCCGAGCACTTTGGAAGGCCCAGGCGGGTGGATCACGAGGTCAAGAGATCGAGACCATCCTGGTCAACATAGTGAAACCCCATCTCTACTAAAAATACAAAAAATCAGCTGGGCATGGTGGCGCATGCCTGTAATCCCAGCTACTCAGGAGGCTGAGGCAGGAGAATTGCCTGAACCCAGGAGGCGGAGGTTGCGGTGAGCCGAGATCGCGCCACTGCACTCCAGCCTGGGCAACAAGAGCGAAACTCCGTCTCAAAAAAAAAAAAAAAAAAAAATCACTCTGCCTAGAAGCCCTCCCCTGGCTCTTGGCATTTGCTCCCCTCATTGTATAACGGCCCTGACTTACCCCCAAGGGCCTGTTGCCATCCGAAGTAATGTGTAACCAGACTGGAGAACCCGAGCAGTGCTCCCTCCTCTGCCCATCACCTCCCCTTGGGCCCCCCCTCTTCATCAGCTTCCATTTTGGAAGAAGGGAGAAAGAAAGCGGGGGCAGTCTCCTCCCAAGTGGGGCAGGTTCAGGGAAGGAGAATTTTCAGAAGTTGCTAGAGTTGCTGAATGTGTCAGGGCCCAGGATTCACAGAACAGTGACGGAGGAGAAACGAGAGTACGCAGATCTAAGCACACAACAGCCTAAAGCCAGAGAAACAAAGTCACATGCACACAGACACAGGGAAACATGCACTCAGAGATGCACAGACACACGCCAACTCCATGCAGGGACCTGCTTTCCCGCCCCAGAGGAAAGCAATCTGATCAAACAGACCTACTGTGCACCCAGCCCCCCATGCTTAGGAACAACACACCTACAAACATAGGAAAGGGAGGGAGACTGCTTTGCCTGCGATGCCTTGCTTGCCTTTTCTAGTAAATAAGCATTTGAATGTGTTTTGTTCTAGGAGCTTTGGAGGCAGGCACAAAGGGAGCCCTTTCTCATGCAGGAAGGTCCCTCTGCAGCCTCCCCCTTCCCTCCCCCACCTGCCTTTCGCCCATGGGCTGAAGTGGCTTTCTTTCCTGGGTCCAAGTGGGCATCTCTACTGTTTTAGAGAAACCTGAGAACCACTATGCCATTTCTAAGTTAAACTGCTGGCCAAAATGAAATTAGGCTTTTTTTTTCTTTTCTTTTCTTTTTTTTTTGACACAGAGTCAAAAAAAAAATTGCAATCGCTCTGTCACCCAGGCTGGATTGCAGCGGTGTGATCTCAGCTCACTGCCACCTCTGCCTCTCGGGTTCAAGCGATTCTCCTGCCTCACTTCCTGAGGAGCTGAGATTATAAGCGCACACCACCACGCCCAGCTAATTTTTTTTTTTTTTTAGTAGAGACAGGGTTTGCCAGGCTGGTCTCAAACGCCAGACCTCAGGTGATCTGCCCGCCTCGGCCTCTCAAAGTGCTGGGATTACAGGTGTGAGCCACTGTGCTTGGCTTTTTTTTTTTTTTTTTTTAGAGATGGAGTCTCACTCTGACCCCCAAGCTGGAGTGCAATGGCATGATCTTGGCTCACTGCAACCTCTGCCACCTGGGTTCTAGTGGTTCTCCTGTCTCAGCCTCCTGAGTAACTGGACTTACAGGCGTCCACCACCACGTCTGGCTAATTTTTGCATTTTTAGTAGAGATGGGGTTTCACTAGTTTGGTCAGGCTGGTTTCAAACTCCTGACCTCAGGTAATACACCCACCTCAGCCTCCCAAAGTGCTGGGATTACAGGCATGAACCACCGTGCCTGGCTATCTTCATTTTCTTAAACAAGGTTACTTTATTGAGCAACAGAGAATGTAGGAAGGTGAAGGAGATGGTTCCCAGCAAGCAGGAGGCAGGTGCATGCATGGAGCGAGGGGTTCCCGGTTTACTGGTGGACTAGCAGGCACCTTAGCCCACAAGCTGGCTTCCCAGCATGACAAGTTTGCTCCTGTGCTAAGTATTGTCCAAGAGTGAAACAAAGTCTAGGAACCCACCTCTCCCTGTTTCTCAATGATGGATTCAGGTTGGTCTTTTTTTTCCCCCAGAGTCTCACTCTGTCGCCCTGGTTGGAGTGCCGTGGTGTGATCTTGGCTCACTGCAACCTCTGCCTCCTGGGTTCTAGTGATTCTCCTGTCTCAGCCTCCTGAGTAGCTGGAATTACAGGCGCCTGCCACCACATCCAGCTAATTTTTGTATTTTTAGTAGAGACGGGGTTTCACCATGTTGCCCAGGCTGATCTCGAACACCTGACCTCATGATCTGCCAGCCTTGGACTCCCAAAGTGCTGGGATTACAGGTGTGAGCCACCGCGCCCGGTCAGGTTGGTCATTTTTAGAGAGTTGGTTCCCTGAAGCTCCCAGTCATTCACAGGCCTCTGCCCTGTCCCCTGTCCACATTGAGGCCGGGAGGGCCGCAGGGAAGGACCTGTCCAGTATGTCCAGTATAGTCGCAGCTCTTCCCAGGAGGGAACCCTTGTCTTCCAAAAGTTTTCTTTCCCCTCCTCTGGCCATTCCAGGCTGAAGGAATGAAAACTCCCTCTCTCTAGGCTGGAAAACAGGTAAGTGACATGTAATTTATGAGCCCAAAGTGCTTAAGTCCTATGTGCACAAAGGGGCCGGGTAAATATTTAAAGATTAAAGCCAGCTGGGGAGAAACACAAAAGGCTGGGGCAATGGGGGTCGCTCTGAATTCACTGTCCCTGAACTGGGCCAGGTCAGCATTGATGCACTCACTGGAATCCCGACCTTTGTCTTCTGAAGGGCCCTTGGCTGCTGGGCTATTGGGAGTCCCCACACAGCTAAAGAGAGTTAAACAATCGCAGCCTCTCCAACCACATCTGGAGACAATTCGCTGAGTCATTTCAAAGCTTTTGCTGTGTCCCAATAGTTAATTACAAGGAGCAATCACTTCATTCCACTTTGAAATGCATCTGCAGAGGGGGACAGCAGACTTCTCCCTCCAGTCACCTGCATCCACAGTAGCCTGCGCAGCCCTCACCAGTTAGCACTGGTTCAAGCCCGTGGAAGTGCAGAATGAAAGGGGCTCCCACCTGGAGCCACAGGGTACCCACCGCTATCCTCTGGGATGGGCCGCAGATAGGGCTCTTGTCCTGGGGCCCAAAAACCTCTCCCCACTTGGTTCCAGACCTGACATAATATTCTTTCTTTTGTCAAAGTCAACAACAAAACCAAATGAGGGAAGAGGTGGCACAGACACTTGTCACTTTCTGTATTAAATTCCCCCGCATGAGACGGGGGGCCCTGAGCAGCCTTGGAGGCCCCAAGCACCCTCAGGAGTTAGAGAAGGAAGTTTTTTCTCCTTGAATGAGCAGAGGGGGGCCTGGGTCTCCCCACTTCTCCTCCTGGACCTGTGCTCCTTTCCAGGCTGCCTTGGGGACCCTAGATGCTAAAGATGGAAAGGGAGTTGGTGGCCTACATCCTGGCTTGCGTAAGCCCCGCTTCTAAGTTGGGCCATGCCCTTCCTGGCAGCCGGAGAGCGCTTTGTCCTGCTTGCCCTCAGAGGACAGGGTGAACCCACTGCCGCTCTCCCTCCAGCTCTGAAAATACATCCTGGTTGCTGTGAGCCCCTTTGGAGCCAGGCCTGCCTGAGGCTGTGATAGGATGTCCAGACTCAGGGCTTGTAATCATAGTAGGAGGCTGGGATGGAGGGTGGACCCCAAGTCCTTAGCCTGGGTTTCCGGGAAGGGTCCCTGTAGAAGCTAATCTGCTGTCTTTCCCAAAATGACCTTGCAGAGGTAAAGCACAATGACTTTAACTTAGTAGAGGAAGTGGCTGCTCAGAGAGAGGAGCAAGAACTGGGAGTAAGGTGGGGATGGTAGGGAGAAACCTGGCTCAGAGCTGGGAAAAGGGGCGGGTGGAAATTGCACCAAGACCTCTCCCCACCTTGATCCTACACGACCGTCGGCCAGTGTAAGGCGAGTAGCAGGCCAAGGAGGCTGTAATGGAGGAGCCACGGGGTGGGAGCGCCAGAAAGGAGGAAGATCATTCAAGGTGGGGAGACCCCTGCCCGAAAACGGGCCACAGGACAGGGGGCGCCACGGGCAGTGCGGGGATTGGAGTAGGGGGCTGCGGAGGCGGAGGTCCATTCAGTGGACCAGGGCAGAGCGACGCCTGAGAATTCCGCCCAGGCCTTAAGGCGGGCCTCGCCTCCCACAGCCAAAGCAGAACATTGCGAATTAGCACATTTTGCGGTCAATTTTCCACTGCTTAAGAAACACTAAGCCATCCACGTGAGCGGCCCCACCCAGCGCGACTGAGATCCCAGGGCACCGGCTTGGGAGGGGTGGTGGCCCTGGGAAGGGCGGGTGTCGGGCTTCGGGTGGGAGCAGCCTGAGGTCCCCTTTATGGCGGCCGGGACTCAGATGAGGGGGCGGGCCCGGCACCCAGCTGCGGGCCGCGAGAGCTGCGCGGAGGGCCATTGGTTTGCTAATGCACCCGGGTTGAAAGGCGCGGGCGGCGGTTTACCGGGAGGGATTGTAATTAGAGGACAAATTGCCCCGCTGCCCGCGCAGCTCGAGAACGCAGGGAGGGGGAGGCCCGCCGGGGCGCGGCGCGCGCCAGACCTCGGTGCAGATGTGCAGCAGCTGGAAGCCCACTCCCGGCAGGGCGCCCGGAGTTTGGCCCCGAGGGGGCGGGCGCGGGAGCCGCTTTGTGGGGCCCGCACAATGCCCTTAACACTTGGCTGCCCCCTTTGTGCCCCGCCGTGCCGCCCGCCCACTCCGCGGCGCCTTTGTACCGCGCCGCCACCGCCCCAAGCTCGAAACCAGTCGCACCGAGGACGCCCCGGCCCGGCTGGCCCTGGCGCTTCAAAGCTGCCCGGCGCGTGCCAGCGCCTGCCGCCTGGCCTCGGCCCCCGCCGCCCTCCCAAGCCCGGGTCGGCCCGGATCTGGCCCGCAGGCCCTGCGGCCGGGGCTGGAGAGCGCTCATAGCTGCTGTTGCCGCTGCCTTGGCCTGAAAGGGGGAGGGCGGGGCGCGATTCTCCACGCTGCTTGGCGCCTGGGAACGTTGCTATCTTGGGAAGGGTAGGCGGGGGCGGGCTGGGGGGAGATGCCTCGGCTTGATAGAGCTGGGGGGCTCACCTTAAGTCCCTACACAGAAGCCAGTTTGTTCAATCCTCTGCCACAGGGCTCAGCTGCAGAACTTTTGTGACTTCCCTGTCACCTTCAGAAGCAATGGGGGCCGAATTGTTCATAACATCATTTTATAAGCTCCAAAACTAAGGCGATCATGGCCCACAGGAGGTGTCTAGGTTTGAACCCAGGGACTTCCTGGAGGTCAGCCTTCCTGTCCATCACAGCGACCAGAGTCCAGCCTCCTGGGGACCAACAAGGGGGATGGCCCCAGAGTCTTGCTGTAGGACCTAGCCTGTCCTGGGGCAAGTGCTCCTGGGGCCGCCTCCACTGGGCTCCTCCAGTGGGTCCCCATGGCCTGAATAATGCATGGGATGTGGGCCCTGGACCTCTTGAAGTGTGGCCTGAAGCTCTTTCCAGAATGTCAGTGCCTGCCACCACCACCTGTTCGTGGGGCTGAGAGCAGGCTCATGGGAGTAGACTCCCAGTGCTTCTCCATGGGGACAGGGTCCAACAGTGGAGCCGCCCAGCCTGGAGGCAGCTGGGTTCACCCCACCTGCCTCCTGTGGGAAATCTGGGTTGGATCCTAGCAGTGTCAGAGAACTCGGGACCCAGGCTGCACCCCCACCAGAACCCCTCCCGGTCCCGAGGCCCCAGCAAGGTTGAGGCCAGCTGTGGCCCCGCGGGCGGGCTGCATGCTTTAATGGGACACATGTTGCTGCGTGGCCCCTGCAGGCTAGGCTTGCGCCCGGCTTTGAGCAGCCACAGGCAGAAAATTGCTGCATTGTCCTGACATTAGGGCAACTAATGCGGTGTTGTGGGTACAGCCAGAGCATGAAGTGCACAGAGAGGCGTTGCCTTGGCATCATCAATCCCGAGGAAGCCCAGAACCCTGTCATAGTCAGTGGGGCAGCTTGTGGCCAGCGAGGCCCATGTACCTCTCCAGTGGGTGACCCCCAGAATGCTTGCACTCCAGGGTATCAAGGACTTGGCAAGTGGGACTGGAGAACTTACTAGGATTGGGACAGGATGGGCATGGAGCAGGTGGGCATGGCAGGGGTCCTCAGGCTCGGGAAGTGGTGGAGGCCAGAGAGATAAGGAAAAGACCGAGAAAGGGGAAGGGGGGTCCCTCGGGACGCAGGAGGGGTCCTCAAGTGAGAGGAGGCCTGGGTTATGGGAGGGGGCTGAAGGAAGGAGGCAGGGAGCTTCCCAGTGCCTCACCCCTCGGTCCCCTCCTCTTCAGGGTTTCCAGAGTCCAGAGGGTCTCATTGACATGTAAATGAGGGTCCCCTATAAAGATGGCGCTGCCTCCCACTGGTTCGAGGACAGCAACATGGGGACAGAGCCTGCCACCCGGGGCAGCCTCCCCAGCGGCTTCCGAAAGGTCTGAGGTCTTGAGGGGTGAGGGACAGGCACCCTTCCCGGGCAGCAGGGGCAGAGGGCAGGAGGGTGGCAGTCCCACACTCTAAAGGCCATTCATCTGTAGATCTCCAAGCCGCTGATGGAGAAGAAGCGCCGGGCACGCATCAACGTGTCGCTGGAGCAGCTCAAATCGCTGCTGGAGAAACACTACTCGCACCAGGTGAGACTCAGGCAGGGTGGGGGGTGGGTGATACCATCCCAACCTCTGTCTTCACCTCGGGCGGCCGGCCTAAGAGCCGTTTCCATGGTCGGGTAGATCCAGAAGCGCAAGTTGGAGAAGGCCGACATCCTGGAGTTGAGCGTGAAGTACATGAAAAGTCTTCAGAATTCCTTGCAAGGTACAGACCTGGGCTGGAGGGAGGAGGGGGAGGCGTGTGGGATCAGAGCCAGGGATGCACAAGGCCAAATAAGGAGGGATGCCTCAAGGATCGCTTGAGCCTGGGCTTTTGAGACCAGCCTGGGCAACATAGCAAGACAGCAAGACCCCCGTCTCAAAAATAAATAAATAATAAAGGGTCGAGTGAAGAGGACAGCTTGGAGGCAGGTGGGCAGCTGGTGAGGGGGCCCCAGCTCGACGGGGGTAGAGGGAGGAGCAGTAAAATTCGGGCTGGCTTTGCGATTGGGATCCGGGTGGTAGGAGGTCTGGACCCCGGGGAGACATTCGGGTCGTCTCACCTCTCTGCCCTCCTCTTCCCCTCCCCAACACGCTTCTTCCCTCCTTTCCCCTCCCTCCTTTCCTCTCTCCTCCCTCCTCTCTCCCCCTCCTCCCCCCTCCTCCCCTCCCTCTCTCCCCTCCCCTCCCTGTTTCTCCCGTCCGCTCCTCCCCACAGGGCTCTGGCCGGTGCCCAGCGGAGCCGAGCACCCGTCGGGCTTCCGCAGCTGCCTGCCCGGCGTGAGCCAGTTCCTTCGGCGCGGAGATGAGGGCGGCGGCGGCCTGCGCTGCCCCCTGGTGCCCGAGCGCGCCATCGGCAGCACCATGGACAGCGCCGGGCCCGGCCGGGAGGCGCCCGGGCTGTGCGGCCCCTGCACCCCCGCGGTCTGGGCTCCTGCTCCGGCTGCCGGCGGCCCGCGGTCCCCACCACCTCCCCCCCTTCCCTCCGGAAGTCTCCCCGGCTCATTCTCCAGCGTCCCCCCGCCGCAGCCAGCGTCGAGTCGCTGCGCCGAGAGCCCCGGGCTGGGCCTGCGCGTGTGGCGGCCCTGGTGAAGCCCCAGGATGGCGGGGACTGAAGGCGCTCCCTATCTGGTCTGGGGACACAGGGACTATTTTGAACACGCCCACAGTGACTGCCGGGAGCCCCTAGTTGTCCATTCTTGTCCTGGGGCGGGGGTGGCTTGGAGAGGACCGCGCACCCGCCAGCTCAGGGAAGTACCCCGAGCCCTGCAGGACTGGGTCTGCACATAATCCACCCCCACTCCAGCTCCATCTACACATGCCGGACCGCTCACTCTCCACCCATCCTCCGGAGGGAGTGGGAGGGGGTGTCCTGGGCTGCGCCTCTTTCCCAGGGGCCCCTGACGGGTAGCCCTCCCGCCCCACCCCCGCTCGGCTGCCGCGCCGCGGTGGGAAGGTCGCAGTTGGCAGCAGCGCAGAGGGGACCCCTCGCAGCGAGGAGAATCGCTGCCCCGCCCCGGCCCATTCAGCGGACTGCGGGCGCCCGGTTCCCACCGGCACAAAGAGCGCCTGGCCCCGCCCCGCCGGCGAGGGGCCCCCAGCCTCCCTCGATCCGGGACCCTCTTGGCTTCCAACGACCTCCTCCGCCAGCGGCGCTGCCCACCCGGCTGGCGCCTTCTCCGAAGCTCGCATTTCTCAGAAAACCCCCGCCTCCGACAAGATGCACAGCCCGCCCGGACGCCCCGCCCCACGCGGTTCCTCGGTTGGTGGCGCCAGCTTGAGGGCTGCAAAAGTGAACCCGGTGCCTCTCATGGGAGAGGGGCAGGCCTGCCGCCCGACAAAGACCCTGGCCCACATTCCGGGCCCAGACCCTGCAGCTCCAGATCCCTAGGGCTGCCGGAGAATCCAAACCCAGTACAGCCCTCGGAGCGCGCGGCGCTACTTGACTGGTCGATAAATGAGGTTATTGCTGCGTTCGGACTTAGGGAGTGGGAGGCTCTGAAGTCAGATTTTCTTCCCCTGGGCTTCTGGCCCAGGAATCCGGGCCATTGAGGGGCAGTTTGGGTTGTGGGGTCAGAGATCCCGGCACGTCCTCCCGACAGCTTGTAATTCATAATAAAACCAGCGCGAATCTGTGAAGTGGGTATCAAGAGGACACCAGGGGTCTAATGTCTCCCACCCCTGCGATGCCTACTTAGGTGCATCTTTTTGAACCGTAAATAACTTTCTACAGCTCTTCTCTTTTTGGGCAGCTCTGGCCTGCAGATGCGCTAAACTCGCCCCGGTCCAAACGCGTGGAAAAGGACCCACGTTGCTTCAGAAGACCGGCTCCACCATCGCGCCTAGCGGGCTCGCTGGAGCTGGGGCAAGGGTAGGGGTCCTGGCTGTCACCGTCCAGGGTGGGCTCTCGGGTCTGCGCTTCCCGCGGTGTGGAGTGGGGCAGGGAGCGGTCAGGACAAATCCCTCTCCGGTCCACCGGGTGGCGGTGTTGCACTGCAGACCCAAAGGTTCTTCCTCCAAATTCCAGAGGGGCCACGAGAGGAACAGCGACTCAACTGGTCCCAGGACGCTTAGGCCCAGCTCCCATCGCCCTGCTCTGTTCGCTCTCTTCAATCAAGCTCACGGTGACTGGCAGCCCCAGGTGCCATTCCTGGGGCAAGGGCTGCCACCTGGGCTAACAGGGCTTTTCTGCCTCATCCTGTGGCTCCTCCAGGACCACCTCACTCCTCACTCGCTAGAGGGACTTCAGCATTTGCCAGAAGACAGAGCAAGTCCAACCACCCAAAACAGCATATTACCAGAGGAACTCAGGTTCCAGAGGAATATTTTCAGGGGCAGCTGGCCAGCCCTGCTGTGAGGTTAGAAGAGTTTTTCATGAAAGCAGCCTTGGAATGCCAGGTGCAAATCGTAAGGAAGTTTTTATTGGGTCCTGTACAGAAGAGAAATACTCAATTGTCAAAAAACTACAGAGGAATCCCTGGCTCTGGGTGTGCTATGAAGACAGCTCCCTCCCCAGTTAGCCAGGATCAAGTTCCTTAGAAACGCAGCAAACAGGCCTGGAGGCTGGACAGAGTGTGGGGGAGAGCTCCGGGCCCAGGGTCCTCCATCTGGGGTCCTCCCCTTATTTTTGTAAAAACTGTAGGACTGGAGCGATTTGGAGGACTCTGTCCCCCTGCAAGTATTGCCGTTGGATATGAAACACAGAGCAAAAACCTAAAGTGACAAATGAGTGAAAATCTAAGGGGACAAGTGGACAGATGACCCCCAGATGGAGGAGATGATGGCTAGCTGGTGACCTCTGCCCCTAAATGACGTTAGTCCTTGAAGGCACAGCAGCATTGGCCACAGATGGCCCCTCCTGCGGCCAGGGCTGGATTGCAGTTCCCTGCCTTGCTCACCTGTGGCCAGCTCATACCCCCAGTTACCCCACAGCCAGGGACTGGAGGGCCCTCTGAAGCACAGACAGACTTAGGCAGCCCCCCACCCCACCCCAGCAGCTGCTTCTGGGAGTGGGACCCTATCTGAAGAGTGACAAGATGGGCTTGGCCACCTGAAGACCAGGGGGAATTGGGCACAGGCAGGCTCTATGCTGACCTTGGAAACTGCCTCAGGTCTTCACGTTGAAGGGCCACTGTATAGGGGTAAGGGTCTGAAGGAGACAGCGTTTGTATCTGCCCTATTTCACCAGCTGAAAGTCATAACTTCCTGGCTCTCCTTAGCCTGGGAAGATGCAGGGCCCATGGCAATGTCCGGGCCTGTAACGGGTCTGCCCAGGAGGAAGGCAAAGAAATGCATTGCTCCCAGGGGTGGGACGCTTGCCTGGGGCCAGGTCTTGAGCTGAGAACCTGGAAGCCCCTGCCAGGATCCCTTCCTGGCCAGGCCTGTACAGGTGGGAAGTGAGGCTGTGGATGACCTGGGGACACGGAAGCCCAGGCCCTGCTGCCCTCGTGCTCTCCGCCTGCACCTGTCAGTGTCATGGCAGGAGCCACAGGGGTGGGAGTAGCAGTGCTGATGTGGTGGGGACAGGCAACCATGGCAGAGTAATGAGGGTAGGGACACTAATGGTGGTCAAGATGGCTGAGGTGCCAATGTTGGTGGTGCAGTGTGTTGTGCTTAGCTGGGGTGGAGTGTGGGTTCCCAAGGGGGCAGGGGGTCATACAGTGAGAGGCCTCAAGCCTGGGGGGAGGGGGGCCGCAAAGGGCCCTAGACTACCTCTCACACCTGGGCCACTCAGTGGCCAAGGTCCATGACCAAGAGACTTCAACAGCCCTGAGAGTTAATGTCACCTGCTCATCACAGATGGGGAAACTGAGGCAGGACAGGACCTGATCAGAGCCTGTTGGGTTTCTGAAGACCCCTGTGCATAGAGACCTTCTGTATCCCCCACCCACGCATTCCCTGGGTGTGGCAGTTACTGCAGTGTGGTGGAAAGCCTGGGCCAGCCAGTGGCTCCAGCTCAGCCCCTCCAAGGCAGGGTTTTGTTCGGTCCCCAGGTGGCCATGTCTCAGGGTTCCCTATTCCCCCAGTCCTGTTACCCAGGGCTGGTGATGGCGCAGCTGGACGTGCACATCACTCACTACCCAAGCCCAAGCTTGGAACATCACTCAGCTGTCCAGTGGCGGCCTCACTCAGCTCCGGAGATGCCATGCCCAGCGCAGTAGTCTGGGGCAGCTGCCACCCTCGGGACAAGGCCAGCTGGGAGGAGCCGGAAGACAAACGCCGAGGCCAACGCCCTCTCACCAGCGGCTCGGCCTGCCTGGCGTCTGTGCGGAGGCGCCGCCTGTCCTAGGACGCCGAACCCAGGGAGTCCGAGTGGAGTGTGGCGTACCCCGAGGACTCAGAGGGCGAGCTCAGGAAGCTGCTGGTGCTGCCGCCACCGCCCGCCGCGCGCAGCCCTCCAGGCTCGCCCCACGACGCGCTCAGGCCTGGGCGCAGGGGGCCGCCGTGCGCGTGTGCAGCGGGGCGCGGCCCGGGGCTCCGCTGGGCGTTGCCTGGGGGCATCGGGGCCTCTCCCGGGTCGGTGCCATTGGGCGCAGCGGGGAAGGGTCCAGGCGGGCGGCGCAGGGCCTGTGGCTCGCACTCGAAGGCGGTCAGGGCGAAGGCGTCTGGCAGCAGCGAGGCCGAGGCGGAGCGGGGACCGGGCCCGGGGCGGTGGCGCGGGCTGCCGGGGCTGCCAGGCGGCGAGTCGCGGGCCCGCCGCGGGCCGCCATCCAGAGCCAGGGGCCGCAGCGACAGCAGGCTCTCCGCCGAGCGGCGCCGGGGGCGGGATGGGGGCGCGTCCTCCGTGAAGGCCAGGAGGCTGGCGCGGCGCCGCTCGGGCCCAGCGGGCAGCACCAGGTGCGCCAGGGCAGCCAGGTCCTCACCGGAGCCCCAGCGCGGCAGGAAGGCGGGCAGCGGGACGCCGGCCCACACGTCCGCGTCGTCGTGGGAAAAGCGCCGCGTGGGTGGGACCTGTCAGGACGCGGCGGGCTTTTACCCCCAGCTGCCCTCCTGGAAAACGGGGACAAACCCTTCCCCACCCCGGGGAAGGGCCTTCCGTGGGTCAGGGACCAGGCCGCGGGCCAGGACAGCCTGGCTGGGCGCTGTGAGGCTTGGCGGCCCAGACGCAGTACTGTTCGGGTAGCTGGGGTCGGTTGGGGAGGAGGCTCCTTGAGGACACTGAGCCCGCAGGAGATAACGCAGGCGACAGGGATCACAGGGGTGGCAGTTGGGGACCACCCACACAGGTTGTGTGGCCTTTGGCCAGCCCAGCCTTGGATGGTGACAGCCACCCCTGCAGCTGCAGAGGGTGAGATGAGCTCCTAGTGGAGAGGCTTGGGCAGGTCAGGACACCCCCCACCTGCAAGTGTGGCCTCTCCCCCTGCCCTGTGCTCACCTGCAGGTATTGCATCTTGTCCTCCTGCAAGGGCCGAAGCGGGTAGAGCTGGGGCAGACCCCCCTCTAGGGCAGAGATCTCATACTTGGCCATCCTGTCTAGGGCCACAAAGTCACCTCCATAGCTGTAGTCCAGGGAGCGCTCCAACACCAGGTCTGGGGAGACACCACCTTCCAGGCTGGTCTCTGTAAGGTGAGAGGGCAGAGGCTTAGGGCCATGGAAACTTGGGGGCATCTGGGAGGGAATCTCAAGGACCCCCCAACCCAACAGACATATAAGGTAGAGAGCTGGTTAGCTGAAAAGGGAAGGGGAGGGGTTCTGGGTTCAAATCCCAACTATGTCACCCTTTAGCTGTGAGACTGGGCAGGGAGGTCACACACTGAGCCAATTTCCCTATCTAGGACATGGGGTGCGACCTGAGGTGACCTTGGGAGCCCTGAGGACTAAATACTACACGCAAGGGGCTGGCAGTGCCTGTGCAGAGCAAGGCTGGGCCGGGGGTAATGGTATTGCTGGAAACTGTATCCAGACAGGTCCTGGTCTGCAGGAGCCCCCAGGGCAGCTCGCTGGGCATCCCTGAGGTTGGAGGGTGGGCGCAGGAACTCAGCTGGAGCACGTGCAGACACATCCACCAGCTCTGTTAACCAGAATATCCCATTACTTGGAAGCCGGGGCAGCCAAGCCAGATAGGAGAGTGGTCTGAGGGAACCTGGCTTGGGTTCCTCGGACATTTGAGTACATTTGGGGGTGACACAGGGGTGTCTGTTGAGAAGTCACCACCTTAGGGGGGTTGCCTGACAGCTGTTTTCCTGCCAACTCCAATGACCTCACCCAGACGCCACCCTCCCCAGGGCCACTCAGGCCATCCTCACCGTCATCGGAGTCTTCGTCGTTGGCCATGAGGGCCATGCACTTCTCCCGGACAGCCTTGAGGTTGGCCCGGTAGCGGTCGCAGGCCCAGAGGAACACAGGCAGCAGCAAGGCCTGGGCCACGGAGCACCACAGCACGCAGAGCGCCATCCAGGGTGCTGTGGTGTTGGCCCGCAGGCTGCTGAAGCTCACCACCTGTGGGCACAGGGCTTGGCCTGGCACCTGCAGGAACCCCCACCATCACACAAGCTCCCCCCGAGCCGCAGTCTTCCCATGCGTACTACGGCAGTTCTGACAACCCATCTGCCAAGGAGAAGGGGCCCCTGGGAAGGAAAGAGCTCAAGCATGGCAGTGGGAGGCCCTGGCCTCTGGGAGCTACCTGGCTGCTGGGCAGCACTGGGTGGCCCTGCTGTCCTGTCTCCCTCCTGGCTGCCCAGGGCATGGATTACCACCTTCCTGTCCCTTTTTTTTTTTTTTGAAACAGAGTCTCACGCTGTTATCCAGACTAGCATGCAGTGGGTAAATCATGGCTCATTGCAGCCTTGATCTCCTGGGCTCAAGTGATCCTCCTGCCTCGGCCTCCCAAAGTGCTGGGATTACAGGCATGAACCACTGTGCCCGGCTGCCACCCCCTTTTTGAGATGAGGAAACTGAGGCTTACAGAACCAGGTCTCAAGCCTGTTCAAGATTCTGCCACCCCGTTCCTGGCCAGTGGCCTCTTCAGCCCTACCCCTGCCTGTGGGTCCCCACCCAGGGATCCCACATTCCTCCCTCCCATAAGAGCTCTCATTGCTATGTCCCAAAGAGCGACACTTAGTGATTCCCACAAAGGAGTGGCAGTGTGGATAATGTTGGCAGGTTGCTTCTGTCATTTGTGGGCCATGTGACACTCAGAAAGCTGCTCAACCTCTTTGGGGCTCAGTTTCTTCATCTGTAAAATGGGCTAAGAACACCCCATGTTCTAGAGGGTGAAGATTCTGGACACTTTATAACAGAAGCATGGAGTGGCCCCACAAGCTGCACCCGATCCCCTGCCCAGAAGTGGAGGTGGCCCCGACTCCCTCCTAGCTCCCCCCACCGCCCCACTGCCCCCACTCTGCTCCTGAGGTGCCTTGTAGTTCTCTGCTGTTTCATGAATCCCCTTCCCTCCAACTGTACAGAGACCGGGGCCGCCAGGCCCCACTCTACACATGAGGACCCTTAGCTGGGGGGAAATGAACCTGCTGGGGTGGTACAGTGGGGGCTGCCTCCTAAGCAAGGCCTCGACTCTGAACTACCACCAGCACTCCCAGTCACCGTTCTGGAGCCCATGTCCTGCAGTGACTCAGGCGGGCAGTCCTGCCTGCTGCTTGGACAAAAACTCTGAGGCTGGTCTTTACCCCAGTCCCAGTCCTCTGCCTGCATCACTGCAGACCTTTGAGGACTGGGATGGAGTCTCGCAGGTGGGAGGGGTTGGCTACTGAGTCCAGACTTCATTCTTGGGCCAAGCTGGTCCCAGCTTCACCAGGAGGACCCCAGGCGGCCCCTCTGGACCGCAGACCAATGCTGGCAAGGCCTTCCTCACAGCAGCCCTCCCCTTGGCCTTCCCCAGCCGTTAGTATCAAGTGCAACTCCCCAACAGACAATTGAGGCCCCCTTGTCCTTGTCCTGTCTCCCAGTCCAGCGCCCCTACCTAAGTGTGGCATCAAAGCTCCCTCTGTCCCTCCTGGGACCTGGACCCACCAGAAAACCCATGGGTATGCTATCCCACCTCTGCATCAAACAGGCCTTGAGGCCGGACCTGGTGGCTTATAATCCCAGCACTTTGGGAGGCTGAGGCAGGCGGATCACCTGAGGTCAGGAGTTTGAGACCAGTCTGGCCAACATGGTGAAACCCCATCTCTACTAAATATACACACACAAAAAATAGCTGGGCATGACGGTGGATGCCTGTAATCCCAGCTACTTAGGAGGCTGAGGCAGGAGACTCACTTGAACCTGGGAGTTGCAATGAGCCAAGATTGTGCCATTGCACTCCAGCCTGGGCAATAAGAGCAAAACTCTGTCTCAAAACAAACAAACAAAACCAAAAAATGGGCCTTGGATGAGGGAAGCAACCTCTTCTGCACTGTGGAGAAAGGCCCTGAGCTCTGAGCTCTGCAGTCACCGGAAGTGGGCTTGAGTTCCAGCAGGCTGTCCCGACTCTAGGCAGGTCTTTGTACCTCTCTGAACCTCAATTTTCAAATCTGGAAAATGGGGACAATGATCAACCCCATTTCAAAGGATCGGGTCTGAGGACTCAACCACGTGATGCCTGGGGTATGAGCAGCCCCAGGGCTGTCCAGAGACAGGCTCCCTACCCAACGCTATCACCCACCAGCACAGGGAAGCCCATGAGGCAGTCGTAGATGAAGACTATGGTGGTCACGAGGCCCGTGATCTGCAGGGAGGTTCTGGCAGGCTCCGAGCCGTCGATGGAGGAGCGCCGCTTGCCCTGCGCATCCTCCACTACGATGGTGGGCACGGTGAAGGCGCGGTGGTCAGCCCGGCGCCCCACCTGCACGGCCAGCGTCTGGAAGAGGGCGATGGCTGTGCAGACCACGCCCATGGCCACACTGCCACCCACCAGCAGCAGGAAGCAGACGCCGAAGCCCAGGCCGATCTCAGCCACGATGAAGCGGCAACCATGGGTGTAGAAGCGTTCACTGGTGTCGTGCCAGCCAACAGCGGGCAGGGCCGACAGGATGAAGGACACCATCCAGATGCCCATGACTGTGTGTACCGCCTGCTTCTTGGCATTGCTCAGCCTGGCACAGGGCAGGGTGGAACAGAGGGAACTGGCGTCACCCATAGGGGCTCCCCAGGCCTCTGTGGACCTGTAGAGGATCCTGATGGCCCAGGCACCCCACGCCCCCCAGCATGGCATAGTCGTGGCACAGCCAGCGTGGTGGGGCCTTGTCCGTTGCATAGGAGCTACTGCGAACATTGTCACATGTCCCTCTCCCAAGCATTCTGTATTGGCTGCTTGTGTCTAATGCAAAGCTACATGTGTGTGCCCCCAGCAGCCAATAGCTGCCCCTCCTGAGCCTCCCTGCCCTCCCAGCGTGCTGCAGGTGTGACCACTCCTGTGCACACGTGGGCATACCAGATATGTCCTTGTTTTCATGCCTTCATGGAACCTCAAGAACCCCAGAGCTTCATGTGCTCACCGGTAGTTGACAGGCCAGCAGACCATCCACATGCGGTGGTAGGAGAGGGAGGTGACGGAGAAACAGGTGGCCAGGGTGAGGGTGTAGAAGGTGGACACGAAGACCTTGCAGAGCCCCTCATTCCACTCAAAGTCGGGGTGCTGCCGCCGCAGCTGCACCACGGAGTAGGTGGCAATGGGCACGGCCACGTTGAGCATGTGGGTGGCCGAGAGTGTGCACAGCAGGAACTCCAGGGGCTTCCACTTCTTCTGCTTGGCGCCAATGCTGAGGATGCCCCAGGCGTTGGCCAGCAGGGAGAGGCCCCCACATGCCAGCCAGCCCACTGCACTGCCAGGCAGCTGCTGCTCATCACTCATGGTGCAGACCGGAGCTGGCAGGCGGCTGAGGCATCCTCCTTGGAGCCAGGCCTCGGGGAGTAGCCACCCTCACTCCTGGCAGCTCAGGGATGCTGGGGACCACGAACACCTGTGGGGGTGGCAATGGGCACTCAGTCACTCCCGCTCTGGCGGCAGCGTTGAAGCACTTGGGTACTGGGGATGGGAGATAGTGAGTGCTACACTTTGAATGTCCCCTGAAAAACTCAAGTTCAAATTTAATTAAAACTCTTGTTGAAACTTAATTGCCATCCTAATAGTATTAAGAGGTAGGACCATTTTTTTTTTTTTTTGAGACGGAGTTTCGCTCTCTCTCCCCCTGGCGGGAATGCAATGGTGCCAACCCGGCTCCTGCAACCTCCCCCTCCCGGGTTCAAGCCATTCTTGTGCCTCAGTCTCCTGAGTGGCTGGGATCACAGGCATGTACCACCATGCCTGGCTAATTTTTTTGTATTTTTAGTAGAGACAGGGTTTAATCATATTGGCCAGGCTGGTCTTGCACTCCTGACCTCAAATGACCTGCAAACCTCAGCCTCCCAAAGCACTGAGATTACAGGCATGAGCCACTGTGCCTGGCCTTATTTTATACATATATATATTACAGACAGAGTCTCACTATGTTGCCCAGGCTGGTCTCAAACTCCTGAGCTCAAGTGATCCTCCGATCTAACCCTCCTGGGTAGCTGGGATTACAGGGCGAGACATAAATCTGTTCTTTATGAGCGACTGGGTCTTAAGTCCTATGTTACAGCAGCACAAATGCTCTAAGGCAGGAAAGGACCCCGATGCACTACGACCTCTCTGGCCCTGGCTTACATCAGGCTGCTGCTGCACCCTCATCTCCAGGCCCCAGGGCCTCTTGCTCATGTCCCTGACACCCAGGGGCTGTATACAGAGGTGCCCAATAAATGCATATTCCCTCCCTTCTGTCCACTCCTGGCCAAGGCTCAATATCTGGGCTTCCTTCCAGGTTACCTGCATCTTCAGGGAGCCAGCCAAGCTGGGCCCAGATGGGCACTCCTGCCCTGTGCGTGCCCTGGCACCATCCCAGAACAAGTCCTCTTGTCATCAAGTGTTCCAGAATCCTCACACAGCCCATGCCAGAGCCCCCCTCAGTGGACGTCTCTGCAGTCTTAATTCATTTCACTCATCAGGCCACATGAGGACGCATCCGGGAGGACCATGCCCCCAAACCTCCGTTTCCCTCTCTTGCCCCCAAGTGACCTGTTGGAGTAGGGAGCTGGTTACCACTTTCATGCCCACCCTGAGAGGGGGCAGGCAGTCTGCTACATCAGCCTCCTGCTGGCCTTCCACAGCCAGGCCCCCGGCGGGGGTTAAAGCCCCAGTACAGCAGCCATGTTGCTGGGGCAAGGTCCCTGCGCCTTCTCCTTTAAAAGGGACTGACTGCAGTGCTGCTTCCATGGGGAGGCTGGGGTGGACAGGAGCCACATCTCCATAGCCCTGGGCCCAGTTCCGGCACACAGTGGGTGCTGTGGTTGCCTCCGGCAGCAAGGGCCTGGAGATGCCCTGCACACCAGACCAGAGATTAACTCTGAAGTCAGAGGAAGTGCCGATGGCCTTTCGATGTGAGCCAGGGACACAGGACACTGGGCAGCAGGTGTGTTGGGGGGGGCGGGGAGGGACCCATCCTGCCAGAGGGCCTGGGCAGGCAGTGTGTGGGAGAAGCACAGTGAAGGCCTACTGTGTGCTCTGCTCACACTTAACTGGCCTTTCTCACCCAGGGCTCGTTTAGCCTCATTTGCTCTTTCTCATGCCCTGGGTCCTTATGGGAATCTACAGCACCAGACATGCCCCATGTCCCCCAGGGAGGAAGTATCTCCAGCTCAAGGTAGGGGACCACCGCCGCCTTAGTCAAGGCCCCTGGCTCTCGGGCAGGGAGGGCAGCGATGTCCTAGCCACCAGCTGGCAGGCGCCTTGCTTCTCTTGTCCAGAGTTCTCTTTTTTTTTTTCTTTTTTAAGACAGAGTTTCGCTCTTGTTGCCCAGGCTGGATATCAGCTCACTGCAACCTCTGCCTCGTGGGTTCAAGCAATTCTCCTGCCTCACCCTCCTGAGTAGCTGGGATTACAGGCACTCACCACCACCCCCAGCTAATTTTTTGTATTTTTAGTAGAGACTGGGTCTCACCATGTTGGCCAGGCTGGTTTCTATCTGCTGAACCCAGATGATCCACCCTCCTCGGCCTCTCAAAGTGCTGGGATTACAGGCGTGAGCCACTGTGCCCTGCAGTCTTGTCCAGAGTTCTTTTGGTCTGTGGCCTGACTCCCCCTGGACATTCAGGGACCCCAAGGGGTGTGTCTCATTCATCTTGGTGCCCCTGTCCTGGACCTGCCCAGAACCCTGACCCGTGGAAGGAGCGTAGTCTGGGTGACATTGGGGCTCCTTTGCTGGCTTCCTGGGTGGGGGGACTGCTGCAGCCAGGGAAATTCCTTCCCAAATGTTTATTAGGTTTCTGCTTGCACAGTAGCTTCCTCTTCCCCATCCCAGACCCAGTGTGGGAGGCAGGGTGGTCCCTTAGACTCTCTAACAGTCCCTCCCATGTCCAGTAAACCACGCTGAGTGCAGCACAGAGGCCACATGGTATGTGAGCCCAGCACCCCAGTGAGTCACGTGACTCCTCTGTGCCTAGGTTTTCTCCTCTGTACACTGGACATGGTAATACCTTGAAAAGTGCTGTGGGCAGTTACTGCGCCATGCCAGGGAAAGTGCCTAGAATGCAGACAGGCACAGAGTAAGCACTCAGCCAAGACTCCCCATCTCCATGTCTCTCTTAAAGCCCTCTCAGCTCACTGAGCTGTGCTGTCTCTTATGGGTCAAGACACTGAGCTTGGAGGTGCCAGGGAGCCTCAGACCTGCAGGCAGATACATATTCACTGGGACCAGGACCTGGGGCAGACTAGCCTCAGGAATGAGGGGACCACAGGGCCATCTCTAGCCTTTGGGGTGCCTGGCAGCCTTCTGGGTGCTCAGAGCAGACAGAGTGTGAGTAAGCGCTTGGGTGAGAGGGCTGCAGATACCAATGGTCTTTATGCTATCAAAGAGGAAACTGGACTCATCATGCACCTAGCAGATCAGCATCCATTTCTGTCTGCCCAGGGCCGCGTTGGCTGTGAGACTGGGAGACCTTCCTTCAGATGCCCCTGTGACCTTGGCCCAGCCCAGCCCATCCTGTCCACGTGATTATTGGTGCAGGGTGGTGAGGAAGGAGCCACAGGCTGCAACCAGCCCAGCCCTTCCTGGTGCCAGTTCTTCCTCTCATCTAGCCTAATGGTGCCTTACTGCTGGGAAAGGCTCTAGGTCTGAAGGCTGGTACAGTGGGGGTGGCTCACACCTGGAATCTCAGCACTTAGAGAGGCTAAGGCAAGCGGATGGTTTGAGTCCAGGAGTTCAAAACCAGCCTGGACGAAAAACTGTCTGCACAAAAAATAAAAAATTGGCTGTGTGTGTGGTGTGCGCCTACAGTCCCAGCTACTTGGGAGGCCGAGGTGCGAGGATCACCTGAGCCTGGGGAGGTTAAGGCTGCAGTGAGCCGTGATTGTGCCACTGCACTCCACCCTGAGTGACAGAGTGAGACTCTGTCTTAAAAAAAAAAAAGAAAAAGGTTCTAGGTCTGTGGGCAGGGGCACGTGCTTCCTCCTGCACAGGGGCATGCTCCTTCAGTGAGTGCCAGCACGATTCATCCCCATGGTAAAGCTGGTCCAGCAGAAACAGAGAGGTGAAGCTGTTTGCCCTAGCCAGCACGTGCCTGAGCCAGGATCCAAACCCCACTTGCCTGACACCAAAGTCCTGGCCTCTCAAACATTAAAATGTTGGGGAACAAGGCTTTTTATTTCGTCCCTAGAGCTGAGGTCTTTCTGAGCCTCCTGTCTGCAGGGCAGGTCCCACGGTCCCCACACTGCAGATGGGAACACTTCAGGCAGAAGCTCAGGGCAACATGGAGAAGACAATGTCAGAGCTGGCTCTGGGGCCAGACACTCATGGGTGCTGTAGACCTGGGATGGGAGAGGAATGTCCTGGGGGGTAGGGGGTGGACACTGGGTTCCAAGTGCAGAGTGACAGAGGACTGGTTGTGTGGGAACAAGGTGTCCTTCTGCCTCTGGGTCAGTGACCACAAACCCACGGATTGCACCGTTTCTGTTCATTCTTCATAGAAAGGAGAGGCCACTAGGGCCAGAACCCAGGCTGGGCTCCCCCTAGTGCCGATGGGACCCAGGATGGCACTGTCTCCTGCTGAGAAGTTTCTCCTGCAGGGCACTCAGAGCATCCCTCAGCATCTCAGGATGGGGCTCTTCCCACCTCCCCGCCTACTGCAGGGCCGACTGCAGGTGCGACCGGCCTGGGACCCACCCTGGCCACGAGGCCTCCCACCGCAAGACCCGTGGGCGGGGCCCAGGCGTGACGTCACGGCTCCGGGCCAATGAGGCCGCGCGGCCCGGAGGCCCCATTGCGCAACAAAGAGAACCCAGAACTTGAAAGGATTCCCCGGGCTCGGCCCCGGCTTCCGCCCCCACGCCAGTCTCCACCCGCGCTGCAGCCGGTCTGTTCCACCGGGCCCGGCCTGGCCGTCGGCCGGAGAGTGGTGCGCAGCGCGAGGCCTTGACATCTCTGGCACGCCCCCCCCAGTCCGTGCCCTAATGGTCCCACCCCCCAGGGGCTCCAATCCAGCCCCCCGCAATCCCCGCTCCGACCCGCGTGCTCTCGCCTGCTGGTCCCCAGTGGGTCCCCCGAGTCCTGCCCCAACCCGAAGGCGTTCGAGAGACACCCTGGGAAACCTGGCGGGACTGCGGCCCCGGACCCCTCGGGGTAGCGCCGAGCAGGGGCGGGCACCGGATCCCTGGACCGCCCCGCCCCCGTCCCCTGAGAGCCCCCGGGGGCCGCGCCGCCACCCCAGATGCAGGGGAATGGAGGGAAGGGCTGGCTCCGGGGAAGTTACCCCGAAGGTCCCCCAGTTGGGGGGTGCCAGCGCTAAGCGGCGCTCGTGGACCCCCGGACCGACCCCGCGACCGACAGCGCGCGAAAAGCCCCCTCCCTCCCCGCCGGGGTCCTCCCTTCCGGCCGCCCTCGGGCCAGGGCGGCGGCGCTCACCCTGCGTTCGGGCGCCCGGGGCTCCGACTCGCTGCTCCCGCCTCTGGCTGCGGTTCCCGCGCTCCCGGGCCGAGCGCGGGCCACCGAGGGCCGCGGGGGTGGCTGCCGGCGGAGCGGCCCGCGGGCAGGGGCATGCTGGCGGCGGCCACCGGCGGCCGGCGCGCTCAGCTCGGGGGGCTCGGCCCCGCCACCCCTCCCTCCCCTGGGCGCCGCCGCCGCTTCACTCCGCTCCCGCCGCTCCGCTGCTGCGCCGGGCGGCCGGGGGCGGGGGGCGGAGCAGGGCGCATGTCTCCGCCGGGGCCTCCGCGCCGCCCCTCGGCCCGCCCCGCCCCCGCTCGCTCCGAGGCGCGGCCGCTGCGGCCGTCTGTCGGTCTGTCAGTCTGTCCGTCCGTCAGCACACACACGTGCCCCCGCCTCCGCCCGCGGTCCGGCCGAGCCGCCCTGGACCGGTGGCGCCTCCCGACAGCGCCGCGCCCCTGGCTCCCAGCTGGGCTCGGTGCACACTCCTGACGCGGCCTCCAGCCGCCGGGGCAAGACCCAGGCCGGGAGCTCTGGGGACCCGGGGGCCGAGGGAGCTGGGGCAGGAATGGACAGCGAGAACCTGGGGCCGGGGGTGAGGCTCAGGGAGGCCTTCCTGGAGGAAGCCGCATCCAAGAACTCGGAGCGGGGCGTGGAGAGGACTCGAGACTCGGACTGGGAATCCAGTCTGCAGCAGGGGCAGCGAGGGGCAAGGTTGGGCCAGTTATGGCTTCACTCTGCTCCCTGGGCCTGGGGGGGGTCCACCGAGGGAATAAGTGCACGGGCCACCGGGTGGTCCCCCTCACCGCCACGGGCTCAGAAATGTTCTCTCCGAAACTGAACACCACCGCCCAGCCCAGAGAGGCCAGGGTCTGCAGTCCAGCGCCTGAACCCCTCCCCTCCTCTCCTCCTCACTTCCATCCCTCCCGCCCCTCACTCCCTCCCAAGCCCTCCTGCCAGAACACGGGCTGTTGCCCATAGACTGACAGCCTCAGCTGACCCCACGCGGGGGGGAAACCCTCCTGCCCCTTGATGGGGGCACTGGAGAGGATTCCTCCTGAGGATCGTGCCTGTCTCTTCTAGAAAACCCCTGACCACACACAGAGTGGGCACAAGGCCTCCGGGGCTGCCTGGCATAGTGTCCTTCCATGCCTCTTGGACGCATCCATGATTAAATGCCCCTGTGTCTGGAAAAAAGTGAGCACCTGACCAGGAGAAGACCCAAACCAACTGCAGCCAGAACAGCTGCTTGGAGCTTGCCCAGCCCAGGCAGTGCTGCCCACGGCACTCCACAGTCTGCACCTGCCCAAATCGTCCCCACACCCCAGGTCCCTGAGCAGCTTTTAGGGGACTCAGGATGGGCTTTAGGGTCCATCCCATGAAGCAAAAGAAGTCTTTGTAGAGAAAGACCCCACAGTAACGTGTGGTGCTGGACAAGGGGGAACCCAATCTGTGCACACCCATACTCCCTGCGGTTTCTGGAGCAGCCAGGGCACTTAGTGCCCCTGGTGAGCCCTCTGGGGACAGGCTGGAACCCCCTCCAGGTGGCCCTGGTTATAAATAGGCACCAGCAGTGGGAGGCTAGCACAGGGCAGCTGTAATCAAGGATGGTGTTTCTAAGCCTCTCGCCTGTGACTCGGGTGAAATGGTAGAAACGCCACATTTAATTACATGGCCACGGAGAACCATGCCGCTTAGAATCACCACACTTGAGACTGCACACACAGCCACGGAGAGCCACGCCACTGTCTGGGCCTGGCTTCCCTCTGCCAGCCCAGCTCACCCACGGCTGCCTGCACCAGTGCCTCTGCCTGGCCTCAGCTGGCTCTGGTGCAGGTGGGAGATGGTCTCTGATGGCTGCCCAGCTTATTCCGTGCTGTGCTGAGATCTGGTGCAAAGTGCCTGGTGCCCCCAGGAGGCAGTTTTTAGGTGCCTGGTTTGCCCAAATCCACACGGATGAGTGGCTGAGCCAGGACTGAACTAGGGAGTCTGATGCGGGGCCCACCTTCATGTGAAGGATGTGGGTGCTTTGGAGACCCAGTCCCCTCAGTGAGCCCTGGGGCTCAGGCACTGCTGTGGCCAGCCCTGGGCCTTCTGCTTGCTCAGAAGCGTGGCCTCCTCATCGCTCTGATCCCAGGGCACCACTCTGGCATGGGTCATGGGTGGAGCAGAGTGGGGTGGCCGAAGCTTCATGTGGCTGAGCTTGCCCCCCAACCCCAACCCCCTCCCAGGCAGGAAATAACCCCGTCAGCCATGACTGGGGCCTGGGACAGATTCCCAAGCTCTTGGCTGGTGTTTCTGCACATCTGGAGCCGAGCCCTCTCTCTCCAGGCGCGCGGGAGCCTGTGCGAGGCTGCAGCTGTTGACAGGCCAGCCTTCTCCAGGCTGTGGGACAGACGTTGGGGCTTCAGGGACAGACTGAGTCGGGAACATTCTCCCAGATGCCACCTCTGGGTGTGCTTTGTTGGAGCCATGGATGCAGGTGGGGTCCTGGCCCCTGTAGTGGCCTTGGCCAGGCCAGATGCACAGATTAACCCTGCTACAGACACCCTCACCACACACGTGCTCAGATATGCAGGGACAGATGCACCCACATGAGTAGATATGTTGGTGACATGTATGCACACAGCGTCACACCAACAGCACCGACACTTTCATGCTGCCCCTCAGACCCCTGCCCCATAAGCCATCCCTATGGCCTCCTGCCTGGGTAGCTGAGGGAGTTTGCACATCAGGTACAAGGTCCTGGTGCCAGCTGGGGGGCTCCTACAGACAGGAGGTTGGGGTATCTGGGCAGTTTCTACCAAGAGGCTGGGCCAGGGTGGGGGCTCCCACAGGCTGAGCCAGGCCACATTCGGCTCTTCACACCATCACCTCTCTGAGTCTTTACGAGGAGCCCTGCCCTGTCTGTGGGAAAGCCACACAGGCTCAGAGCCAGTGTGCTATGCAAGCCAGACCATGGGGTCGTGGGGTGCTGGCACTCCCACCACGCAGCGTGGCCCTGAGTCCACATCCTCCAAGCATCTGAGCTGCCTGAGGTCCACGGAGCTGGGGTGTCTGGGGCCAGGGCACCAAACCAGGGCCCCATGGGAAATGGCCATTCACAGCCAGCAAATCACCAGCTGGACACCAATTGGTGTGGCTGTGCCTCAGGTTCTGGGGTCTACTCAGGCGCTGGTGCTGGGAGGGCTGAGACTGTCCTCGGGAGCCCCCACATCCCGTACCCCCTGGGAAAGCAGCATCCCCCTCAAGACAAATGACCACCCAGGACTTGTGGGTCCAGCCAAGCAGCAGCTTTATTAGTGGCGCTGGGTTCTCCCCATACCTTACAGTGTGCTTGGAAGCATTCCCGAGGGTTTCCATGGAATGCCTCCCGGCGCTTGGGACAACACTGTAGCATCAACACTGGGATGATATAAATAAAGCTTTGGTGTGTAGGTTTGCAGGAGAGAGTATAGGTTAACACTGTGATACGAAAACTTCAGACAACACCAGCTCTCAATGTGAATTGGGTTTCTGGCCAAGGGGGTAACTTCTAAGTGACTGGACACTGGGCCTGTTGCCATGGCTACTCGGGGCCCCGGCGGCGGGAGGAGGGTGTCTAGGGCTGGGGCTCCGCGTGGCCCTGTCGCTTCGCCTTCATCTGCAGGTACCGCCCTTTGCCTTCCTCAAAGCGCTTCTTCTCGTCCTCGGTCTCGGGCTGTGGACCACACACAGAGACAGCAGGTTAGGGTCACTGCAGAGCCAGTGCCGTGGCCTTGTGACCTGGCCTGGGCCCCTGCCCCCACCCGTGGATCTGCCCCACCCCGGAAGAGTGCAGAGTACCACGCCTCAGCTCCGCTGGCCTCCTGATGGGCCCGTTGACTGGGCTATGTTTAGCCAAGAAGCTTTAAGGGGCTGCAGGAGCCACGGGTGGCAGAACTCCACAGAGGGGACCCTGAGGGCATGGCGGGTCAGAAGCAGTCAGTGGAACTGCTGAGCCCTGTGACACCCTTACACCCCCTTTCACAGCAGGTGTAACTCCAACCCCAGGGCCTGTTTGTTACTGAACTTCAGTGGAAAATGCACTTGATAATGAAACATGGGAGCTGGGCGTGACTGGAGAGGAAGGGAGAGGGACCCTGCATTTGCTGTTCTCCCGGGAAAACCAGCTGCAACGGTCACTGTCCCTAGGAGAAGTGGGCAGATGCTGCACTGCCTGTGACCTTGAGAAGGCCTGACCCTGTACTGGGAGCAACAAGCCTGCTTTTTGGGGAGGGAGCCCTGTCACCACGCTCTGGACCATGCACTCAGGAGGCGGCACCTTGGACCCCAGGGTCCCCTTCTCATTGCCCTGGGGGCAGAGCCAACGGAACAGCTGGCCGAAGACTGGGTTCTGCCCAGGACAGTCCTGGTTTGTGTCTGTGGACCTGCTGTGATTATGAACGGCACCCCCTTTCACTCTAAGTCTTGTGGCCCTGGGCAGGTGCCACCCCTGGAGTATGAGGTGGTCACTTCTGAGGTCCTATCTATCCCATCTCCACATTCTGTCCGGCCCCTCCCTGGCCGGGAATTCAGGTTTAATGAGCTGTGCTAATTCCTCTGGGACATTTCATTGCAACATTTTGAGGGTATCTGAAAGCCAAAGAAATGGGGCAGCTGCCCTTCATTTCATCCACAATGACACCAAACTGTACAGCTATTTTTGGGCCTAAGTGTTTTATAGACAAATGGTGTATTGGCAAGAGAGAGCAGTCCGCCAGAGGATGTAATGTCAAGTTACACCAAATGCCTCCTCCCCTCTGCCCTCTCCAAAATCGGTCTCTAAATGTCACCAGGTGTAAACTGTCAAAACCTCGCCGGCCTGGAGCCAATGGAATCTTCGGGTATTTAAAGAAATAGGTGGCCCTCCTTGCAGCGATCCTGGTTCCCCTTTGAAGAGTCTTCAGTGTACACAGGAAAACGGGTGGCTTTTCCAAGATACTGTATTGAAGAAGTCCCTCCCGCTGCTATGGTTTGATCTCTGGCTGACTTTTAAAAATAAAATTTGAGGCTACGCAATTTGACCTGAAACAGCCCAGGGAAAATGACATGTTCTTTCTCAGTTTTAGCTGCAGTTCTAAGTGGGCAAGACCCCTGAGCTTCCTGGGGGCTGGAGGGCACAGAGTCCAGCCCCTGCAGGTGATACACAAGGCCTCCTGAAGACATGGCTACATCCTGCTGGGCACAGCTGAAGACTTCTGTGCACACTGAGGCAGAAGGTGCTAGATGAGGGCTGCTTGAACTTGTAAGTGCATCTGAATCTGCCGGTCTAGTAAATGCAGATTTGGATCCAGAGGGTCTGAGAGCTGAGACTCACTTCTAACAGAATCCCAGGTGACATGATGCTGTGGCCTGAGGACCACACCTGTGTAGTAGGGCCCTGCCCCAAATGGGGGACATCTGAAGTGGCCAAGAATGCAAGGTCAAACCCACCAGGCTGGAATGCAGGGGCCTTGTCCTCCCCTTCCCCTATGGAACTGCTTGGTGATGTGGAGGAAACCTGCAGCTCCTGTCCACCTGCAGCGGCCAAGGCGAAGGCCCAGCAGAGTGTAGCACCTACAGCCTGGCTTCCTGCCTACTTTGAAGACCCTGTAGCAGGCAGAGCAAGTGCTGTGGGGTGGGCGTGGGGTCCCAGAACTGGGAAACAAGTTAATGGGGCCTGGTGGGGTTGCCACTGGGCTCTGCTGGCTTTGGAGTGGCTATGGCAGCCTTGGTGACATCAGGGTTGGGAGCAGGAGAGCCGGGGACGGGCAGGCTGGACCGCACACAGGCGCCTCCCAGTCTGAAAGCCGGGCCCCTCTGCTGGGGTCCTCCCTCTAGCTGGTGGAGAATCTGCCCTCCACAGAGAGGAAAGATGACAAGGGCTTGGACCGAAAAATGATCCTTGAAAGCGGGAGAGAATGAGCCTGGCCCAGGAAAGGCAGCGTAGCGAGAAGAGACACAGCTGGAGCCCAGGCCCAGCTCGCAGGAGCCAGGTCCGGCCGGACGAGAGACTTCCCGGGAATGTGCAGACGTGGGAGACTGGCAAGAAACTCGGTCCCCAAGTGCCCGAGTCCTCAGGCAAGTGCTCTCAGGGACCAGAGGACCAGGAGGCTGGGGGACCAGTGGAGGCTACAGGGTGGTGATTCTTTTTGGGGTGATAGAATGTTCTGAAATAGACTGTGACGGGGGATGTCCACCTCTGTGAATAAACTTAAACCTGCTGAGTGGTATTCTGTAAGTGGGTGAACAGAACGGTATGTCATTCCATCTTAATAAAGCTGCTAAATGGTGAAAGCTCCACAGGTGAGAGCCCTCGGTGCTGGGGGGGTGGTCAGGGCTGCCAACACGTGAGATTGGCGTGAGCTAATAACAACACAGGAATTCATTCTTCTCTTTACTTTTGCATATATTTGACCTTTTCTATAATTAAAAAGCTACAAAAGAAGAAAACTAACTAGACTTAGATAGAGGAAGACGAGCCCCTCCTTTCTTCCTCAGGCACAAATGATCTCCAGGCCCCAAAGAGATAGGGCCCTGGCTTTACAAGCGGGGGGCTGCGGGCAGAGCTGCGGGGGAGGTCCAGGGCTGCCCACAGGTGCGATTTTCACCACTCCCCGCCAAGAGGTGCTGAGCGCTAACTCAGGACAAGGCTCGAAACATTCCGGTCCCATTCATAGGTGTGTGTCGGGCCCCACGCATGCGACGCCGACATGGCCCGGATGGCAGGGAGATCTGCGCCCAAGAGCCAAGAACCTCCAGGGCTTCAGACAGCCCAGCCCTCACCTCTGCCAGCCACACCCAGCAGTGGAGCCCTCGAGCCCCCTAACAATCTAGCCTTCTGGGAGTGGAATACGAGTCACTTCCCACCGTTCTCGGCATCTTTACCAGAGCTCACATCCCTCCAGCCCCCGAGGATGTGGGAGGACCACCCAACTCTGGGCCTGCAGAAGGCACTGCAGGCAAGAGTCCTCCTGCCTCTTCGCCCCTATATGGGCTGTACACGTGGGGCCAGGACTGAGCGATAAGGGGATATTCTCTGCACAACCCGTGCTTGGGGCGCGACCGGCTGTGACATCAGTCTTCCCGACAACCCCACCCAGCAGCACAGAGCTGATTATTGTTCCACTTTTACCAGTGAGGAAGTGAAGCCCAGAGAGGCTGAGTAACCTGCCCAAAGTGACAGAGCAGGTAAGGGCAGAGCCTCCATTTAAACCTGGGCTCAGAGGCTCCTCTTCAGGACATCCTATGCTGAGGGGCTTTAGGGGTGGGACTCATCAGTGGGGAGTGAGGAAGGCGATGGACTTGTACAGTCTCCATGGTGAACCAGGATGGGGGGCCTTCCTGTCTCCCCTCATCCGACCCTGGCCCTCAGCGCAGCCCAGGAGCACTTGCTGAGCTTGACCTCCCCCAGGCAGGGCCCTGCCCTGCCCTCAGCCATATCATCCCAGAACACTGCAGCTGCTGCCACCCCAGCAGCCACCAGGCCACAGAGTGTTCCCAAAGCAACACGTCCAAGGCTGTGGCTGCTTCTCTCTCGAGGTCAGTTCATGAGCAGCCTGAGGCAGGCATGAGCCCAGGCGCAGGCCATTCTTGGGGTCGTCTCCAGGCAGAGGGAGAAGCCGGTGCCCAGCAGTGGGCCCCGGGGCTGCTCGATGTGGCCCTGCTGTTTAATATTTGCAGCACTCATCAGCCAGCCTCTGCCCTCAGACAAAGCGAATGCTGTCTGATGATGGATGGATGTGCAGGAGGGCCTGCATGGGCCCCACCGCTCTTCCCCTGTCTCCGGGGATGGTGGTCTGTGCTGGATGTTCCGGGCTCTGACAGTCCAGACCAGCCCAGGACCCTCAGCGTTACTGCATGGAGCACCCACCCATGAGCACTGCCCTCCCAAGGCGAGGATGGCCTTCCTCCCTGAGTGTCCAGGGTCGTCCCTCCAGGGTGGAAGTTTATGAAGACGTCCCAGGCGCCTGAAGACCCAGGCTCACCACCCAGGGGGAGGTGGAGCAGGGCAGAGGGAGGCAGGGCAGTATCTGCCCCATGGTAGGAGGTTACTGGCCCACTTCTGGTGGGCAGCCAGCCTTCCCAGCCTGTGGCTCTGCTAAATAGCTCCCCTGCCCGAGCAACAAAGGGGCCACCTCCTCCCGCTGGGTGAGAAGCTGACAGAGCAAGACAGATGGCCCCAGCACACGGCCCCACCCACGGCCCGGCTGCTGCCTCCTGGGAGCCATCTCCTTCCACCCAGCCAAGTAAATAAATGCATACGTTGTTGGCTGTTGTTGTTTTCAATGAAGAGCTGGGGGTGGCTGGAGGAGGAAAGAGCGCTCCACGGGAAGACAGATGTCTCTCTCAGTCCCTGAGGCTGCTGGTGGGGGAAGGACTTGAGCTTCTGGGGCACTGGTCAGTGGTGCCAGTCACCAGACATCCACCTGTAGCCTTAGGCAGGCTCCCCAAGAATATGCCAGAGAGCAAAGATGGAGTGGCAAAGGCAGCCCAGAGCATGTGACACCCGTGTATCCCGGGCACCTGCCTGGTGGGAGGGGTGGGGCAGCATGGCCAGGAGCAGAACTCTGAGTCCCACGGGCCCAGCTGTGTGACCCAGGACCAGGTTTGTTCACCTGGAAACAGGAACTGAACAAAGTGACATGGCAAAGTGCTTCCCATGGTGCCGGTGACCTGAGCTCCTACACTGTGTGTGCAGGTGTCTGCGGCCCCTGGTGCATGCACGTGGGTCTGTGTGGTGGTCCTGCTGTCCTCACAAATACCTCAGAGGCCAAGTGCAGCCTGGGGGCTGATGGCTGCCCCAAGGACGTGCCCTGCTGCCATGTGGCTGCCCCAAAGGATGGCCAGATGGCCCAGGGTCACCTCAAGGTGGCGGGGCCTTCAGGGCGTCATGTCCACCCACGGGCATGGAGGGGTAGAAGGGTCCCAGGGCAGCAGGTTGACAGGACGCTCCCTCCCTGGTGGCACCCTGCACCAGGCCCCTGGCTCCCCCACAGCCTGGTGGCGGCCTGGGCCGGGGTCTACGTCTTCTTCCTCCCTCCACTTCTGGGCTCTCTTCCACCGGAGGGGAAGCCTGTGGCTTTCAGAGCTGAATGCTGCAAACCAAATGTTTTCCACTTTGCATTTTCTGTGCTTGGAGAACACACATTTGGAACGTGGTATGGAGGACAAGTGACTAAGTTCCACCCTTGGTCAAATCAATAGGTTGTGTCCTTTTTGTAATTAATGAATAGTGCAAAGAGGGTTTCCAGTGGCAATATAACAACTTCCTGTAAGCCTGAGGGACACAGACCTTCTTAATTAGGAAGCCACATAGCATGCCCTTTCCCTGTTAGCAGGAGACAAGAGGGGTCTTGGGATCATCACAAAAGCAATGAAAACATCTCATTATTGAGGACACTCAGCATGGCCGGGTGAGGGGCCCTGTGCATGGAGAAGCCAGCACTGGTGAGCTCAGCACCGGGACCACCAGCCTCACAAGCACCTGTGGCCCCCAGGGTCTCGCTCCACCTGAGGACCTCAACTTAGCGGAGCCTGTCAGCCATCCGCCGCGGCTTCTCCCAGCAGCGGCAGGCCTGGGTTAATTACCTCCTCTGCCACACCCACCCAGGGCTGCACCAGCCTCCAGCAGAAAGCAGCCGGAAGTTCCAAATAATGACGACAGTGTGGAGAGTCATAAACACCTTCACCAGGGGCTCCCCTCACCCGGCAGGACCCGCTCAGACCCAGAAAGAACTGCCCCCAAGTGGGGCTAAGAAATTCCCCTGAGTAAAGGCCAATGAGAGGCTGCTGGCAGAGGCAGGGAGATTGTCCCTACAAAGGGGAGAAGAGGTGTTGGGACTCAGCCCTGGGCGGTGGCCTCTCAGGAGCCCCTCCTGCCATCATGGAGTACTCTGGCCCCGGCATGCTCAGCTCATGGCTCCTGTGCCGGGAGTGGACATGGCGGTCCCCACGCTACAATGCCAAGAACGATCACAGCTGCCACCTGCTGAGTGCCCACTGTGGGCCAGGCCTGTGCCAAAAGCCGGGTGCTCACGGCAGACCTCTGCTCTGCATGTGTCCACTCTGTGCTGTGCCCTGTGGAGCCCTTCCGGTCCTGCTGGAGGCCAGCACCTTGCCTGCACACAGCGGGGCACAGGAGGCATTTGCTGGATGGATGAATGAATGAATGATCAAACAAATGAAGATCAAAAAGCCTTAATTCTAAACTGGGATGGTCTTTATGTCAGATTCAAAACCAGTAATTCTGCTCAAGGAACACTGGCATCATCTGTCCCCAACCAATTCCAGGGCACTCAGACCATGGAGCGCTCAACAGGAGACTGCAAAGGTGACAAAGGTGAGATGGGAGTGTCCAGCACACCTAGGCCTGGCCGCCCCCCTGGAGATGGGCCAGCTTTGCGGCCATGCTGGGGACTTGCTTCTGATCCTGCACACCCTGGGTGGGGAGGCCTCTGCATCCTTTCTACCACCATGTGGGGCCCAGGGCCTGTTTCTTCCTGCCCCTTTGCTCCAAGGGCTCAGACGTGTATCTGGCCACAAAGGGCCTTGGCCAGGGCACTCCACACCCCTTGCCGAGAGTGCTGAGCCAAGTGGGGTGGCCTCCAGCCTCCCAGGATACTCCAGGCATGAGCTCACTCTGCTGAAAACTCCAAGTCCCGTGGCCTGGCCCTCATTTGGGCCCAACAACCTTTCCAGGCCTCCCTGCCAGGCCCTTCGCTCACCTTCCGCAGCTCCCTGGGTCTAGCTAGGACACTCCCTCGGTTCACTGCACCCTCTGAAAATCCCACCCATGGCCTCTCTGGTGCAGCCACCCTCCTGGCAGTGCCCACTCTGACCCATGGCTCCACCCCACACTCTGTTGTAAGTCCCCCAGGCCTGGCTCTGAGCAGAGCCTTCTGTAAACCCCCAGGGTGTGGGGGGTGGTGGAAGAGAACATGAGCAGTTCACCATGCCCAGGTGGGTTTTTGCCCCCGGTGGCCAGTTAGGCCGAGGCGGCATCAGACGAGCTGCCTACCAGCGCTGCTCAGAAGGGCCAGCATGTGGCTATCTGGATATAGTGGATCTTCCAGAGATATGTGCAAAACAGAAACATGCAATACGGCTTGAGAAAGAGTCTGGGCTCAGGCAGAGGGAAGGCGAGAGACAGGCTGGTAGGGAGGGCCGCATGCTCTCATCTGCGCCAGCCTCCTTCGCGGTACCCATGCCTTGGGTTCTAGGCACATGGGACTCACTGGCCACTGAATGTTCCCAAGCACTAGCCAATGAGGTGACAAGAGCAGCTTCAGGATGCAGGTATTTTCCCATCACAAGACTGACGCCGGCAAAAGGCAGGCAAAAGGAACAGGGAGCCTGACACTGGATTCTGATCCTCCTGAATATTCTAGACCATGACTCACGCCTGTGGGCTGGCAGCAAGGTGGGGGTGGGAGGGGGGCAGGGCCTCCCTCACTAATGGCCAAACTCGGCCGGTGGCTCACCAAGCCCTTCCAGGAACACACCGTCAACCTCCTGCACTCCAGTAGCAGCTGAATTTCCTAAATTAGCCAACAATTAAAAATTATTCCAAAAGTTCAATCTTGGCCAAACAAACAAAGGAAGCAAATGTAGCAGCCCGCACACTGGCGTGGCAGCGTCATCCCAGGCAGGTGCGCAGAGGCTGCGTGCGGCCACCACACGGCGCTTCCACCCACTCTTGCTCATGCAATTCTCTGGGAGTCGCTGTGGCCCCTCCCTGCCTGCAGAAGCCTGCAGCAACAGGGTGTCCAGGATGCCGAGGCAGCAGGGACCCCAGGCCGTGCCCCCTGACAAAGGCCCCACATGGGGACCTCTCTCTCTCTGTCCTACATCCTGGGCCGGACCTCTCTTCTTGTCCCGGCCTGGCCTGGACACGGTCAGAAATGGCCACCTCTGCTGCTGAGGCTTCTTCAAGAGGAATGGGGCCCTTCTCTACCCCGTGCCTGGGGGTCAGGCGGGTCCTGGGGGTGGGGAGTGGCGGCTACCACCCTGAAAAGCCTTGCTTCCTGCTTCCTGTTAAGTGCAAAGGGGTGAGGGACCTTCCAGTTACTGCGTCACTGAGATGGCACTGAGAGGGGACTCGGGGCAATGTCCTGGCGATGGCTCAAGCCAGACTGCCCTGCTTGTGGCCCCCACATCGGTGCATCACAAAGCGGTGGCCCTCAGCACTGCATGGCAGACAACTTTCAGAAGGCTGCAGAGGGCCTTTCAGCTGACCTCAACCCTGGGGCCCATCCTGCCCCTCCAGATGGACAGCAAGTTAAACAGTGCCCTCCTTCCAGATGCTCTGGCCCATGCCATGCTGTCCTCCTGGCTGGTGTGGGGCTTACCCAGTCCCTGCACTCATGCAGGTGAATCAGCTGAGGCTGGGAGAAGGTCATGGGGCAGCAGCAGAAGCCAGGCAGGCGCCATGTTCCAGAGCCTTCTAAAAGTTGTGTAGGTCTGTGCTGAGGCCATGCTTTCCCATAAGGCTCCAGGAGAGGCAAAAAAATCAAACTGGAGCGGAAAACTTCCGCACTAAAACGTGCCTCAACCCCCACACTTCACGGTGGGCTGCAAGGTTCAGTCACCTGCCCAGCATCGGTCCTGAGACCATCTGGGGCTGAAGCAAAGGCCCCGGGCTGAATGCGGTGGGCAGAGCGTGGGACTCCCAGGGTTTAGGTTCTCACACAGAAGGGTTCTCAGGCCAGGCTCCTCCCAGGACCCTGCAGTACAGCCTGGCTGGGAGAGAGCACAGCGGCATCTGATGACGGTGGCGAGTGGCGCCCTTTCCCAGCTAGTGAGGTCCCAGATGGGCCTGCTGGCAGCGTGACCCCTGGCGAGTCACTCCCTGCCCAGTGTCTGCCTCCTGTCTGGGGATGGGATGCATCTGTAAGCGGATGCACCAGCTCTCGGAGGGGTCGGCGTTCCTGAAGGCTCTCATTCCCATGACCTGCACCAAGGCACCACCCAAAAGGGAGCCTCCCCTGGTCCCTCCAGTCCCTTGGCACCCCCCAGGAGACAGGCAGCAGCCTGCACATCCAGCTGCCCTGTCTTCCTAAGCAGAAAGTAACCCGCTGAGAATGGCCTCTAGCCTCATGGGGCTCCCTCAACATGAAGCTGCCCGTGGGCCTCAGGGGCTCTTCCAGGTTGGGGCACGTCCGAGAGAACAAGCATGCAAGCGCGCGTTTTCCCTGTGTTCTCGGAACTCCCCTGGCTACACATGAGGCTGTTCTAAGAGGCCAGGTAAAGACGGCTGCACCCGCCTTCCTCACTGCCTCCTGCTTCCACCCAGAACACATTTCAGCGGCTAGACTGAGGCTCTGAGTCCTGGCCCTGACCACCTTGGGAGACGTGGGTCTGTGAGCGCCAGTGAGACCCTCTGGGAAGCGTGCAGGCTCGCTCCAGTTTGGAAGCCTGCTTTGCAAAGACCCTTCGTCTTTGCAGTGTGTGCAATAGAAGCCTCAGCTAATCTGGAGAGACATTCCCTCCTCAGTATGCCCAGAAGCATGAGGTCACCATGCTCCCTCAGACCCCACAGCCATGACACACCTGGAATGCGCTAGTCTTCTCCCGGGTCAGGGGCCTGGGCGAGCCCCCTGCCCCGCCCTGTCTGCACTTCCTCCTCAGGCCCAGGCTGGGACCCACAAGTTCTCAGCCAACAGCCCCAACTCCTTGGGCCTGCAGGGACTACAACCCCCAAGTCTGCAGGAATCAAAGGCAAGCACAGCCCCCCACGAGGTACCAGGGATGTCCTCCGCTTCGGCAGACACACTGGGCTCTGACCCTCCTGCAGACCAAAAAGCCTTCCCACACCTGTCTGCTGCCACCTGCCACCCGCCGTCCCTCCCCATAGGCCACTTCTCTAGCCCCTGTCAGCCCAAGGTCAGAGGGCACTGCCACAGGGAGGCCTGGCTCCACGCACTGAGTTGGCCTCTTCTAAATCAAGACTGGGAGATGCTGGCAGCTGCCCGGAGCGGGTGCAGCAGCCCCCAGCATAAAATATTCACGGAGATGCAACTCCAAACAGAGAAGCTGCATCCGTGTCAGCCAGGCCCTGGGGAAGGGAGCTAAAAATAGACAGGAGGCTGAAGAAAGCTGACATGGGGATGAGGGAGGTGACTGGGAACAGGAGGAGGGGCCGCTGGGGCACATCTGGAGGGACGGAACGCACACGCAGGTTCACCGCACGGAGCTCACACGTGCTCCCAGCCTAGAACTCGTGCTCATGCGGGCAGTCCCCAAGTGAGGACTGCAAATCTCTCTCCGGGCAGCCTGCCCCACCAGAGGCTATTTTTATCTACATCGACTTTGACTTCGTGGGCCCCAGGACACCTCAGTGAAGAATCGAAGACCATCTTTAATGAGAGAAATAACAGGCTGGATCAACATGATGGGCCACACTTGGGGACAGGTCGCCATTTCCTCCATTCAAGCAAGCGCCCTTCCCTGCCCCTCCGCAGCCCCTCCTCCTGCACTCTAACCCACCGCAAGGCGTGGAGTTCTTGAAGGGGTAGCTCCAGGACTGCTCCCCAGGTGGCTCTGGGAACATCACAGGCCGGGCCCCAAAAGCCTCCATGACACAGGCTGCTCCCCGCACGAGGCTGAACCCCCTCGGGTTGGACTCTATAGGAAGTAGGGGACGTGAGGCACAGAGGTCCCCTCCCAGAGAGCACACGGATGGCTGACCCTCGTGGTCGCTGTGCTGGCCTCCCTGAGCCAGCCGAGTGCTGGGGTAGGTACGAGTAATTCTGCCCCACATCTAGTGTGCACGGCCCAGCCAGGGGCAGCCGGGGGAGGGAACACCAACCATGCCTGCAGCCACTGCCAACCTGGAAGGATGCCCCCCTACTTTCAGCTTTCAGGGGCTGCTACTGGATGGAAGACCCCCATCAACCTGTACCAAAGTCTTTTCAAAGCATAGGCCTCTGGACCCTCCTCTGTTACACCCATGTGCATGAGCCCCACAGACTCCCACCACCCTCCACCCCCTACCCTGCGACATCCTAGCCGGGTGGCCTCGGGTGTGTCACTGTCCCCAGGCTCCCCCCGTTACAGACAGTGGCTCTGCCTTTGGTCCTCACTGTTCCCTTCACTTGAACAGTCCCCACAAGACAGCTTTTGCCCTTCCTCCCTGATGGCAGGTCTCCGCTGAGACTTTCTTTGGGAAGGAACTTATTTAAAATTGCGCCTATCCCCTGGCACACTCCAATCCCCTCATTTCCTGCTTTCTTCGTGACCCAGGACAGCATGGAACTTCCTCTATCTTCACTGTGTTCTCCCTCTGAGAGAGTGTGAGGCCACAGGGAGCGCAGGCGAACAGCAGCAGAAAATGAAGGCCCCCCATCTTCACCCACCCCACGTGGTGGGTACTGTGCCCATAACCACCATATAGATGAGGAAACTGAGGCACATGGGAACTGCATGCCTAAGGCCACACAGCTCGTAAGTTTGGAGCTCTGGCTGACCCAGGTGGCCAGGCACCTGCTCCTGGACATGTGAGCCTGATAGTCCATGCAGCATCTGTAGCGGGGGGTGCTGGGAGGGAGTCTGGGGGTGGTGCAGATAATGTTTCTCTAGAGCGGTTGTGGGTGCCCTTCTAAGGAGAAAATGCCTGAGAAACGGTGTAGCTCCAGGAGGGAGGGTCTGGGGAGGGTGGTCCAGACGGGAGCAGCAGGTGCACAGGCACCAGGCGGGAGTCAGCTTGCTGCACCTAAGCCCAGGACATGGAGGAGCCGGCGTGCATTTTGATGGGAGAGGGAGTGGCTCGGATTTTGAGGACCAGCTCCCTGGTCTGCAGGGAAGGGTCAGATTGAGAGCACCAGGAACGGAGGAGGGAGCAGCTGGGGACTGAGCAGGGGCCCATGTGGACAGGGCAGTAAGAGCTACTTGGGAGAGGCATGGAGAGGCACTGGGTGGACATGGGCATGGTGGAGTGGGAAGGAGCCAGCTGGGTCCCCAGACTTTCAGAGCAGTGCAGAGGCGGAGAGGAATTTGTTTTACGGGGGGATAATGAGTTCCATTTGGGACAAAATGTATTTGAGATGCTTTTGGAGACCCTGCTGAGAGGGGTCTGGCCAAGTCAATTGGGAGTCAACAGACACACAGGCATGGATGCGACAACCCCAGGACAGAAGGGGCACAGGTTAGGACCTGTCAAAGCCAAGGGTGAGGGGACTGCATGGTGGCCAGGGAGGCCAGGCTGTCCCTACAGGCACTACAAGTCCCCTGTCCAAGGAGCGCAGGCTTCACCGAGGGCCTGGTCAGCTGCGCCACAGCCAGGAGCGGCCAGCAGACAGGGCGTGTCCTCTCATCTGTCCACGCTGCCCGCGGAGGGAAGATGGAGCTGGGAAAGTGCATCCAGGAGGCAGGAAGGGGTCGGGGGCGGGGAAGGAGAGAGCTGCGGGAATTTGCCTGTGTGAGGTGGGAGGTTCAGCACGGAGAGCAGCCATGCTGAAAAGCATTGCGGGAGGGGCGTCGGGTCCATCGGGGAGATCAGAGCGAGCCTGGGTGAGAGCAGAGCCCATACTTCATGGCTGACAAGAGCAGGTAAGTTCAGAGAAGGCGTGTCCAAGGTGGGAGGAGAACCAGAGACGAGGCTGAAGGTCAAGGACAGAGGAGGCCATAGCCTCACAGCAGGGTCAGGGTCTGAGGATGGACTACAGACCAGCCCAGGTGACGGGGAGGCAGGATACCATCCTGCCAAGGGCCGGGGCAAGGTGGGTGGGTTTATAAGTAAAAGAGGAGGGGTGGTGACAGATGAGGGAGGAAAGAGCAGGCAGCAGAGCCAGCCTGGACGAGGCGGGGGAGGCAGCCTGGGGGGCTTTGCCACGGAAGAGGCAGTGGGGCTGGAGGCAGGAGCACTCCTCCAGCAGAAGGGGAGTGTGCCTCGTAAGCCCCAGGTAGGAGAGGGGCCTGGTCACGTGTGCTCCCTGAGGGTGGGTCACAGGCTCTGTGTTAGTGCCGTGCTGGGCCTAGCCACCATTCACGTGCCTTCCTTTCAGCCTGGCTGAGTCTTCCTCATCCTTCCCATCCAGGTCACCATCAGCTGCCCTACGCAGCCCACCAAGCCTGGGAGACGCCAGGACCCAACTCCAGCAAAGAGCTGTCCTGGAGTTGGCAGGGGGAGGGTACTCTCTGGGCCTGTCAGCTCACACACCACGCCTGGTACTGCCACCATGGGCCCTGGTGAGGCATGGGCTCCTCCACTCCACGAAGGGGCAGGGCTGGGAGAGGGGCTTGTAGGGGTCTCAGCCTCAACTGGGAACAAGGCAGCTGGGGCCACCAGGTGGCCTTCCTCAGCCACATGGGGAAGAGACAGGCTGCGCCCCAGCCTCTGGGAGGATTTTTAATGCAATGTGTGTTTGCTGCGAAGGATTTCGGTGCACGCTCCTCTCTGGCAGGCTGAGCAGTAAATGCTCTCAGATCTGTGTGGGTAGCAGACACCGCGGGGGCAGGGGCCTCCAGAACCTCTGGAATCAGGGCTCAGCCTCGTATGGCTGCAGTGCCTGCCTGCCAGTCACTTCCACTAGAGCACCAGGCTCCCAAGAGGCCTGCGGGCACCATCCCCCCTCGCTACCCGGAGGGGCAGGAAGCTACTCCGGGTCTGCTTTCCTCTTGCTCCCCTCAGTGACAGACGCAAGAGCTGGTTCAAAGAGGAATCAGGACAAGCCCAAAGGCTGCAGAGCCCCTGGGGTTTGCCAGGATGGGGAGCCTCTGTTCTTAGGACAGAGACAGGGAAGCTGCCTCTCTGGGCCACGTGAAACTTGCCAATGTCTGTGACCCTACAGAGTCCATACCAGGCAGAGAACTACCAGCTCTCAAATGTGGCAGGGCTCAGGGGGCATGGACACACCCGGGGGTAGCGGCCCCTGTGAGCGAGTGTGTGTAGCTCAGCACACACCCACCCCACCTGCACTGCCTAAGGAGGAGAAAGGCCAGGGAGCTGGGACCCCAGCCTGAGAGCCCACCAGCCAGGCTCGGTCTGTATCAGGTAGGACGCTCGGGACAGAGCTACCTGGAGGGAGCCCACCCCTCCCTCCGGCTTCCCAGCAGGCCCTTCAGCAGGGGATGGGGGACCCGGGGCACGGTCCTCATCCCCCTCCGGTGTTCAAACACAATGCCAGGGAACGCCAAGGCACCACACTCAGAGATGACCTGGACGCCCCAGGCAGCATCCGTGCTAAGGTGCTTGTAAAGGGGCCTCTCTTGTCCTGTCTGCCCAGCCCCACTCCACGGGCCCTGGGAGTAGAGCCCAAAGGCCTCCCCGCCAGTTATGACGTGTTCCTTCTCGAGGCTCAACGGATCAACCCCGCAGCCCGAGGTCACTGGTCTGGGCAATGGCCAGGCCCGGCTCCACACTGACCCCCACTGACAGGACTGTAGGGTTCAGGCAGGCACAGATTCCCCCTGGAGGCCCAGGCACAGGGACCCTAGGGCCGCCTGGCAGGTACGTGCACTCACCACAAGCTGGGGCACGGGCAGCGACCTGCCCTCTGGGCTCAGCGACACGTAGGTGAAGAAGGCACTGGCGGCCCGGTAGCGCTTCTGAGAGCTGTCCACAACATGGTCGGCGTCCACCAAGACCTCGATCTCCATGGACTTATTGCTCGTGAAGGTCATTCGTCCCGAGATGGTGATGACGAAGCCTGTGGAGGAGGGAGGGCAGGGGTCAGGGTGGCCTCCACCCCACGGCCGGGCAGGACGTATTGGCGTTTCTGAGGCCAGCACGCAGACACTTGGTTAGGGGAAGCAGCAGCTTGGCTGACTACTAGATGTTCAAATGACAGAATTATTAGAATGTGTCGTTAGTAGCTCATGAACGTTTATCTTTCTCCCCGCATCTGCCCCAAGACGGAGTCTCACTGTATCAGCAAGGCTGGAGTGCAATGGCACAATCTCGGCTCACTGCAACTTCTGCCTCCTGGGTTCAAGTGATTCTCCTGCTTCAGCCTCCCGAATAGCTGGGATTACAGGAACATGCCACCATATCCAGCTTTTTTTTTTTTTTTTTTTCTATTTGTAGTAGAGACATGGTTTCAGCATGTTGGCCAGGCTGGTCTCGAACTCCTGACCTTATGATCTGCCCACCTCAGCCTTCCAAAGTGTTGGGATTACAGCCGTGAGCCACTGCGCCTGGCCGAATGTTTTTCTAGTGAGCAGATTTATCTGTGTAGAAACTCAGCACTGAAGGATCTTGGTGGCCATGAGTTCCAGTCCCGCCCAGGCAGGGTCTCTCGGGGGTGGGAGTGGCAGCACCCGCCAAAAGGCAGAACCACTGTGCCCCACCAGGGAGGCCGCAGCCTGCCTTCTAGGAGCTCTGGGTGTCACCTGGCTCTGTCCTTCCTCAGGTCAAGGTCAAACGTGCAACCTGCCCTGTCCACTCTCTGTCCTTGCTGGTGCCCCCCCTGAGCCACAGCTGCCCCCTACACTGCTCCAAGCACCAAGACAGAGCCTTGCATCACCTTCCACAGCCACTCCCGCCCCCAGAGGCTCTAGTGACACAGGGCAACTGCCCGTGCCCCTTGGTGGGATTGAATCATATGTGACTGTATGCTAACGCTAGGCCTCCCTTCTGGCCCCACTGGTCTTGCCCATGGGACCAGAGCTTCCTCTTCTGGACTGCTGGCCATCACACCCCTTGGCTAGAGTCCCCCACACTCAAAACAGCAGCCCCATTTCCCTGTGACTCATGACAAAGTCCAAAGTCACCTGTTCCCATACATTGTCCTCGTGTCTCTCTCTCCCCATCCACCCTAACCAACCTCTCCGTACGCCCCACGCCCCCTGGGGCACAACAGTCCATCCCGGCAGAAGCTTCCTGACCCAGAGCTGCTCTTCTGCCCCGCCGCCCTCCCCAGCGTGGGCTCTATCCTCTCGCCTACCTCAACATAATCTCTTAATCTCAGGGAGCTCAGCTCTTCCCTATAGGCAGGCATGAGAGAACCTGCCTGGGGGTAGCTATGGGCTGATCTGGGGCCCAGAAGATGTGTCGCCATGTCACCATCGATGATGTCATTGGCCACCAGGCTGCAGAAAACCCAGGGGCTTCCGGGGCAAGTGGTGCCCTGTGGTCAGAACGCCCTCCCCAGTGGCCCAGTGTGGCCTCATTCCGGGCCAGGCTCAAGGAAATCCCTGCTGGAATCTGGACGCTGGGACTTGCTCCCCAGGAACCAGAGCTGGCTTCGGGGACCTTTTAATGCCGCCTCTGGAACTCCCCAGTGTCCTAGCTCTACCGAGACAGGCCTCACAAGGCAGGTTTAGACACCCAGAGCGAGAACGCAGCCAGGTGGTGGCTGCTGGGGAGCGGTTAGCAGGCCAGAAGCAATAGTGGTTATTTCATGTAGGAAGTATCATAATGACCCATGTCACATTCAGCTTCATACTTACAGGCAGCACTTCATGCCAGTGCCAGGAGAGAAGGAAGGAGCCGTGTGGTCAGCGCCAGCAGGCGTTACGTTACGTGAGCTGCAAGGTACAGAGTCCCATGCAAAGTGCCCCCAGTCACAAGACATACCCTGGGAGGAGGGCAGGCCATGGGCCAGGCCCCAGCTAAGGAGCTAGAAGGTTCAGCGGATCAGCCCTGAGGGTCTCCTAGCATCTCTGCCTCCTTCCCCATTTGCCCAGCCACATTCCTCACTGACAACCGTGTACAACTCTCGGGGGTCACAGGCCAAAAGCAGGAATGAGCCCTTCCCATGAGCAGAAACCAACAGGAGCTTCCCTGCCGCCACAGGGTCACATATGAGGGGTCAGCCATGAGCACGCTGCCTGGAGGTGGGCAGCTTCCCGGGGTCTTTGAACACTGGCTTTTAGTTTTGAGGAGCAGCAGATAACGTGTTTTTGTTTTTGAGATGGAGTCTTCCTCCGTTGCCCAGGCTGGAGTGCAGTGGCGTGATCACAGCTCACTGCACGGCTCACTGCAACCTCTGTCTCCCAGGTTCAAGCAACTGTCATGCCTGCACTTAACTAGCTGGGATTACAGGCGTACACCACTACCCTTGGCTTATTTTTGTGTCTTTTGTAGAGATGAGGTTTTGTCTTGTTGACCAGGCTGGTCTAGAACTCTTGGCCTCAAGCGATCTGTCTGCCTTGGCCTCCCAAAGTGCTGGGATTATAATCAGGCGTGAGCCATGTCGCCCTGCCTCCATAAACGTGCTCTTGTTGCCCACAAAGGCCCCTCCTGGCACCACCCAACATGACCAGATCCTGGCTGCTCGTGGCTTTACTATGTTAGAAATCTGAAGAAACTCCTAACGTCAATCAACAATGATTTTAAACAACCAAGTGGGTTGATTATAAAAGCATAGATGTAACAACAAAGAGAACGCTGTCTGGGAGAGCCTCTTGTGGTCCATAACACAATTAACACTTCATAAACGTCAGGACAGTTTTCAATTACAACCAAAAGCTGAGACTTTTCACCCTTCAGAGAGCAACATCATTATTCTAAATAAGACAAAGGCTGTAACATTGGCTGGCAGGAAACAGTAAGATACTTTAAAGCTGGAAACTTAGTTGGACATAGTGGCGCTTGCCTGTGGTCGCAGCTACTTGGGAGGCTGAGGCGGGAGCATGGCTTGATCCCAGGAGGTGGAGGTTGCAGTGAGCTGAGATTGCATCACTGCACTCCAGCCTGGGTGACAGAGCAAGACCCTGACTCAGAAAAAAAGAAAAAAACAACTGGAAGCCTGATGTGGTCACAGGCTGGGACTTAATTTGAAACCTAGGGTTGACAGACGAATCACAAGTCCCAGTCACCTGGAGAGAGCCCAGAGTTTCCAGGGACTCTGGCTTAGGGTATCCTGCCTCACATCCCGGGATCAGAAGGCACATCCCACACATGACACCAAGGTCTCACAGGCAGCCTCTGGGAAGGGACTGTCCCAGGGCACCTGGGGGGGACCAGCTCCCACCCCAAGGGCTCTGTTCCTGCTCCAGCCCTTCCTGAAGAATTCCGGCTACAGACCTGTCGAGGTGGCTCACGCCTGTAATCCCAGCACTCTGGGAAGCCGAGGCGGGCTCATCACTTGAGGTCAGGATTTGAAACTGGTCTGATCAACACGGTGAAACCCCGTCTCTGCTAAAAATACAAAATCAGCTGGGCGTGGTGGTGCATACCTATAATCCCAGCTACTTGGGAAGCTGAGGCAGGAGAATCGCTTAAACCTAGGAGGCAGAGGTTGCACTGAGCTGAGATTGTGTCATTGCACTCCAGCCTGGGCGACAAGAGCAAAACTCTATCTTGGAAAACAAAAAAAAAAGAATTCCAGCAGGCTGGGCACGGTGGCTCACGCCTGTAATCCCAGCACTTTGGGAGGCCGAGGCGGGTGGATCACGAGGTCAAGAGATCGAGACCATCCTGGTCAACACGGTGAAACCCCGTCTCTACTAAAGCTACAAAAAAATTAGCTGGGCATGGTGGCGCATGCCTGTAATCCCAGCTACTCAGGAGGCTGAGGCAGGAGAATTGCCTGAACCCAGGAGGCGGAGGTTGCGGTGAGCCGAGATCGCGCCATTGCACTCCAGCCTGGGTAACAAGAGCAAAACTCCGCCTCAAAAAAAAAAAAAAAAAAAAAAAAAAAGAATTCCAGCTATAGGCACTTTGTCAACTCCAGGATGGCTGTTGAGGCACACATCAAATCCTTCTCTCTGCCTCCTCCAGGTCACATGGAGGCCCCCCTGCAGCACCGAAGCCTCCCTGGGGACACAGGTTCATCCAGGTGGGGTTGGGGTGATGAGCGACTGGCCTCAGCCTCTACAAGAGCCCCTACTAGCCCACTCCCTGCTTTCCACACCCCACCAGAGTGGCCTTCTGTGAGCTCCGTGAAGCTCCTGGCCCCTGTGGCCTCCCCCTAGAAAAGCCCTCCTTCCGCCCTGACCTGGTTCATCTTCTGTACCTCGGCTCAAGCATCCCTTCTCCGGGGAGCTGCCCAGGACAGCTCGGTCCCCTCCCCTGCACCCCCTCTAGAACAGTCCTCCACTCCTGCAGAGCCAACGACCCCGTTTGCACTGGTACACTTGTTGGCTTGTCTATTTCACGGATGTGTCTCCCTCCAGCCTGGAAGTCCCACGATGGCAGGGCTGGGCCCAGGGGGCCCAAAGCAGATATCCTGTTGACTAGCTGGACCCCTCTAGGGGCCCATGATGCTGGGATGTGGGTCATACGGGGACGCCAGGCCACCAGAGACTCAAGCTGGACAGAACCCCATTAGAGCACCAGGCCCGCATCCTCCAGGAGCAGATGCTGAGCAGCTCCAGGTCAGGAGTGCATGGGAGCGTGGCCGGCAGTCCCTTCTGATCCCTGCTGGCCAGCAATTCCTTCCAGTCTCAAATTCAGTGCCTCTCCTGCAAGCAGCCTGCCCCGGAGCCCTGCACCTGTCCACCTCCCTGCCTCCCCGCAAGAGGGTGGAGCGCCTGGGGGCAGTCACGTGCTAGGCACACAGCTGTCACCTGCCCACAGGGCAGCCCAGACTGGCTCCGCCCTTCCTGCCAATTCCTCCACGGTGCTGCCATGTGCTGTCATTCCTCCTACTGGGTCAGAGCCTGGACCATCCAGGCTGCTGGCCAAATCGTGACCGTGCCCACATGTCCCTCCACCAAACGTGGAGGTGGGTGAGGCTGGTCATGCATCACAGAGCTGAAGACAGTGGTCCAGGTGGCTCTCAGGAGCACTGGACTTGATACGAAAGCCAGAGGCAGGGCCTGACAAGCACTCCCTGCAGACCTGGCTGAGTCACACGGAGGTAGGGACACTCCAGGATCTCCCAGTGATGAGGGGAGCTCAGGCCTCCTTCCCTTGAGGTCTGGCTTGATTCAGCCCTCCCCCAAGGCACGAGAAGGGCAGGAAGCGGGGTCCACCCTTGCCTTGCCTGCCAGCAGTGTCCATGTGTATCCTGTGGTGAACCTGGCACTAGGCAAAGTTGGGACATTGTGGGGTCCATCCAAGGAAGAGAACCCCAAATCTACTTCCACGTACCTGTCTCAGAAACCACCAAAGCCAACACAACCCCACGCAGTGCCAGGCTCCGCCATGATGAGGCAGCCAAGACTCGGAGGGCTCCATGGGGACAAAAAGATCCCTGGTCCTAACAATCAGCCCACGAGCCGGGGCACCGCCTTGGGATGACCCTACCACGTCATGCATCCAAATGCGCCTGCAGTCGAGGTGGCTGGTTTATTTAAAAGATGGGTGGGACCAGCTAGAGGAGAAAAACGGATTAACCAAGAAGAGCATCTCCCTCTGAGCGGGGCATCAGCACCCGCCTAGGTCAGGTGTGGGTGTTTGCTTAGTTCTGGGGAAGGCGGCCAGCAGGGAAGTGCCTGGTCCTCTTTGAGCCTCTCTAGCAGAAACAGCAGCCAGGACGCTGATGAAGCCAGGCGCTCATGACAAAGTGTCTCATCAGGAAAGGCAGGACTGTTCAAGCCCCTGGAGTAAATATCTGTCAAGGCCACAGTTTCCAGAGGCTATGCAGTCGCACGGGAGGGGGCCTAAGGTCCACAGCCATGGAGTCAGAGGAGCCTGGGCTTGAATCCAGGCTTGGCCAATGAGCAGGGGCAGGCCAGGAGACTGCACTGTGCCTCAGTTTCCTCTTCTGCAAATGCTTTCCATATGCACCCAGCTTCAGAGAAGCAGGGGAGCAGGAGACCCAGCCATGACTCACTCACAGTGGCTCTCCATCAGGGGCTCCACAGGCCTCCTGAGCATTTTGGGGTAACTTCCTCCACATTTTTTTTTTTTGAGATGAAGTTTTGCTCTTTGTTGCCCAGGCTGGAGTGCAGTGGCATGATCGCGGCTCAGTGTAACCTCCGCCTCCCGCGTTCAAGCAATTCTCCCATCTCAGCCTCCCAAGTAGCTGGGATTACAGGTGCCCACCACCACACCTGGCTAATTTTTGCATGTTTAATAGAGACAGGGTTTAACCATGTTGGTCAGGGTGGTCTCAAACTTCTGACCTCAGGTGATCTGCCTGCCTCGGCCTCCCAAAGTGCTGGGATTACAGGCATGTGCCACCACGCCTGGCCACTTCCTTTACATTTTTAAAGGAGACACAGTCAATCCATGTGGTTCTATCCTTGCTCTGTAGCCATATTGATGCCAACTGCCCAAATTCATTATGTCACATGACATAGGACCAGGACAATAATTTGGGGTGGGGCCTGAGTTCGCCCCAGAGGCTCTGTTGGAGAGGCTTGCAGGAGATAAAAGGAATCATACAAGGTAATAAAAAGTGACTTTTTTTTTTTTTCTGAGACGGAGTCTCACTCTGTCACCCAGGCTGGAGTCTGCCGCCTCCGCCTCTCAGGTTCAAGCAATTCTCCTGCCTCAGCCTCCCAAATAGCTGGGACTACAGATGTCAGCCACCACACCCGACTAATTTTAGTATTTTCAGTAGAGACCGGGTTTTACTATGTTGGCCAGGCTGGTCTCAAACTCCTGACTTTGTAATTCGCCTGCCTTGGCCTCCCAAAGTGCTGGAATTACAGGTGAGAAGCGACATTTAAACAAATCACTCCCTATGGTTTGCTTTTTCTCAGGAGACACATTTACACTAGGCAAGAAGCCACTTCCCATGCTGTACAACTGAGTCTGATGAGCATCTGTAAGGGAGTTTCTATGTTTTCAGCTTTTGAAGCCTTAAAAAAAAAACCCTTCCCATGCTTCCTGAGCTCCAGGAGGTGAGCGGTTGTAGCAGCTCCAACACTGAGGTCTGGCTGTGTGTTCTGTGCTGACCCTGTAGGCACCCCCCAACATCAGCATGGTCTAAGAGGTGGGGCTTGGCTGTGCTCACAGGACCCCAATCCATAAGGTCCCTCCAGCCCCTAGTTCCAGTGCAAACACTTCGAGAGGCTGGGGGAACAGGAAGGCTCGCTGCCTCCACTCCCTTCTCCCAAACCTCCCAGGGGCCCAGTGTCTGTGGCTGAAGGGGCCTGGGACAGGGCAACGGGGCATTTTCTCTCCTGCTGCCTTGAAATCACCCAGGACTGAGGAGGCCCTTCTTCCTCTCCAGGGCCCCTGCCTGTCCACACGGCTTGGTAGAGGGGGAAGCAGAGCGCACAGGTGGCTGAGCCCTGCCTGGCTGCCTCTATGTCAGGTGGGACTAACTAGCCACTAAGGTAGACAGAACAACGACCCTCAGAGATATCCCCCGCCTAATTTGAACCTGTGAACATGTTACCTTATATAGCAAAAAGGACTTTGCAGATTTGATTAGGTCAAGGACTTCAAGACAGCAGCACAGGCAGGCTGGAGATGGTAGTGTCTGTCTTAGCCTCTGTATTCAGCAGCAAGAAGGGACCCTGGGCTGAGGCCAATGGGAGGGACACCACCCGGCAGTGTCTTCCTTGGGGCCTGAGCCTGCTAACTGTGGGAGCCCTTAATGATGCACTGCAAGCAGACTGAGAGCCAGGAGTTCCTGCACATGGGCCCAGGGAGCAGTCGCAGTCACCCCGCAGTTCAGGGCAGGCCTCAAAGATGGCTGGAGCCGCACATGATCAATGAGGGTCGAGCTTCGTCACTCACACTCCAGGCTAGTCTCCAACTCCTGACGACGGAGGCCAGGTGGTGTTCAGGCCAGGCCGTTGGGGACACCAAAGCATGGGCGCAGGGCTCTGGTCCCAGAGACCAACTGCTGGGTCTGCCCTCCCAGCCCCACCTGGAACCAGCTCCGTGGCCGTGAACAGCTTCCTTAACCCGTCGGAATTGCAGCTTCCAAATGGGAAAAACAGAGACAGCGATCGTCGCTGTCTCACTGGGCTGTGTGAGAAGTAAACGGTGTGGAGCACTTCGCACAATGCCTGGCATCAAGTGTATTAGGTAGAGTTAAAGATATCGGTGCCTGTAGTGGGCTGAATTGCGAATTACAGCCGCTTTCTGTTTTTAAGTAACTGTCGAGCCTGCCTGGAGAGGCGCAGCCCGTGAGCGCTGGCAGGTGCCCCAGCCTGACTCCCCCGACAGACGGGCGTCTCTCCAGGGGCGGCAGTAGCCAGATTTCAGCAGTATGCCAGGGATTTGAAAAAGAAAACAAAATAATAAAAAAAAAATAGCTGTTAGCAAGACTGAGAGGTTGCCAAGTGTTTCAAAGTTTAGGAACAGCTCAGCGTTTACGCTCCAAAAAGAGCTGTGGCCGTTAACGTTCATAAGAAAAGCCTGGAAACAGTGAACTGACTTCGTATTTCTTACGTAGCACACCCCAAGGCCTTTTCTAGAAGATTCCTCATTTTTCACCCAAATAGTGGAGATTGTTTCTCCCCAAGAAAACATCAACTTTAGATTTTCTTACTAAGTACTTCCAAAACTATTATGCTGAAGGTAACGATGTAACTTTTTCACACCGGTTGGCTCTGGGCATTTTAATGTCTCAACTGAAGAAAAAAAATCCACAGAGCAAGTGACCCCGCAGCTCCCATCAGGGGCTCCTCTGCTTGCCTGGGGGGCGGGGGGCTGTCCCGCTCTGTGGGTGCCAGTGGGCTCCATATGCCTTCCCCTGTGCCGGTCCCCTGGGTGCGGGCTCTGGCCTGCGGTGGCCCTCGGCTCCCCGGCACCGACTTCACTGCTGGCCTGGGGAACTCCACGTGCCTTTGCTGGGTGAACAGTTGCACAAGGCAGGAGCCCTCAGCGCTACTTCCCATTTTCCCAAGAGATCCATGGATGAAACACTCCTTCTTTCGCTCCTACTGCCTGGTGAGAGTTTTACTTGGCACACACCTGCCAAGGACCCTGTAAGTGCTTGGCCGTACCAGTTGGCGCACAGGCGGAAGGGGACAGCTATGACAAGTGGCAGCCTGTCCTGGCTGACCTGAAGTGCCAGATGGAGTGGCTCAAGCTGAATGTGGCGTGTGGCGTGTCATGCGCAGCCATGGAGGCTATGAGCAGAAGAACGTCAGGTCCCTGGCACCAAAAGGCTGCGACAGCGAAGGTGGTGCTGGGCTGGGCTGGGCTGGTGAGGGGCGAGGCTAACAGAGGTGGCCCTCTGGGGTCTAGGCAAGCACGGAGCATCCTGGAAGAGTCTGGTTCATGACGTAAATGCCAAACTTGCAACCAATAGAGCTGGGTCCATGGCAGGGTGGCAGTGGCCTCTGTGGCAGCTGGCGAGGCCTCTCCCAGCCCTGGAAGGTACCCCAAATTTGTAAGTTCCTCCTAGGCACATGCCCTTCATGGCTGAAACTGTTATCTCCTGACCCCCTGAGCCAATGTCTGGATGACACAAAGCTGCCCATGTAACTTCCTGAGAGACACACTACCCGAGCGAGAGGGCAGGCCACAGCTACGGGGCCTGGCACTTGGCTGGTGTCACACAAAATATCACTCTCCCAAGGAGGCAGTTTTATGACAGGCTGAAGGAGAGACAGCAAAGCACTTCCTGCCTGAAAAAGCCACCCCTCAGGTCTGGCTTCCATTCCACATTCCCACTGTTTGTTTTTTTTTTTCTTTTGTTCTTTTTTTTGAGACAGAGTCTCACTCTGTCATTCAGGCTGGAGTACAGTGGCATGATCTTGGCTCACTGCAACATCTGCCTCCTAGGTTCAAGCGATTCTCCTACCTCAGCCTCCCAAGTAGCTGGGATTACACATGTGTGCCACCACACCTGGCTAATTTTTGTATTCTTAGTAGAGATGGGATCTCACCATGTCAGCCAGGCTGGTCTCAAACCCCTGACCTCAGGTGATCTGACTGCCTCAGCCGCCCAAAGTGTTGGAATTACAGGCATGAGCAACCATGCCCAGCCTGTTTTTGTCTTTTAAATTGAGACAAGGTCTCACTCTGTCACCCACGCTGAGTGCAGTGGCACAATCACAGCTTACTGCAGCCTTCACCTCCTGGGATCCTGTGATCCTCCCTCCTCAGTCTCCCGAGTAGCACAGATAATTTTTAAATCTTTTGTAGCGATGGGGTCTGACCAAGTTGCCCAGTGTGGCCTCAAACTCGAGGGCTCAGGCGATCCTCCCGCCTCAGCCTCCCAAAGTATTGGAATTACAAGCATAAGCACCTGTGACCAGCCTGTTTTTTTGTTTTGTTTTTAAAGAGACAGGGGTCTCACTGTGTTGCCTAGGCTAGTCTCGAACTCCTGGACTTAAGCAATCCTCCTACCATAGCATCCTAAGTAGCCAAAACTACAGGTGTGAGACACTGTGCCCAGCCCCAGCTTCTTTTCTAATAAAATATGCTGAAATGTGCATATCAGAAAGCTACCTTCCATCTGCTAAGACAGAATAATGTGCTCCCAAAAGATGCCCACACCCGAATCCATGGCACCTGTGACCTCATGTGGCAAAGCAGACCCTGCAGACATTGACTAACTGACCGCCCTTGAGACGGGAAGATTATTCGGGGGTACCCGGGTGGGCCTGATATAACCACAGGGGTCCTATGAGAGGACGCAGGAGCGTCAGAACAAGAGGGGGATGGGATGATCTTAGCAGAGGCTGGAGGATGGCGGAGGCCATGAGCCGAGGAATGCAGGTAGCCTCAGAAGCTGGGAAAGGTGAGACTCAGATTCTTCCCTCAAGCCTCCTGGTGGGATGCAGCCTGCGGACCTGCCTTAGACTTCTGACCTCCAAAATTACGGGAGAGTGAGTGTGGGCTATTTTAAGCTACTGTGTATGGAAATGTTACAGCAGCCCCAGGAAACTCAGAGGCCACATGACTTGCAACGGGTCTCAATTCCTGGGCTTTTCCCCACTGTGGCAGATCAGCCTGTGGGAGGTAGGGGGTCCCCTCCCAGGGGACAGCGGGCTCTCAGGGCTTTTCACGTGAGGTGCACGGGCTGTGAACGGCTGCCACGGCCCTGCTGTGCCCTCAGGCTCCACCCCCCCGATGTGCCCAGTCCACCTGGCACCAGCACTTTTTCCATAAACATACAATTTTGAAAGTAATCCTTATGCTGATTGAATTTATACTTAAGGTTGAATTAATACTAACACAATACCCCAACACAAAGAACTGCAACTCCTTGGTCTATGTGACTATTTCCTGTCATTACAAAACCACTGCTTCCTGGTGCTTGTGGAGGAGACGTCACATCCATTCCCACTTCTGACACTGACCCCAGCTCCCTGCCACTCAGAGGAAAGGCCCCAGCCCTTCACCATAGCCCCGGGGCCTGCTACTGTAGAGCCTCTCATTTGGCTCTAGTGGGGCTGCTCTCTGGAGTCAGGGGCCAGGGCCAGTCCCCTGCCCAGTTGTATGCTGCTCTTCTCAAAAGTGGGGGGTCCTTGGGGGCCTGCTGGGGTCACTCCCCCTTGCATTCCTCAGATTGGCCCCTTCTCCAGGCTAATGTCAATTTCACGCTGGGTCTCACAAGGACAGGTCCCACATCCACAGAGATAGTGGCAGCCTGGGGCTGGTGAATCCCAGAGGGGATTTGACCAAGTTCATGATTTTATAAAAGTGGAAGTGATGGCCGGGCGTGGTGGCTTATGCCTGTAATCCCAGCACTTTGGGAGGCCGAGGTGGGCGGATCATGAGTTCAGGAGATTGAGACCATCCTGGCCAATATGGTAAAACCCCGTCTCTACAAAAATACAAAAAATTAGCTGGGCGTGGTGGCACACGGCTGTAGTGCCAGCTACTCAGAGGCTGAGGCAGGGGAATTGCTTGAACCTGGGAGGCAGAGGCTGCTGTGAGCCGATATCACGCCACTGCACTCCAGCCTGGTGACAGAGCAAGACTCCGTCTCAAAAAAATAAAAAAAAAAAAGTGGAAGTGAGATAGTATCTACATGAGTTACGGAGACAAAGCGATTGTAGTGGGTCCCCAAATGATACATCTCCTCACAACCTCAGGATGGGCCTTCTTGGAAGAAAGGTCTTAGCAGGTATAATTAAGCAAAAGGTCCTGAGATGAGATCGCCCTGGATTCTCCAGGTGTGTCGTGAATCCTATGACAAGTGTCCTTGTAAGAGACAGAAGAGGAAAGACACACAGAGGAGGAGGCCTTGTGACCACAGAGATAGACCGGAGTGATACAGCCACAAGCCAAGCAACGTCACGGAACAGCTGCTGCTCCCAGAAGCTGGGAGAGGTGGGAACGAATCCTCCCCTGAAGACTTCGGAGGGACCTTGGCCCTGTTGACACTTTGGTTTCAGAACTGTGGCCTCTAGAACTGGGGGCGAGCAGATGTTGGTTGTTCGGAGCCCACCAGAAAGCAACACCCGTTCTCTATAGCACAAAGCTCTGCCGGGTGCCGCATGCAACCCAAGGTGATGTTTCTGTGCCTGCCAGCGGCTCCCCGGGCTCCTGACACGGACTCGGACAATCCACAATCATGTGTGCCCCTGCCCCGGCAGCAGGGTCTGGCCCTCGAGGCCTCCTTCGTGGTATGGCCGAAGCGAGAGGCAGGCGTGGGGCTCAAGGGTATACAGCAGACCCAGAAGAGTCCGCGAGAAAGTCACATGGGAACCGTGAGGCCGGCGCCTTGCGGTTTGTCACACACCTGCCCAGTGTCACCCAGAACCCAGAGCCAGCAGGGGCCACGCCTCCCCCCAACAGCCTTGCTCTGTTTCTCTACCGAGGGGCAAGCATGTGGAGGCGGTGAGCTGATCTGACGCGCAGTGTCTGAGGGCGAGCATAACAACCCTGCTCTGACAACCCTGGCCCCACTCGGCCAGCACAGCCCTCGCCTCCCTGGAAACAACCCGGCAGGTGTGACAATCCTCTGGAAAACAACACATGAGTGTGACAGCATCCAACAGCCCCTGGATGCGACAGCGTCCCATAGGCCCTGGAGGACGCTGGCACAGAAACAGGCCAGACTCCATGGCTGCTATTTCAGTTTGGCCCAAATTCTTCTATACACAAAACAAGATGTCATCTAAGAAAACAACAAGGGTCTCTCTGTTCCTGGTAAGGAGCCCAAGGTTTCACCCAGGAGGCCCGGGCCAAAGCTGAGACTAGGTGGGGGCCTGGGGGGCCCACTGCCAGGCCCTGGGTGTGGCTCAGGACAGTGGGAATCAGGCGAGCCCCACCCAGCCTGCCCCGCACCCTCACCGCATGAAGGAAGCCAATCCAAGCGAATGTCCTGCCAGAAATTCTGGCTTCTGAAAGTGAAGGTCCCCTCCTGTTTCAGAAGAAATGTAGCCTTGCGGAAAGCCTGTCAAAGAGCTCCTCGTGTGAGTTGCCCCAGAAGCCTTCTAGACTGCTAAGCTAATTCCTGGAAAAAGCATTCGCTTCGGACTATGGTTCCTGATTTTCCTTCAAAATTAATCATCCCTATGGACGCAGGACCCTAGCGCACCTCCTAACACTCTCCCTTAAAAGTTATTTCCGGCTGTACAAGTGGTTGAGGGTGGGGACTTTGTTTTGTTTTGTTTTTGAGACACAGCCTCGCTCTGTTGGCCAGGCTGGAGTGCAGTGGTGCGATCTTGGCTCATTGCAGCCTCTACCTCCCAGGTTCCAGTGATTCTCATGCTTCATCTTCCCAAGTAGCTGGGTTTACAGGAGCCTGCCACCAGGCCTGACTAATTTTTGTGTTTTTAGTAGAGACGGGGTTTCACCATGTTGGCCAGGCTGGTCTCGAACTCCTGGACTCAAGTGATCCACCCACTTCGGCCTCCCAAAGTGCTGGGATTACAGGTGCGAGCCACTGCATCCGGCAAGGTGGGGACTTTGTGGGGAGGGTTCCCCCTTGAATGGCTTCCTCATTTCTAACAAAGCTCTTGCCTTTTCATTCTTTGGGTGCTTCGCTGAGCTTTGTGCAGAGAACACCTGATGACTGGGCTGACATTTAGCAAACAGAGTGACCATCTTGGAAAGTCTATTCCTTTCCTGATGGTTCTCTAAGGACGCTCAGGGACAACTGAGCATGGCAAGTCCTGTGGAATGCACGCACATTTCCCACTATGTACTTTGCAGCTCTATTTCACAAGGTAGCCCTAATAGTGACTTACCCAGGCAGGAGTCCTAGAAACAATGGCATGGAAAACCATGCCACAGATTCTCCTGCAGGGTCACGCACCGCCGCGCACCGCACGCAGGGCTGTGGGGGACAAGCTGAAACACCTATTTGGACCTGCTTGTTTTGGGCAGATTCTAAAATGACATTGTGGTCTATGTTTGAGGGAAACATCTATCAGTCAAGAAAAGATTCTGAGATCGGGTGTTGTGGCTTATGCCTGTAATCCCAGCACTTTAGGAAGCCAAGGAGGGTGGATCACATGAGGCCGGGAGTTCAAGAGCAGCCTAGCCAACATGGTGATACCCTGTCTCTATTAAAAATACGAAAAATTAGCTGGGTGCAGTGGCACATGCCTGTAATCCCAGCTACTCGGGAGGCTGAGGCAGGAAAATCGCTTGAACCTGGGAGGCGGAGGTTGCAGTGAGCTGAGATCGCACCACTGCATTCCAGCCTGGGTGACAAAGTGAAACGGTTTAAAAAGAAAAAAAAAAAAGATTCTGAGTGAGCCACTGTCTCTACAAAAAATGCAAAATACAAAAACTAGCTGGTTGTGGTGGTGCATGCCTGTAGTCTCAGCTACCTGGGAGGCTGAGGTGGGAGGACTGCTTGAGCATGAGAGTTCAAGGCTGCAGTGAGCAGAGATTACACCACTGCACTCCAGCCTGGGGGACAGAGTGAGACCATGTCACGGAAAAAAAAAAAAAAGGGGGCTTCTGCAAAGTGGAGGGGCGCAATGGCACAGACCATCCTTCTCCTCACCCCAGAGCACCCAAAATCCAACACGTGCCAGCCCACCTGCTCTCCGACATGCCAGGGAGGGAGCCAACCCGCCACCGTTCCAATCTCGGGTGCTTCTGCCCAGTCCTGGGCCGCCCATTGCCAGGCGTGTTCTGAGGTAGCAGCTGCCGGAGGGAGCACCAGGGCTGAGCTGCCCCTGCTTGGGCTCTGGTGGGCAGGAGCCGTGGCGAGGAGAGCCAAACTTACACTTCTTTCACTCGGTCGCCTCTCAGGACAAGGGGCTGGTCTCAGCTGACAGCTCCTCCCACGAGCTGCTTTAATGAGGAGTGCTTTAATGAGGAGGCGTCCTCAGAGTCAGCACCAGGCCCTGATGACGCTGACACCGCCCTCGGCCTTCGAGGCAGGGCTGCGGCAGGGGCTGCATGGTGCGCGACCTCATCTCGGGAGCCGTGACACTGACAGAAATCACCATGTGTCGGGGGCACCTCACTTTACTTCCACAGAGAGTGGTAATGTGAGACAAGCGTGGTGACCCCTGCTCATACAAACTGCAGAGGCCTGGCCTCCTGAGCTGGCACACGCACCCCAGGGACAGCAGGCACCATTTCCAGGCGGGGCCAGGTGGCTGGGATTGGATTTTTGTCATGGGGAAAAACCACCACTGCCCTGGGTGGCATGGGCAGGGCTGGCCCAGGAGGGGCTCCTGCGGCCTTTTCTGTACTGATCCTGCCACTGCCTATCGTGAATCATTAATTCCTCTCCCAAAATGAAATGCGCTGCTGCGAGGTTTGGTGTCCAGGGCCATGGCAGCTGTAGGCACAGGACCTTCCCAGAGCTCCGTCTGTGGAGCGTTTTCAGAGATGAGTTTAGGCAAGTCTTTAGGAGGATAATGGCCCCATCATATCTGAGTCATGGATTTTACCAGATTGAAACATCATGTCAATAAACAGCAAGGACAAGGCAAGAAACCTCAGGTTCCCGTTCCCTGGGGCAGATGGGCACACACCGAGGCCCACGTCACCCTGGGTGTGAACAGAAGACTAACTGACTCAGGGACCTGAGCGGCCGAAGGGCACTGCCTCCCTCCTCTTTGCCAGAAGAGTGGTTACCTTTTCTGATCTTGTCGTGAAAATTAATGGCGTCCACGGAAGCTGTGACGATGTTGGTCTTGCAGTGGCGTGCAGCCACAATCCCGGCAACCTCGTCCATGAGCTTCATGGTCACGCCTGCGGAGAAAGGGGCATTCAGCAGATGAGACATGGAGGCAGGGGGAGACCATTTCACATCCTGGAAACAAGTCACAAGTCAAGCTCTCCTCTCCCACTAGCCTCCAGCAAGGGCCGAGGCTGGCAGGGGTGCAGGGTGCTGGACCGCACGCGCTGTGCTTACACGCCACGTGGGGCTTCCTCAGGAGCTTTTGAAAAAAACGACCATGGCTGATATGCCAAGCCACTAACAAAACAGCCCTTTCCCTGTCCTCTATAGATATCCCATATTGCTGGAAGGGTTTGTTAAAATATCAGCTGGGACGGCTGTGATCCTAAAGTCACAGAAAAAGTGCTGGCGAGAATGTGGGGAAACCGGAACCCTCCTCCACTGCCAGCGGGACTGAAAGATGGTGCAGGTGCTTTGGAAACAGTTTGAAGGTTCATAAGAGGCTAAACACAGAGGGATATTATGACCTAGCAACTCCAATCCCAGGAATATGCCCAAAAGAAACACATGTTCAACAGAAACTTGTATAGAGATTTCACAGCAGCATGTACACATCACAGCCAAAAAGTGGAAGCAACTCAGAGGTCCATCAATGACGAATGGAGAAACAAAATGTGGCCCTTCCATACAATGGAACCATACACGCTGCACTAGGCATGAACCTTGAAAACGCTACGCAAAGCAAAAGAAGCCAGACACTAGAGACCACGCTCTGTATGCTGCCATTTATAGGAAAAGCCCAGAATAGGCAAATCCCCGCAGAGAGGGTAGTTTAGTGGTTCCTGGGGATAAGGGTTTAGGGGGAAATGGGAGTTAGTGCGAATGGGTACAGGGTCTCTTTAGGAGAAATGATAATGTTCTAAAATGGACGGCAGTAATAGTTGCACAACTCTGAATATACAAAAAAACCAACAACTTGAACACTTTATTTTTGAAACAGGGGCTCACTTTGTCACCCAGGTTAGAAATTTTTGTATTTTTTGTAGATGGGGTCTTGCTATGTTGCCCAGGCTGGCCTTGAACTCCTGGGCTGAAGTGATCTATCCACCTCACCTCCCAAAGTGCTGTGACTACAGGCATGCCACCACGCCAGGGCCAGTACACTTTAAATAGGTGAACTGTGTGCTATGTGAATCATCCTTACTACAGCTGTTATATAAAACAAACAGAGACTCACGGAAAGAATCCTGTAAGGCCAAGGCAAGCCTCAGGCTGCAGATGTCTGCTTTTGCTTAATCTCTCTTATTTGACAGACTACCACTGTGCACATGCTGGTCCTCCACCCCCCGTACAACACATATATCACAATTATTTCATTTTTTAACTTTTAAATTTATTTTTTATTTTTTTGTAGAGAAAGGGTCTCACTATATTGCCCAAGCTGATCTCAAACTCCTGAACTCAAGTGATCTTCCTGCTGCAGCCTCCCAAAGTGCTGGGATTACAGGGGTAAAGTAAGCCACTGCTCCTGGCTCTTATTTCACTTAACAACTTAAATCATATCCTTTGTTAGGCTGAACTACATGAAATTGCCAATAGTCAACCACATTTGACTTATAAAAGCAGCAAAGCGATATTAACCAACTTAACAGCTACCAGAAATCTTAGAAAGTTATGTGCATTCACTCTAGGACACAGAATGATTTCTTTTTGAGACACTCCAAGGCTGGAGTGCAGTGGCATGATCTCAGCTTACTGCAACCCCCACCTCCCAGGTTCAACCAATTCTCCTGCCTCTGCCTCCCTAGTAACTGGGATTACAGATGTGTGCCACCACACTCAGGTAATTTTTGTGGTTTTAGTAGAGACGGAGTTTCGATATGTTGTCCAGGGCTGGTCTCGAATTCCTGACGTCAGGTGATCTGCCTACCTCAGCCCTCCAAAGTGCTGGGATTACAGGTGTGAGCCACTGCACCCAGCCAAGGATACAGAATGTTCTAATAAATCCAGAGAGAGGCAGGAAACCAGGCTCCATCCCACAAGTGAAAACCAGGCTTGTACAGAGTCACATTTAAGGTAGGAATCAAATGCCCATAGCATCCAGCAGGTAAAGCTGGAAAGAGCAGAAATAGTGGAGGCCCCAATCAGAGGCCAGCCAGGGCCCCCTGCTGCTTGGCTCCTGCCTAGTGCCCCCCACGGGGACCCCATTCTTCAAGAAACACATCCACCTAACGAGAGGCACACATCTTGTGTGCATCTGGACTCTACCAACTGGGCAAAAAGATCAGCAACTGCGGAGATGTGAATACTGATTGGGTATTTGATGATATTAAGGACTTATATATATAAGTGTATTTGGGAGAATGTGATAGAGCTATTGTGGGGGTTCAAGGTAGAAAGTTATATTTTAGATACACTATCTGGGCTTGGCTTCAAAATACTGCAGCGGGAAAGAGGTGAGGCAGGAACAAGCAGGTGCTGCCCATTGCTGGTGCTGGGAGAACACGCCGGGGCTTGGGATGCTCTATACTCTGCTTTTGTGTATATCTGCCCATTCCCAAAATATAAAAAGCTAAAACACAGACATGGGTGTTATTGATTAAAGCATTATGCTTTTATTACCATGACTTTTCTCACGGGACCTGAAAGACGATCTTGCTAAATGAGGTAGGACAGGAGAGGGGAGGAGGGGCCAGGTTCACATTCACTGCACTTCCGCCTGTCCTTTCAAAGACCTGGCGCATCTGTTCGGCTCAACCTGTGCTGGGGACATCAGCATCCCGTCTTTCTTTTTTATTTTCCTTTTAAGATGAAATCTCTGTCACCCATGCTGGAGTGCAGTGGTGCGATCTCGGCTCACTGCAACCTCCACCTCCCGGGTTCAAGCGATTCTCCTGCCTCACCCTCCTGAGTAGCTGGGATTATAGGTGCCTGTCACCATGCCTAGCTAATTTTTGTATTTTTAGTGGAGATGGGTTTTTACCATGTTGGCCAGGCTGCTCTCGAACTCCTGATCCCAAGTGATGCAACCATCTTGGCCTCCCAAAGTGCTGAGATTACAGGCGTGAGCCACTGTGCCCAGCTGCATCCCCGTTTTTCAATCAGCATCCCCATTTTCAAATGAACAATGGAGGCCCTAAGTCACATAGAGGTCTGATTCTAAAGAAAGAGCGCGGGTGAAACGCTGGGAAAGTAGCCGTTTGGCAGAAGAAAGAATCCTAGGCACCAGATTCTCTCCCCCAGGCAAATAAGATGCTGCTCTGGGTGCCAGGCAGGGGAGGGCACCTCCAGGCTTCAGGCAGCTTGACTCTCACAGTTCTGCAAGGTGATTTTACGTTATTATTAGAAACAGGTGCAGCCTGGCTAAGCCACCACCAGGCTCTCCTGGTCTCTCCCCCATGGCAAGGGGCCTCCATA
>NW_022436983.1:533675-580187 GCF_009761245.1 Sapajus apella
CTATTCTAGGGCCCAGGCCATTGGGGCTGTCGTAATCCCACCACATGTGTCTATGATCAGACTGTACCCCACACCTGGAGTTTCATTCTAAGCACCAGGAACAGTGACACACAAGCAGCGGGAAATTAGGACAGTGGGGCATCCTAACTCTGGCAGACAAGGAGGTCTCTGATCTCACCTGGAAGGATCTTCGTCCACTTCAGGCCATCTGCACCTCCCAGGGAAGTCATAGTAGGATCCTGGGCCAACTCCAGGCCAACTTTAGGACTCATGAGATGACCCTTCCGGGGGAAACAATTAGAACGGCCCATAAACCAAGCGTTTGGCCTTGCAACAGCGAAGGCTCCCTCTTGGCCCCTGCAGGTGTTGAGGCAGAGATGGCAGAAGCAGAAATCCACTAGAGAGGAAGGACCTGGCAAGAAACCAGTGCCTCAGCCTCCAGGCACCCCGGTCTGTGTTTTCTCAGATGCATTTTTTAGTGTCGATCCAGTGGACTTGAGAAAAACATAGTAAAAACCACGGTCTGTTTGTCAGCTGAACTCTGGTGGCTACTTAGAGGGGAGGAAAGTGATCTCATAAAAACCAAGATTATACTCAACCGCTGTCAAGCCCTCTGTTCCCTCCTACTGGCGAGGCACAACCCTGGGCATCTTGCTGTGAGGGCCTGGGGCTGAGCCTGCTGGCTACCTGCCACCCAGAGACAGCGATGAGGTCCGATGGTCGCTGCAGAAGTGAGATCATTAGAAAGCCACGTGTTTTCATCCCATCGTGGCCTGCGTGTAAAGACTGTTACCATACAAGGCCTGTATCTATGACAGCACACACAAGACACTACAATCAATATGTTAGTTGAGAAAACTAAATTTTAAGAAAAAAATCCCAGAAAACCACAGTGCCTGCTTCACAACTGCCTTTCCCGCCACCACTGCACACCTGGGCCCCCTGCCTTGCCAGAGGGAGCCACCCGCCTTCTGGCTGGAAGTCACCATCTCCCTTTCACTTTCTTCCACCCTATTAAAAATATCAAGCGCCGAGTTTTCTCTAAGATGCTTCTTTCCAGGTTCCTACTGAAAAGCTTCATCAATTTCCCCCACTGCAGGCACAACGGGTGCTGCCAACGTTGGAAAATAACTCTGGCACATTCCAGTCCACCGCGGGCCGTCCTCATCTCCTAAGATCTGTAATTTAAAAGATGACAACAAAATTGTAGGACTTGCTGTCCTTGGAGCTGCATTCATTTCAAGCATGATTGGGGGAAAAGCAAGCCCTTCTTGGTCACTAATGCATGCACGCTAGATACCAAGGATATTTCAAATTGTAATATTTAACTGCTTACAGGTTTTTGTTTTGTGTTTTTTAAAGTATTGATCTGTCCACTGGCTTAAAAATAGAGGCTTCATTTTCTTTTCCGAAGGCCTGGCAGGCGACTGGGTCAGGCTTGCCTGCAAACCCGGGGCGGCAGTTCACAGCTCAGAGCCCGTGTGCTGCTGTCTGCTCTGTGGGCGGCAATCTGAGATGCCCCCATTTCTATATTTAATCCTAACTGACGGAGCGTGGGCGTCAGTCTCCTATATTAAGAAAACGATAGTAACTTCATCTTGTGTTAAATACCCCACCCTTTAGTAATTACAAGAGTTCTGAGAGGATCCAGCAGAGTGAGAGACCATGAGATAGCCCTGGCCTCTCTCTCCCAGGTCCAGTAACCTGCCTCTCTGTGGCTGGGACCATGGACAGAGGAAGATTCATCAGGTTGCCAGATGCCTGGGAGCATCACAGACCCAGGGAGAAGGGCCAAGAGCTGCCCACGCCCATTTATTCTTCACACTCTATAGAGTTTGAAGCAGGGAAGGGAGGAGGTCTTGAGCGCTTCACTTGCAAAATAAGGAAGCAGAGAAAGGGTGGATGGATTTTGCATCCCAACCTCCACGGAGGCCCAGGCAAGAGGAGGCCGCAGCTATGCACAAGCCTCCAGGCCCACCCCTAGGAAGGTCAGGCCAGTGAGAAGCTGCAGCCTCAGCCTGGAGTCTGCCAAAGCAAGGTCGCTTCCTGGAAGGCCCAGACATTTTGGTGGGGCGTCAGTTTCCTTCTAAGAGTCCAGGTGATGCTCCAGTTTACGAGTTTGTGTTCATCACTTGGACAGGGAAATGCTGTCAGTGAGTATCTGCCACAGTGCCCCTGGCGACCACAGGCTGGACAAGGTACCATCAAAAAAAAAAAAAGAAAAGAAAAAAGCCCCCAGCTGACCCGTACCCAGGCAGAGAAGGACGTTCTTACACTTCATAGCCTGATCTGAACCATATGCTCTGTATTTCTGGAAAGGAGTTTGTGTCCCATGATTTGAGAAGAATGACGTGCTGACCAGCAGGGACCTGGCTGAGAGGAGGACCCAGTACGGCAGGAAAAAGTGAGTTCCTGGGACAGGTGCCTGTAGCATGCTTGGACTGGGGCAGCACGAACCCCACGCCCAGTCAAGGGAGGAGGGGCCCAGGTTTCTAGGGTTGACCCCATCTTGGGGTTCAAGGTTCAAGTTTACCAGTCCCCTCGCCTCCCCCCTGGTAGCATCAGGATGGACATGAAGCTGTGCTTTGGAGCTCCAGCTGTGGAGAACGATGTTTTCAAACACCAAGATCCTAGCAGGGGGTACTGGAAGGAATGTAACGGCAGCCAGTGCCACTCGGCTTCATGAGGAAGAAAGCGATGTCCCAAAGCATTTGCTTGTTCACCTCTTGAGCCCCCTAGACCAGAAGTTCCTCAGGAGTAGGAAACGTGCCCTCTTTGTCCACCTCTCTACTTCCTTCTCCCCCCGTCTGGTGCATTGTGTCCCATGCAGCAGTGGGGGCTCCAGCCAAACAAGGTCACGGAATCAGAAAAGAACAACTGTGCCCTCTTTTGTATTTTTCAGTGAAAGTCAACTCCTCCAGGCCGGGCTCGGTGACTCATGCCTGTAGTCCCAGCACTTTGGGAGGCCGAGGCGGGTGGATCACGAGGTCAAGAGATCAAGACCATGGTAAAACCCCATCTCTACTAAAAAATACAAAAATTAGCTGGGCGTGGTGGTGCACACCTGTGGTCCCAGCTACTCGGGAGGCTGAGGCAGGAGAATTGCTTGAACCCAGGAGACGGAGGTTGCAGCGACCTGAGACTGCACCACACTGCACTCCAGCCTGGCGCCTGGCAACAGAGCAAGACTCTGTCTCAAAAAAACCCAAAACAACAACAACAACAACAACAAAAACTCCTCCTGCAGGTGCAAAAGATTGTTTCTTCACAACTGCCCCAAGAAGACCAAGCGAACAAGAGCGTCGTGGCGGAGGCCTCACTTGCACCCCTTCCCATGTTTTCTCGGCCCCCTTTCCTCTGCTCCTCCAGCAGTCTGGAGCTAAGCTGTGCTGTCCCCTGGCCTCAAGACCTGTGGCAGCGTGTTTGGTTCCCAGGCAGCTAGACGCTCGCATGGATGTTTGTCACAGGAGGCCTGACTCCCACATGACCAGCAGGGCTGTGTCTCGTCCACAGTGCCCATGGTGGAGCGTGGAGGGGCTTAGCACAGAGAAGGCGCCTGGTCACTGGTTCTCGAGGTAGAGAGTGGTCATCACGAGGTCCTCAGGTATAGCTCGCACACAGCCTGGCGCGCTCCTCTGGGTGGGGCTGACGGCACGGGGCCCACAGTCTGCATCTTCTTTCCCAGGCAGGACCTTCATTCTTCCCAGTCCAGTCATTCAGCTCCTGAATGCTGACTCCACACCAGGCCCTGCGCTAAGTGGGGACGCGGCAGTGAGCAGACAGGTCCCCACTGTGTCTACTTTCATTCTGGGGCACAGAGGCCATAGGAAAGTGTGTCAGGAGTGATGGTGCTTTGGAGCAAAAAGTAGGCGGGGGCAGTCTAATGTATACAGAACGCTCACGAGAGGTCTCTTTCCTTTTCTGCAGGGACCTGAAGAAAAACACAGGCAGCCTCACAGTTGTCTGGGGAACCCAGGTGAAGGGAAAGAACGCTTGCAGAGGGGACAGCAACCGAGCAGAGGGATCAGTGACCAGGTGGAGGAACAGCAGCCGGGCAGAGGGAACCGCAATCAGCCGGAGGAACAGCAGCCAGGCAGAGGGAACCGCAGCCAGGGGTAGGGAACCTCTACCAGGTGGAGGAAACCGTGACCAGGTGGAGAGAACAGAAAAAAGAAGAGGGAACAGCAACCGCGCAGAGGGAACCGCGACCGGCGGAGGGCTCCCAGCACAGCCGGCACATCTCCCCAGACCCTGCCAGACTGCCATAGCTGGCGGGGTCCCTGGCTCTTTACTGATAAACTTATTTGTAGGCTGACAAATAACACAACATCCTGGCCACTATTTTCTGCCATGACAGCGCTCTCTGCCAAGGCCGATCAACAGTCGTGGTCGCCCTGTCGGCTTTCATTTACTCCGCTGACCCGGTGTGCACACTGCGACTTGGGGCTGACAGAGCAGGCAAAACAGACCAGGTGTCCAGCCTGAGCAGCAGAGGCAGAGTCATCCCAGCAAGGGGCTCCATGGTGACCTCACACCCCCATTCTGTACACCGAGTGCCATGGCAGTGCCTAGTAGGCTGCAACCAAAGGGTGCTTAGACTTGGACAGGACAGTGGAACAAGCTCTGATGCCCCAAATGTTACAGGCTCTATGGTGGTAAGACTTGGAGTTGGGGGACTCGAGTAGGAGGCTGGGGGACAGCTCCAAGATATGGGGAGAGGAGGGACTCAGAGTCCCTAACGGAGACATAAGGCCAGGCTGCTCCTGCCCCGAGTCCTTCTGCCTCCTTCCAGTGGATGGATTTTGTTAACTTTCTTTTCCCGGTTCCAACACTTAGGTATTTTAAATTTTCCTCTTTAAGTAATAAGCTCAAAGTTTGTCACTTCTTAAAAAATATATATATATATATATATATGGAGTTTCACTCTTGTTGCCCAGGCTGGAGTGCAATGGTGTGATTTCGGCTCACCACACCTCCATCTCCTGGATTTAAGTGATTCTTCTGCCTCAGTTTCCTGAGTAGCTGGGATTACAGGCATGTGCCACCAGGCCTGGCTAATTTTGTATTTTTAGTAGAGATGGGGTTTCTCCATACTGGTCAGACTGGTCTTTGAACTCCTGACCTCAGGTGATCCGCCCGCCTTAGCCTCATGCAGGCGTGAGCCACCACGCCCAGCTAGTTTGTCACTTTTACTCTGAGGACATCTTTAGCTGTCTCCCCGATTTTGATAGCAAGTATTACGTTTTCATTATCTTCTGCATAATCATAAGTCCAGATTTTACTTTTTCTTGGACTGGCAGTTATTTGCAGGTGTGTTTACTTTCCAGGGACTATGTTCTTGTTAAGGAGGCTTAGGCTTAATGGGTCTCACTTTAGGGAACTTATAATTAAAATGCTCTTTGTGGTCAAGTGCATGATCCTATTTTATAAACGCTCCCCTGGATATGGGAAAAAAGCTTGGGTTCTCCACGGAGCAGAACACTGTCTGTGTCTGTAATAATAAAGCCAATAAAGTAAATGTAATAAAAGTTATGAAAGTAACCGATCTTTCTTAAATGCTTCCCACGTGCCCGCTGCCTTCCCTGTGCTATTTCGTTTATTTCTAATCCCTGCATTATCTCACTGGTGAGGAGGAGACAGAGGCCTAGAGAGGTCAGGTTAGGTGAGGGCTGCGCAGGCCACAGCCTCGGGCACCATTCACATAGCTTCAGAAGTTAGAAGGAGGGTGGGCAGGTGGGGAATCCAGAGGAAGAGCAAGTCCAAGGTGAAGCTGCCACAGGCTGTGGGAGATTGGGAGGAATGACTGAGCTGCATATTAGAAAATTTGTCAGTTGCCACTTGGAGGCGGGAGCAGAGGCCATGAGGTCAGGGGAGCTTACAGGAAAAAAGGTGGGAAGAAGGGGAGGGCAGACCTCAGGTGAGCACCCACACTTAGGGGCAGGTGAAAGAAGAGGAGGCAGAGCCTCCATAGAGCTCCAGGGTTCTCACCCTGGGGCAGGAAGAACCACTCAGGGTGCAATCAACATGCGGATGCCTAGGCCCACTCCCCCAGCCACCCTGGTGCCCAACAGTGTGGGAGGATGAAGGACTTGGAAAGCATGGTGGCCTGAAATCCCATGAGGGCACCCCAGGGTGGCCAGGTCAGTGGTGTCCAATGCTCTGGAGAGGTCCAGGGACATGGGTGGGAGGGCACAGTTGCTGGATTCATTGAGACAAACCCACACTCTAGCTGTTTCTGAAGCCTCTGAATCATCAGAGCCACCCAGGGCACTTGTTACTAAAAATACAGGTTCCTAGGTTCCAACCCAGCCCTGCTGCAGCAAATCCTTCAGGAGAAGGGCCAGGGAATCTGTGTTGTTGTTGTTTTGAAAGAGTCTTGCTCTGTTGCCCAGGCTAGATGGAGTGCAGTGGCGTGATCTTGGCTCACTGTAACCTCCACCTCCCAGGTTCAAGCAATTCTCCTGCCTCAGCCTCCCAAGTAACTTGCGATTACAGGCACCTGCCACCACACTCAGCTCATTTTTGTATTTTTAGCAGAGACAGCATTTCACCATGATGGCCAGGCTGGTCTTGAACTCTTGACCTCAAGTTATCCACCTGCCTTAGCCTCCCATACTACTGTGATTACATGTGTGAGCCACCACTACCGGCCACAATCTGCGTTTTTAAAGAGCATTAAGATGGTTTTTGAGGCTCAGATGAGTTTAGGAAGCTCTGTTGTGACTCTACTTCCCTGCCACACACCACCATCCTATGCTTCCCAGTAACAGGGGAGCCGAGCAAGCCCCTCCCAATGAGGATGCCGCGTTGACTTCTGTCTCAGAGCAGAGTTAGTTTTTACTCAGAACTGATGTGAACAGTAACACTGAGGTTTTCTTCTAAGCCAGAGAACGACCCGTTGCCTCCTTCCATTCCCCTCACACTCTAAGACCCAGATACAGGACCCGGAGAAGCAACTGGAAGAACCAGGATCGTGCCCTGGGATGAGGGCCCCATGAGGGCCACAGCTAGGCTGAAGTGAGAGACATGGCTGATGCGCCCCAAATGTGCAGTGTTGGGAGGGTGCCAGTCGGGCCAGTTCCCCAGCAAAGCTGGTCTCAGGGCAGGGCTGGAGCTGCTGCTGTCCCCAAGGTTCAATCTGCCCCTCGAAGTATCTCAACTCCCTCCGTCCCCAGCTGTTAGGGTCTCTTGTGGTGTAATTCAAGGAGGATCACAATAACTAACTAAACATAGAAATGGGGCTCTTTCTGCGGCTTCTCAAAATCGCCCAAAAATGGCTACTGGGCTGCTCACTGAAGAGCACCCAGGAAGATGACAAGACAGATTTCAGAACTGGGAAACTGGCTAAGAAGGGAAATACACTCATGGACACGTGATTCCAGGAGAGCTCCTTTCTTCCAGCCGTCTGTCTTCCCCAGAGTGGCACGTTTGCCATGGCATCCTGCCCCAGCCAGTCCCCAAGAATCCCCTGGGGAGCCTGGGAAACTGTAGCTCCTGCGCTCGTCCCCCACCACACCCCTGGGGTCTGGGTCACCTGTCAGGTGCGGTCTTGGTGTCTGTGGTTTTAAGAGTTCCCCAAGCGACCTTAACAGGCAGCAGAGACGAGGCCACAGATCCAACCTTTCAGGGAAGGGGCCAACACCACCACCTCAAGCAGATGAGAGATACACACCGGGTCTGACGGAGGCGACAGAAGAGGGCAGGAGGGGAGGAAGGGCTGGCTCTAAGCCAAAGGAGGCTGCGTCTCCCTCAGTAGAGCTGGTGGCCCAGGAAGGAGCCTGAGACGGAGGGGAAGGCTCCAAAGCTGACCACAGAATGGGTGGCTGGCAGGGGACACGGAGATGGTTAAGGGGCATAAAAAAATAGAAAGAAAGAATAAGACCTACTATTTGATAGCGCAGTAGAGTGACCATGGTCAACAACTTAACTGTACATTTAAAAATAACTAAAAGAATGTAAGTGGATTGTTTGTGACATAAAGGATAAAGTCTTGAGGAAATGGATACTCCATTCTCCATGACGTGCTTATTTCTTTCTTTTCTTTTTTTTTTTTTTTTAAGACAGAGTCTTGCTCTGTCATCCAGGCTGGAGTGCAGGGTGCGGTCTCAGCTCATTGTAACCTCCATCTCCTGGGCTCAAGTGATTTTCCTGCCTCTGCCTCCTGAGTAGCTGGGATTACAGATACCCGCCACCTTGCCCAGCTTATTTTTCTACTTTTAGTAGAGATGGGGTTTTATCATGTTAGTCAGGCTGGTCTCGAACTCCTGACCTCAAGTGATCTACCCACCCTGGCCTCCCAAAGTGCTAGGATTATAGGCATGAACCACCACGCTGGCCAATGTGCTTATTTCATACTGTGTGCCTACATCAATCAAACCATCTCATGTACCCCATAAATATACACACCCATAAAAATTTTTTAAGAGGCTGTCCACGGATGGAATTCTAACTTTTTAATTACATAACAGTGAGCCCACCTGCCAAAACTGCCTGGGAAGGGCGGCCTAGAGCACAGAGATTGAGGAAGATGTGACATGGCCTGGTGGGGCCTCCAGTCTAAGCCTCAGCATCGCACAGAACGTGGGGGCAGTTCGAGTTCTCGGGCCCCTTCCAACCTCCTGAACACTTAGGGTGAGCCCAGGGAGGCAGAGCCAAGTCTCTCAGGTGAGTGCACAGCATGGCCGCCTGCGGATGGTGAACCGGTGGTGCCTGGGGCACGGGGTGGAGATGAAGGCCACTTCACTAGGAAGAAACACCCAGAAACTGCAAACCACGCGATCTGTTATTCAGCTAAATGGGTTAGTAATAAAAAGTCCCAGGAAGATCAATGATAGGCCGAGGGCTGGAGGCTGGAATGGGGAGGGAAGGTCAGGCCCACAGACAGGCAGAGGTTGTGGCCAGAAAATGGAGGGAAAATCTACAGTCCCTGCATTTCCCAGCAGAAACCTCAGGACCAGAAGACAAAGCCTTCCAAGCCCTGTAAGGAACGCTTTCCCCTAGAATGCCCTACTCAGCCAGAAGTCATCTGAGACTGCAAAGCTCAGGAAGAGGACCCTGTAGGCCCCAGGACAGAGACTATCCCTTCCTTCGTTAGTAATTCCAATGTCTACAGACGTGTCTGACCAATGGCACTCACTCACCCACAGACGTGGCCACATGAAAAGTTGAGGGTGCAGTTTCCAATATGCCTGCCACCCCTTTGGGGCTGGACGCTGGTGAAGAGACAGCTAACACGTGGCTCACCAAAGGGTACCCCAGGGCTGGCGGAACCACACAGCAGCAGAAGCCTGGGTCCCCAGCACCACGGGCTGCCTATTGGCTCTTGACCGCTCACAGCTGCATTGTTAAAAGAAAGGAAAAGTCCTCTCTCTTGTCGAAGTCATGCTATCTGGGGGGCAGCTGAGCCTTTATTCCAGTTAACATATTGCTTTTCTTGGGGAGCCACTGAAGGACACGTTTCACCAAAACCGGCAAACAGGAAAATTGAAGATCGGTGAATCCAGGCATCCAACCCAGGTGAATGGCAAGGACCGTCCCAGGAGAGCAGCTGGGAGCAGGCACAGAATGAGCAACGGGGAGGAGAGGACCGAAGGCGGAGCCCTCCAGGGAACACGGCAGGAACACGGCAGGAACAGTTCCGTGGCAGCCAGACTGTACTGAGCGTCATACGGAGCTGCTGGAGCGCATGGGGCTACCATTGGCTATGGTAGTGACAGTTTCAGGGAACGTAATCATAGAACCCCACCCAACGAGCCGGGATGGGGCTCACGCATCCGAAACTTACACATCAAGGGACAGCAACGGAGCCTCATGCTTAGGAAGCCGAGTCCTGAACCAGAAACAGCAGCTACCCCTGAAGGAGCGATGGGAGGAAGAGAGACCCACAAGCCCTCTGGATCCTTCCCACAATACTTAAGTTTAAAATAATTAACTTAAAAATAAAAAATAAAGTATCAAGGAAAAAGCCAAGGCCATCAAAAGGTAAGAAGCGAAAAATGCATGTTGAAGACTCCTCTGGGTCTGCCTTGAACAGGGCTACTAGCTGACCCCCAGAACGTCCATCTCCCAAGGTCTGGACCCCCACAGCCATCTGCTAGGTCACCCCTTCAGTCTGCACAAACAAATGTGGGGGTAGTGAAGGGGAGAACAGGGAGGAAACTGGTCTTTTCTGGGCTGAACCCTAGCACTCTGTGGAGGAGGGAAGGGGATCATGGAGTGACTCTCAGGACTCAGGGAAGACAGAAATCAAAAGCCAGGTTGGCCCTCTCCACATGCCCTTCAACCCAGAACTGCACAGACCCCGTCAACCCTCCTCCCACACGGGACGGTAACTGACCTCCACACTCTCGGCCTCACTCCCCAGATCTTTTCTATTCCCCCAGCTAAAGACACAAGGTTCTGTCTGTGCACCCAGAAAAGCAGCAATGAGCCCCTGTGTGGTGGGAGCACTGCATTCCATCTGTGATTCCAGCCAGAACACCTCCTTCCATTCCAAGACACCCTTCACGAGTTTATTGCCACCCAGACCTGTGTGTAAAGTCCTCAAGTCCAAGGCTAGCCAATGTGTGGAAATCACAGAAAACGGGAGTCGAGCGCAGCTGTTCAGACACATCCGCAGTCTAGAATTACAGAATCAAGGCTAAATTGGCATCCATTTCACCACTTTCTTCTGCAACTGGCATCTAGTGAATTACAGTTTAGGGAAGATTTTGATTCAAATGATTTTAGATGCCATTCTTGCCAACAGTACTCTACAGAAAAATACAATAAAATCACAGTTTTGTGTTTTCAACACGGCGTTTTTTATTCATTCATTCCTGGTGAGTTACCAGGCCCTATAAGAGAAGGTTAAGCTTGGTAAAATTATTAGACAGATTTTTACAAATGGTAGGCGCAAAATCCCTACTAAAATAGGCATTAAGCATTGAAAGCCATTGTAAACACTCCTTAACATACATCTTGGCATGTGCCCGTATCAATGAAGCAGCTTAGACACTGTAAATGAACATGACATGCTATAGACTTCCAAGGGGCTTTTCCAATGATTCTTCCACACCTGGCATCTCACTGATGCCTTTCAGCACATAAAGAAAGATTGGGCTTAAGGGTGTGCCAAGACAGCGATGACGGAAATGCCACATTTAGTGAAAAACGTCTAACATGTTGACAAAATAAGCAAAAGTCGCAGCACAGAGTTTCACAAACTGCAGGTAGAACGGAGCTATAAGAGGCTCAAAGGTGATACTCAGAAGCCCGGGCTTGGGCTGGCCAGGCTCTGAAGAGGGAGCTGCTGCCCACCCTGGAATTCGAGGGAGGGGAGAGATGGGACACTAGGGAAGGGGAAACAGGAGATGCTTCTGAGGCGACAGCTGTTCTCAGGACAGTGAGATACTGATTGTCACAATGTTCGTGGGCTGGGAAGTTATAAAGCAGGGCTTCCCCTGGTGAGACCTTGGTTAATCAGATTTAAGAGCAGTGCGGCCAGCACTGAGTGGAAAGAGGAAAACGATCATGACATAGAAAAAAGAAACCCAAAAGGGGACTCGTTTAAAAAAGAAACGAACTTTAGAAACATATCTCCAGGGTTCGATGGATTTACCTGCTTCAGCCTCCTGAGTAGCTGGGATTACAGGCACGTGCCACCATGCCCAGCTAACTTTTGTATTTTTCTTTTTGAGATGCAGTCTCACTCTGTCACCCAGGCTGGAGTGCAGTGGCACAATCTCGGCTCACTGCAACCCGCCTCCTGGGTTCAAGTGATTTTCCTGCCTCAGCCTCCTGAGTAGCTGGGATTAAAGAGGCGCACCACATCTGGCTAAATTTTGTATTTCTAGTAGAGACGGGGTTTCTCCATGTTAGCCAGACTGGTCTCGAACTCCTAACCTCATGATCTGCCTGCCTTGGCCTCCCAAAGTGCTGGAATTACAGGCATGAGCCACCGTGCCAAGCCCTATTTTTGGAGTTTTAGTAGAGACGGGGGTTCACCATGTTGGTCAGGCTGATCTCAAATTCCTGACCTTGTGATATGCCGCCTTGGTCTCCCAAAGTGCAGCCTGGGCAACAGAGTGAGACTCCATCTCAGAAAAAAAAAGAAAGAAAGAAACATATCTCACATCAGGACCAGGTGCAGTGGCTCAAGCCTGTGATCCCAGCACTTTGGGAGGCCAAGGTGGGCTGATCACTTGAGGTCAAGTTTGAGACCAGCCTGGCCAACATGGTGAAACCCCATCTCTACTTAAAATGCAAAGATTAGCTGAGTGTGGTGGCATGCGCCTGTAATCCCAGCTACTTGGGAAGCTGAGGCGGGAGAATTGCTTGGAGGTGGGAGAATCATTTGAACCTGGGAGGCGGAGGATGCAGTGAGACAAGATGATGCCACTGCTCTCCAGCCTAGAGCCCACTGTCCCAAACCTGAAAGTGATTGGTGCCTCTCATTCATGGAATGAGTATCTGCAAGGTTCCACTTTGACTCTCTGTGGGTGCTGGAGCTAACACAAAGACTACGATCCAGTCCCTGCTCCTGAGGTATCCCTAGTAGAAATATCAATGTAAGCCAACAGAGAGTGGGGCCATTTGAGCTGGGTTTTGAAGGATAAATAGGAGTTTTCTGAATGGAGAAGAAAAGGGAACTTGGTGTTAAAGGCAATTAGAAATAACAGCATTGTGCAAAAGTGCTTGTTATGCCTCGGGACAGATGAATAGCTCAGTACACCCAGAACAGCTGTGCCCAAACTTCACTAACCACGTACTGCCTTCACAACTTCTGCTATCACTGATGCCACTTCACTATGATCTTATCTCCCTGATGCTTTTCTTCAAATCAACTTGTTCTTAAAAGTTTACTTCAGTCTCATTCAAAATTACAGTAGCCATGAAATTATGGATTTGATACGCTATCTACGTTTTCCCTAAATCACAAAAAATAATTACTCATTATGGGCCAGGCGCAGTGGCTCACTCCTGTAATCCCAGCACTTTGGGAGGCCGAGACAGGTGGATCACGAGGTCAGGAGATCGAGACCATCCTGGCTAACACAGTGAAACCCCAACTCTACTAAAAATACAAAAAATTAGCTGGGTGTGGTGGCACACACCTGCAGTCCCAGCTACTCGGGAGGCTGAGGCAGGAGAATCACTTAAATCCCTGGAGGTGGAGGTTGCAGTGAGCCAAGATCATGCCACTGCACTCCAGCTCTGGCCTGGATGACAGAATGAGACTCCATCTCCAAAAAAAAAATTTACACATTATGAAAGTTAAAGTGTCCATCTGTGAACCTACAGCTAAATCCTCTGGGTTCCAGCTGCTCAAACTCCGGGAAGCTGAGCTCGGAACTTTAAGGCCTGTGTTGTTTGAGAAGGAATCTGTGCTTACTGGGAAAAGATAAATTCAAACATTAGAGGACAAACATTATTAACAAGCCACTGTCAGCAAGTCACAGTGCTAGCCTCCGGAGACATCAGTGCCCTGGCAAGGCCCTGCCCCTGACCCAGGGCAAGCATTAAACATCTCACGACTGTAAGATCCCGAGGCTGCATGTGACCCCCCCCGGGACTCAGTCATCCATTTAACTTTCATCACCGACTTGAAAAACGGGCACCAGCGTATTTTCTGGTTTGTTCTGTTTTTTTTGGGACAGAGTCTCACTGTCGCCCAGGCTGGAGTGCAATCTCAGCTCACTGCAACCTCCACCTCCCAGATTCAAGTGATTCTCCTGCCCCAGCCTCCCAAGTAGCTGCCACCACGCCTGGCAAATTTTTGTATTTTTAGTAGAGATGGGGTTTTGCCATGTTGTCCAGGCCAGTCTTGAACTCCTGACCTCAGGTGATCAACCCACCTCGGCCTCCCAAAGTGCTAGGACTACGGGCGTGAGCCACCACACCCGGCCTCTCAGCATATTTCTGTGATTTATTGTCAACCTTTTTTTTGAGATAAGGTGTCGCTCTGTCACCCAGGCTGAAGTGCAGTGGCATGATCATGGCTCATTACAACTTCAACCTCCTGGGCTCAGGGGATCTTCCCACCTCAGCCTCCCAGTAGCTGGGATTACAGGTGTAGCCATCACACCTGGCTTTATTTATTTTTGTTGTAGAGACAGAGTCTCCCTATGTTGCCCAGACTGGTCTCGAACTCCTAAACTCAGGAGATCCTCCTGCCTCCATTTCCCAAAGTGCACGGCCATTGCGCCTGGCCTATTCTTAAATTTATGCTTCACCAAACACAAGAGCCTCAGCTGTGTCAGATGGCAGCACGGCTCCCAGAGGAACAACAATGACCCAAGGGACAGGGTGGAGTGGCCAGGCCACTTTCTTCTTACCTCCATGCACAAAGCCGTGTAGGGTACAGTCTGAAGGCCCCACCAGGTGAATCAGGCTGGACTGGCTGTAGCTGACAGTGTTCGGCTCTGGAATTGCAAAGGAGAGAGACTGGTCATGGGGTGGACTGACTGCCACAGCTGAAAGGTCTGGCAATGCCGAAACCACCCTGAGGTCGCACAGTCAACGAATATGTCCAAAGGCGATCAGCTATGGTCTCTAAACAGGCTACACTGGGTGAAGGAGAGGCTTTCAAGGATTCATGAGCCATTCTGTTAGTGGGTCATGAGGAGACTCTCTGGAGCCATCAGTGCCCTGCAAGGCCCTGCCCAGGGGTAGCCACTAAGCCTCTCAAAGCTGTGAGATTGCGCGTGACCCTCCACTGGGCTGTAGTTAACATCGGACTTGCATTTCCAATTTTATCAGAAGTGCCACAGTGTTTCTGTAAGTTACTCCACTGGCCTGAGAATGTACAGCTCCGCAGGGTGCAAGCTCTTCCCTCCGGCCGGCCCCTACCCCATTCACTCCTCTATCGCCTCACTCTTGCGAATGCCTTGGGGGAGCTTCAGTCACCCAACACTGCAGTGCTCCTGAACTATCTTTAAGAGGCTGCACTTAAGAAAAAAAGAAGATGAAATATAGCTTCCAGTCTCTGAAAGGCAGAGCTTTCTCTTTTTTTGGAGACGGAGTCTCACTCTGTTGCCCAGGCTGAAGTACAGTGGTGCAATCTCAGCTCACTGCAGCATCCACCTCCCAGGGCCAAGCGATTCTCGTGCCTCAGCCTCCTGAGTAGTTCGGATTACGGGTATGTGCATCCACACCCAGCTAATTTTTGTATTTTTTGTAGAGACGGCGTTTCACCATGTTGGCCTGGCTGGTCTTGAACTCCTGACCTCAGGCGATCCACCTGTCTCAGCCTCCCAAAGTTCTGGGATTATAGGTGTGAGCCACCGCACCCAGTCAGAAGGCAGACCTTTCTCAACACTGTTTTTTCTCACAGGATGGAGATAAAACCCACGCAAGATCCCCTGGGCAGACACCTGTGTAAACCAGCCTGGCGTGCACACCCACCCTCTACCCCCAAGGCCTTCTGGTCAGTAACGAGACTTCATCTGTTCCCTGCCCAGGACAGCTGGCACTCAGAAAGGGCAGCTCATTCCTGCCCCACCAGCCTTGAGCTGTTGAACATAGCCCACTGGGCCATGAAATGACAGGGACTCATTACAGATTAATGCAGGTCCTTTCTAGGCCTTTGGCAAGTAATGTTTCTCAGCAGCCAAAGAGCTGGTGGGACGAAGGGTGGTCCTGACCCAGAAGCTGATACCTGGGGTCTCCTAAGTGTTCAATGTCATTTCTTTCTTTCTCTCTCTCTCTTTTTTTTTTTTTTTTGAGATGGAGTTTCGCTCTTGTTGCCCAGGTTGGAGTGCAATGGCATGATCTCAGCTCACTGCAACGCTCGCCTCCCTGGTTCAAGCGATCCTCCTGCCTCAGCCTCCTGAGTAGCTGGAACTACAGGCATATGCCACCATACCCGGCTGATTTTTGTATTCTTAGTAGAGACGGGGTTTCGCCATGTTGGCCAGGCTGGTCTTAAACCCTGACCTCAGGTGATCCACCTGCCTCGCCTCCCAAAGTGCTGGGATTACAGGTGTGAGCCGCCACTCCCGACCCAAGTGTCATTTCTGAGGCTCTGATGTGCCTCTAGGTCATGGGCTAAATTGTGTCCCCACAAATCATATGTTGAGGTCCTGACCTTGAGTGCCTCAGAATGTGACTGAGTGTAGAGAAAGGATCTTTAAAGAAGTAACTAAGTTAAAATGAGGTCATGAGGGTGGGCTGGTGTCTTCACAAGAGGAGGAGGTGAGGACAGACCCATACAAGGCAAGATGGCATCTACAAGCCCAGCAGAGAGGCCTTGGGAGGCTCCAGCCTGCCAACACCTTGTCCTTGGCCTTCCAGCCTCCAGGACTGTGAGACGAATTTCTGCCGTTTTGGTGGGCACTGTTGTCACAGCAGCCCCAGCACACAGGTACACTCCACACACACAATTTCAAACCGGTTCCTCTGCCTTCTCTCCTGGTCACTGCTAGCTGCCATGTGAGGTTCTTCATTCCTGCCCTGCGCTCGCCCTCATGCCAAGGTGTGTGGGAAAAGTAGCCTGTCATGGAGTCAGAAGCAGAGTGGAGGAGCCCCTTCCAAGAAGCCACATTCTAGGGACAGCCACATCCTAGGGACCGGCCCACCCACACACACTCCTGAATGTGCATCAAGAGGCCCTTGCATATGGGCCCCTCCGGGAGCTGGCTCAAAGCCAAGCAACAGACCCCTCCGAGCACCAAGACTTCCGAGAAGGATTCCCTGGGGGCCCCGACGTCCCTGCGTTGCAGTCAGTTCACACAACCTGTGGCTTGGCCCAAGGGAGGGGAAGCCCGTTCTCCCACCTGCCGCTTCAGTGTGGGCCTGCCAGGGTCTAGGGGTGGTCAAAACCAGCCTGCAATTGCCGAGGGCACCTTGGGCCTCAGAGGAATTGAGCATAGCCTGAAACCTACAATAGCACGAGGGGAGGGGCTCTGAGAAGAGGCCAGAAGTGTGGGGCATTGAAAGACTGGAAAAGCCTATTGTTGATTGATCTGGGAACTGAAGGAGACTGAAATCCAAAGCCCATTAAAACTCAGCCTTGTGTCGAAAAACAGATTAAGGTGTGGTTTACCCAGCCATGTGTGTCTTGAGAATGAGAAAGACCGTGGAGTGAAGTGGGATGGAAAAGCAACCACATACACCAGGCTGGGGCATGACACTTGGAAAGAATGCTGGGTGTGGTTCCCATCACGTGGAACTGGCTGGAGGCAGACAGATCAGATGCCTACCAAGTTTACGGGGAATATGAATTTGCCTGGACTGAGAAAAAGCTTTTGATGGAGAACGAGTGCGTTCCATTAACAGAAGCAGGCTTCAAAAGGTAGAATGATAAGAAACTTCTGTGAGCTAAAAGAACTTGTTCTAACCCAATTCAAAGAAACTAAGAACTTTGAAAAAAGGTTTGACGAAATGCTAACGAGAATAGACAATCTAGAGAGGAATATAAGTGAATGAATGGAGCTGAAAAACACAATACGAGAACTTCGCAAAGTATGCACAACTTTCAACAGCCGAATTGATCAAGCAGAAGAAAGGATATCAGAGGCCGAAGACCAACTTAATGAAATAAAACGAGAAGACAAGATTAGAGAAAAAAGGATAAAAAGGAATGAGCAAAGTCTCCAAGAAATATGGGACTATGTGAAAAGACCTAATCTACGCTTGATAGGTGTACCTGAATGTGACGAAGAGAATCAATCCAAGCTGGAAAATACGCTTCAGGATATTATTCAGGAAAACTTTCCCAACCTAGCAAGGCAGGACAATATTCAACTCCAGGAAATACAGAGAACACCACAAAGATATTCCTCAAGAAGACCAACCTCAAGGCACACAATCGTCACATCACATTCACCAGGGTTGAAATGAAGGAGAAAATACTGAGGGCAGCCAGAGAGAAAGGTCAGGTTACCCATAAAGCGAAGCCTATCAGACTCACAGCAGGTCTCTCAGCAGAAACCCCACAAGCCAGAAGAGAGTGGGGGCCAATATTCAACATCCTTAAAGAAAAGAACTTTCAACCCAGAATTTCATACCCAGCCAAACTAAGCTTCATAAGTGAAGGAAAAATAAAATCTTTTGTGAACAAGCAAGCACTCAGAGATTTCATCACCACCAGCCCTGCTTTACAAGAGCTTCTGAAAGAACCACTACACACAGAAGGGAACAACCAGTATCACCCTTTCCAAAAATATGCCAAAAAGTAAAGAGCATCAACATAATGAAGAATTTATATCAACTAATGGGCAAAACAGCCAGCTAGCATCAAATGGCAGTATTAAACTCACATATACTATTGTTAATCCTAAATTTAAATCGACTAAATTCCCCAATCAAAAGACACAGCCAAAACCCATTGGTATGCTGAATGCAGACCCATCTCACATGCACGGATACACAAAGAATCAAAACAAAGGGATGGAGAAAGATTTACCAACCAAATGGAGAGCAAAAATAAATAAATAAATAAAAAGCAGAAGTTGCAATTTTTGCCTCTGATAAAATAGACTTTAAAGCAACAAAGATCAAAAGAGGCAAACAAGGACATTACATAAAGATAAAAGGATCAATGCAACAAGAAGAGCTAAAGATCCTAAATATATACATACGCACCCAATACAGGAACACCCAGATACATAAGACTTATAAAGAGACTTAGACTCTCACACAATAATAGTGGGAGACTTCAACATCAATATTAGACAGATAACAGACAGAAAATTAACGAGGATATCTAGGACTTGAATTCAGATCCGGAACAAGTAAACTTAATAAACATTTATAGAACTGTCCACTTTAAATACACAAAATATACACTCTTATCAGTACCACATCACACCTACTTACAGGTTTAAATGAAATATTAGTTGGCTGCTTGTTTGTCATTTTCTTCCCCCATTTTTTTCATGTCTTCATTATTAAGCACAATTATTGGCATATCCATTTTTACACTGCATTCTAGCCCGGGCAATAAAGCAACCCTCCCATTCTCTCTCCCTCTTCCTCTTTCTTCCTCTCCTTCATTCTTTTTCTTTTCTTTTCTTTTTTTTTTTTTCTAAAAAAAAAAAGAAAAAAAAAAATCTTTTGACTATGAAAACCGTAAAGTAACCTCCCCAAACGTAGGCAGGCAGGAGGCGGGCTGAGGGCCCCATTTCCTGGTGCCCACTTGCATGAGGACATGGAGGATAATGAACAGGGAAGAACCTTCGAGGAGGCTGAGCCAGGGACCACGTAGTTCCTCCGCAAGAGCGGAATCAGAGTCTCACCAAAGATCCTTCCCCATGGCCACAGCTCAGACCCTGGCAAGAGTCATCTCTGCTTGGGCCAGGGGCTCCTGGGTAGCTCCCGTTCTTTCCTTTCTAGATGAGTGTGCTCTTCTGTTCCTTCTTCCACTGCCGTACAAAGGCTGCAAGTGCAGATAACTCATCATCTTAGTTCATCGGCTGCAGGAACATGAAGAATTGCATCTGAACACAACGGAGAAGATTGCGTGCATACAGCCAGCAGCTACACTCTGAGGTCAGCACGGAGGCCAGCCAAAAATTCAGGAGGTCATCCTTGAGGGTGAGGTACTCCAAGTGTGCAATGAACACAACAGGGATCTGGTGACTGGAGGGGCAGGGCCAGGCAGAGACGACCAAGCCTGTCTCCACACACAGCAGGGCCGTGCTGCCCTGCCTCCTCTGCAGTGGGTGTGGAAATACCACTCATGTCCAGGGAGTGAGCAGAGTGAAATGCTGCTTCCAGGCCTGACCCACGGAAACCTCAGATGTGTGAGCCTCCCCACTCTGTCCCCTTCCAAGGTAACCATCAAAGCTACCCATTAAAGAAAGTGGAGGTACAGGACTGAAGGGGCCGGAATCCCTACATCTCTACCGTTTGGAGGAAATCCAGCCCATTAGGAAAGCCTGATTTGGACTTTACCTAAGGAGGAAATGAACCTCGGCTGCGGGACCCGCAAGGGTTTTCAGGTTTGTCTGCTGCAGCAGTAAGGAAGACCTTGACTAATGCCGTGCCCAATCTTCGAACCTGCAGTTTCAAAATGATGTGAGGAGCCTGAAACAGGCCCTCAGGGTAGCAGTGGGCAAGGTTTCCACAGCCATAACACAAAACTCCCCTTTCCAGACCCCGTCCTATGTGACAAGCAATTTCCAGGGCTTCATGGGTGTTAGGTGTTTATGTCATCTTCACAAGCCTATGGTTTCGGTTTCAGTTTCACCATCTCTGGTTCCAGCTGAGGAAACTGAGGCACGGAGATGTTAAGTTCCCATGAAGGCAGCAGAGCTGGGTTCAAACCTAGGTGGTCCAACTTTAGCACCTCCCTTCCTCCCCCATCCTCTCTTGCTTCCCCCATGCTCCCAGCCCCCAAACTACTGCTTATGCGAGCAGGACTATGGGCCTGGCCAGAGGGCCAGAGGCATCGGGTGGAAGGCACTTCAGACCCTGGGCCGACCCCCAGGCCTGGCCACGCTCACCACGCTCACACCCTCGTGGATGGCTGAGGGCAGATCCTCCTGGGACTTGGCCAGAGCACTGCCTGACTCCAGGAAGCGGATCCCAATCCAAGAGCCAGGGGCTAGGTGACCTACCAAGACCCCATCTGCACTGGAAGGGCTGGACCAGGCCTAGAAGTGAACACTATTTTCAACCCAAGGGCTAGAGGCAGGCCCCTGAACTTGTGTGAGGCAGGGCTAATTTTGTCATAAGCCCTAAAAATGGACAGCCATATGGCCGCACAGTCCCTACACAGTCGAAGCTGGACAGCCGACAGCTATGAATCCGAGGAGCTCATGGTAATTTCATTTTCTCTTGTCAGATGGAGAAAACAATAAGGATAACTGGCCTTTAAAAAATTATATGATGGGCCGGGTGCAGAGGTTCACGTCTGTCATCTCAACACTTCAGGAAGACAAGGCGGGCCGATCACGAGGTCAGGAGTCTGAGACCAGTCTGGCCAACATGGCGAAACCCTGTCTCTACTAAAAATACAAAAATTCACAGGGCACAGTGGTGCATGCCTGTAATCCCAGGTAATTGGGAGGCTGAGGTACCAGAATCGCTTGAACCCGGGAGGCAGAGGTTGCAGTGAGCGGAGATCACACCATTGCACTCCAGCCTGGGCAACAGAGTGAGACTCTGCCTGGAGAAAAAAAAAAAAAAAAGCCAGGCGCGGTGGCTCACGCCCGTAATCCCAGCACTTTGGGAGGCCAAGGTGAGTGGATCACCTGAGGTCAGGAGTTGGACACTAGCCTGCCCAACATGGTGAAACCCTGCCTCTAAAAACACAAAAATTACACTAAAATTACAAAATAATTACACTAAAAATACAAAAATTAGCTAGGCATGGTGGTATGCCTGTAATTCCGGCTACTCGGGAGGCTGAGGTAGGAGAATTGCTTGCACCTGGGAAGCGGAGGTTGCAGTGAGCTGAGATGGTGCCACCGCACTCTACACTCCAGCCTGGGTGACAGAGTAAAATACTGTCTCAAAAAAAAAAATCACTAATTATAGCTGTATATATTGGACAACAGGCTTTTAAGGAACTCACAGACTCTGAGCTACCTGAAAGAGAGGCTGCCCCTGTGGAGGTTGCTAGGCAACAGTCTGAACTCTGGCTCTGAGATGAGATTCGGGATGTGGGAGGTGTGGGGGCTGGGAGGAGGCAAGTCAAAGGGCAAGATGCCCTCTCCAGGGCAGAGAGGGAGAGGCCTCCCACAGGAAGGGACAGCATGTCTCACACCCGTTAGAAAGACCCCAATGCCGGCCGGGCGCGGTGGCTCACGCCTGTAATCCCAGCACTTTGGGAGGCCGAGGCGGGCGGATCACGAGGTCAAGAGATCGACACCATCCTGGCCAACATGGTGAAACCCCATCTCTACTAAAAAATACAAAAATTAGCTGGGCGTAGTGGCGCGTGCCTGTAGTCCCAGCTACTCGGGAGGCTGAGGCAGGAGAATTGCTTGAACCCAGGAGGCGGAGATTGCAGTGAGCTGAGATTGCGCCACTGCACTCCAGCCTGGCGCCTATCGACAGAGCAAGACTCTGTCTCAAAAAAAAAGAAAAAAAAAAAAAGAAAGACCCCAATGCCAAGGACACACACTCTTCTCCCTGAGCTGCTGTACCCATTGACAAGGGCACCCCTCCCAAACCCAAACTCATCCACACTGAGCCACCAGACAGGAGACCAGGCTGATCTCAGGAGCATACTCCTGGCTCCTGAGGGCACTGGGCAGCTCTGACAAGGAGGACCAGTCTAGCCCTGCCACTGAGATGCCAGCTCCACCCAGAAATGAGAGTCAGAGATGCAGATGATCAGATATACTCAAGAAAGAATGGCCATGAGACTTCCTCAGAAACGTTTAAAAGCCAAGTCTCTAATCCAATCGTCTGAGGAAGACGCATTTTTATAAAACAAAAAAGTAAAAATAAAAGCAAATGAAAATCAGGAAATCTCGAGATTTAGAAGGCCAACTCTGAATGATATTGAATACTACATTCTGAAAAATATCATGTGTAAATTTACAGCCAATCAGAGGCTGGCAAACAACAGAATCCCACGGGTAAAGGAATTTAAACTGATTGAAAATCTTGAGTAATTTTAGTGTCCCTGACGGTCAGTCAAAGGCAGAAGCTAGGATCTAATCCATACCTCTCAAAGCCAGAGTCAGCCCGGCAGCGCTGCCCGCATCCTCAGCCCGCCACGGTCTGACACCGGCCGCAAGCCCTCTCCAGAAACCGCTCATGAAAAGGTAGGTCCAGGCAGCCCCCATGTTCCACCCAGACCCTCTCCTCCACGTCCCCTTTGTGTTAGGCTAGACGTGGCCTCTGCTCATCTCTTACAAGGGCACCTGTCACTGGATTTGGGGCCCACCTGGGTAATCCAGATGACCTCATCTCAACATCCTTAGTGTAACCCTATCTGCAAAGACCCATTTTCCATGTAAGGTCCGATTCACGGCTCTAGGTATTTGATTGTGGACATATCTTCTGACCCTGAGCACCGAATTGGTGCCTTTCACAAGACACTTTCCCCCCCTGGCATCCCATCATGGTCCTTGGGGCCTGTGTCTGACCTGCCCGCTGGGCTGCCCTCCCAAAAGCAGAGCCTGAGCACTGTCTGTCCCAGCACATGCCTCCAAGCCTGTCTGATATATTGCTATGTTGAGAAACTCGCTGTCTATTTAAATTTTATTTTTAAAAGGTATCTCAGGCCGGGCACGGTGGCTCACACCTGTAATCCCAACACTTTGGGAGACCGAGGTGGGTGAATCACAAGGTCAGGAGTTCGAGACCAGCCTGGCCAACATGGTGAAACCTTGTCTCTACTAAAAATACAAAAATTAGCCGGGCATGGTGATGTGCGCCTGTAATCCCAGCTACTTGGGAGGCTGAGGCAGAAGAATTGCTTGAACCCAGGAGGCAGAAGTTGCAGTGAGCTAAGATTATGCCACTGTAATCCAGCCTGGGCGACAGAGTAATACTTCATCTCAGGAAAAAAAAAAAAGGTATCTCTTCACTGGAGTTTCATCAAAGCAGCACTATTCTTTCTATTAATACTGATAGAGTAATTTCTTCTCTCTTTCCTTTCTTCCCTCTCCTTCCTTCCTACCCTCTCCTTCCTTCCTCTCCCTCCCTCCCTCCCTTCCTTCCTTCAATGTGAAAAGAGAAGAAAGCTACGGCAGATTCCCCAATAGTAAAGAAACCAACCTACCCAGTCCCACTGACCTAAGGTGACAACCAGTCCGCTTTCGGCAAGTTGAGGCTGGAGCACAGACTGAGTCAGAGACACAAATGTGATGCAAAGACACACAAACCCCTGTCCAAGCCTCAAGCTGACCCGTCTGGAAGTCAGGCACGTGCCTGCTATGCGCCAGCAGCCTAGCGCGGAAAGACAGGTGGTAATCTGTGCTTTCTCCAGTCCCCCCAGTCCCCCTTGATGCTGATGTGGACGAGGCCAGGGAGGTGGGCAGCCGGAACCATGCCCCGAGTCTGGGTTAGCAGGGCCAGGGTGCCTCTCCAGCATGGCTGCGAGCAGCTGGACCCCAGAGTGGAGCCCACGTCACAGGCACATCCCAGGGGAAAAGGGATTACTTGTGGCAGGTCCTGACCGATGCCGAGGGTGGCGGCAAAACAGAGAAAGCCGAGTCAGAAACCCAAACACCTGCCATGGCCGGGGTCCCTCAAGGGGCTGTGGGGGGCAGAAAACCCTCCCCAGGCTGCGTGAGGACGGTGCCCTGTGGAACCCGGCAGAGAGCATGAATGCGCCACAAACCCAGGCCGTTGCAGTGAGGCAGAGAAGCACACAGTGCATTTCAGAGGGAGTTCTCCCGCCACTATTACAACGTGACCCCCATGTGTGCAGTGGGGAGATGGGTAACACTCACTGCCTGCCCCCGAAGGCTCACCCTGTTCCTAGGGGGACTGACGCTCCCCAGGGCCCATGCCCGGAACTGTTTCTAGGAACTCGGGAGTTCCCTGGGTAGAAAGTCCTTGCTTGAGGGAAAACAACTCGTTGTGCATTTGTTTGGATTTTGGATGAACATTTTGTGAAAGCCAGAGCATTGTGACATGTGGGCAAGAGGATGGATGGACAGAAGGGACCGACACTGCAGGGAAGCTGGGCACACTACACAGCCCAGTGCCCGACCTGCAGAGCCACTCCCCCAGTCAATATCTGAACAGCGGGGCCGAGAATAGTGCCGCCTGTAGAACTGCTGCCGGTTTTTCTTTTTTGGATGAGCTGGAAATCCATCAAGAACAAGGGACCTGGCCGGGTGCTGTGGTTCACACTTACAGTCCCAGCACTTTGGGAGGCCAAGGCAGTCTCATTACTTAAGGTCAGCAGTTCAAGACCACCCTGGCTAGCATAGTGAAATCCCATCTCTACTAAAAATACAAAAATTAGCCCGGCATGGTGGCCCGTGCCTTAATATCAGGTATTCAGAAGACTGAGGCAGGGTTCAATTGCTTGAACTCAGGAGGCAAAGGCTGCAATGAGCCAAGATTGTGCCACTGTACTCCAGCCTGGGGTACAGAGTGAGACTCTGTCTCAAAAAAAGAAAGAACAAGACACTGAGTCAACATGAGCAAAAGATACAACAAAAACCAATTCCCTGTGAACAGGTGCAGCCGCCTGCCTGGCAATGGAGGACCCACGTGCAGTGCCCTCTTGAGAATTGCTGAGTTGCTCAGGTCACTTTCCAGCTGTGTGACTGGAGGGGTCTACATGGCTCAGGGCAGGGCTGGGGGACAGCCCTGTCTGGGGACCCCAGAGAGACCAGTTCCAGGAGAGTGCACTCAGCACCTGGGGATCCTCGAACAGGAGGCTCACGTAGGCCTGGTCAGCTCCTGCCTCCTATGCGTCCCCAGCGAGGAGAGGCACCTGCTGCTGGTGCCTGCGGCTCTCACCTGGGTTGAGGACTGGCTGGACGATGTCCCCATTCCTCCACTTGGTCTCCATGCGCTCCAGCTTCTGGGCTTCGTATCGCTTCCGGCCCTCCTCCTCCTGCTCCTGCCGGGAATACTGCGGGGAAACCAGAGACATGTCAGGCCCAGGTGGGACGCGGCCTCCTCCCCTTGCCCAATGGCCACAACCCTAGGCCCCTTATGTCACACAGCCTTTTGTAACTGAGACTATTTTTTCTTGTTCATGTGTATTTAATATAAGTAATAAGAATACAGAAAGAGAGGAATCCCAGGCAGCTCCACTCCCCAGAGACAACCTGGGTCAGATGTTCAGTTTAGATCCTTCCTGGACTTGCTTTTGTGCCCACAAATAGATAAAAAAGCTCTATGGTGCTGTATGTGGAGTTTAAAAGCAACTGTGTTTTGCTACTTCACTGTATCATTTAACATGGTTTTTCTAACTATGTGGGCACTTATTCCCAATTTTTCTTTATTTTTAAAATTTATTTTATTGATTTTTGAGACAGAGTCTTGCTCTGTCCCAGGCTAGAGAGCAGTGGTGTGATCTCGGCTCACTGCAACCTCTGCCCTCCGGGTTCAAGTGATTATTCTGCCTCATCCCCCCAAGCAGCTGGGACTACAGGCGCACACCACCACGCCCAGCTAATTTTTGTACTTTTAGTAGAGACCCAGCTAACTTTAGTATTTTTGGTAGAGATGATGGTTTTACCACGTTGGCCAGGATGGTCTCGATCTCTTGACCTCGTGATCTGCCTGCCTTGACCTACCAAAGTGCTGGGATTACAGGTGTGAGCCACTATGCCTGGCCCCCAATTTTTCAGTATCAAAACCATACCGATCCTAGGTTACTTATAATCATTTGCACTACACCATTCCTTCCTAGGATTCATTCCAGAATAAAGGGACCCTCAAAAAAGGCCCCACCCACTCTTCCAGGGCCACGAGTGAACAGAGGCTCTGTGTGTCGCTGCCGACCCTTGGTCAATTGAGCAGGCTATATATTTGTAGAGAACAGGCAGTCAAAGACGGAACCATCCCCCGGAGACTCTCTTAATGGATCAAGGGATTTTGACCCCAGAAGTTAAAAATAAATGTGAATATAAAACTCAGCACAGCCCAGGTATGGTGGCTCATGCCTGTAATCCCAGCACTTTGGGAGGCTGAGGCGGGTGGATCACTGGAGATCGGGAGTTTGAGACCAGCCTGGCCAACATGGTGAAACCATGATCTCTACTAAAAATACCAAAAATTAGCCAGGTGTGGTGGTGGGCAAATACAGTCTCAGCTACTTGGGAGGTTGAGGCAAGGGAATCGCTTGAACCTGGGAGGCGGAGGTTGCAGTGAGCTGAGATCACATCACTGCACTCCAGCCTGTGCGACAGGGCAAGACTCCATCTCAAAAAAAAAGAAATGACTCAGCACAAAAACCAAAGCTCCTGAGTCCTGGGACACAACAGGAGGTACTGCATTTCTTGGACCTAACAGTTCATCACTGCCCTCCTGTGCGCAGTGGAAGGGACACACCACACTCCCTCCCTATGGGACCCTCAAAGGGGCCCTCGGGGCCTGCGTGCAGACCCTCTGCCTCCTCCATTCCCCAGGATCCTCCCCCTCCCCCTCAGCCAGACCCTCCTGGCTGACCTCCTCCTGGCCATTCTGATTAGCCTCCACTTCGGCTCTCACGTTCACTCATCTAACAATTCCAGCTGAGCCTGTAGGGAAGCCACAGAACTCAAGGCCCCTCTGGGCCTCTCTCAGCCGCCTGTTGAAGCCCCTCTGGCCTAAACAAGTTCACTTCAGACGGCTACGTCAGGCTTTCTTTCAAAAGCCAGCTGTAAACATCCCAATAAGTCCTGCCCATGGCTCAGCTCCAAAACTGCGCGGGGCCTGAATACCATTCCTTGGCTTAATTACCCATCATCTTCAGTTGAGAATCCATCTTCAAAAGAGGCTGAGAAGGGAACTGAAGGGTTTCTTCAAAAGAAGCAAACCGTGGGGAGTGTTTTAAGTTGCAGTGGGTAATTCAACATTTTCCTCCATAAATAAACCACATCCTAATGTTCCATCGGCCAAGTAATGACAGAAAGGAGAGTTTGTGCCGTGCCTACCTAGGAACACTGATGGGTGAATTCAGCATCCTTAAGAAATGCCTTTTAAAGGGATTTATTTTTAAAGGAGCCAGCCCCCGGTCTAATAAATCCTTGCCGCATCCAGCACATTTGTCTGGGCTTGGCGGGCGCACAGGGAAATGATGGGGCCCCACCCTGGACACAAGCCATGAGGAGAAGCCCAGCCTCCTCCCCAGTGCTGCCTTTCAATCTGGGAACAAAACCGCTGGAACATTTTAATGATGGCTGGCACCTAACTCTCACCCCCGAGGGCTCATCAAACCCAACTGATCTGAAGCAGCAGACAGCGCGGCCCAAATGTCTGAGACAGGCTGTGAACTCTTCACTTGAGCACACATTCAGACATATGAAACAAAAACAAAGCATCCACCCCCAGTGGCTATACAGCCTGTCCAGGGCTGCGGCTGTCCCTCCGGTCATCCTGGGGCCCCTCTGGCCCACCACAGGGCCACCGAGGTTCCCTGCTCACTGGGAAAGCTGTGGCCTCTGCCAGGCTGGGGAGGAAGGCAGAACAAAGAAAAGACGCCCTACAATAGACGCCCGTGCACACGGCCAGCGGCTGGCTTCCTCCGGGGAGATGCACACATCCAGGAAACCAGTGTGTGTGTGTGTGTGTGCGCGCGCGAGCGCGCATGCACGCATGTGTGTTCAAGATATCTACAAGCATACGTATGTGATATCTCTATAGTATGTGAGTATGTATTATATATATCTGCATATCTATAGATACATACATATCTATGCTTTCCTAAATCAGTGATGGCTGCCTGTAGAAAGGTCGGCAGGAGATGCTCATGGAATATAAGACAGCCTGGTGGCCAGGCCACCAGCACATGAGCATAAATACCTGTCGGAGCCAGGGCAGGAAGCTGCACTTCCCAGGATTCCTAAGCAGGTCTGTGGCTGGGCCTGCCAGTGAAAAACAGGAGACCCAGATTCCAAATCAACGGAAGGGTTACTACATGGGCCTAGCATGTGTTGGGGGAAGATGGGGCAAACAGCTCTTGGCAGCAGCCGCAGTCTAGAACTGCACAGCCTCTCCCACCTGCAGCTCTGGCTGCCCCGGCTCTGTGGAATGGTTTCAACAACCCCTCAACAAGGCCAAATTGATACTTATGTCTCATCAAATCCCACTACACAAAGGAAATGAAAAAGCAATAGGGGGCTCCTCCAGGATGTGGGAGGGAGGGAGCTAATTACCGGGCAAGGAGAGGGGAGGCTAAGAGGGGCCATACTGAAAGTGCCCTGTTCCTGCGGCAAGGGGACAGGAGGCAGGGGAGTCTGACGCCACCCATCCTTTTCACCAGCCAAAGAAAGACCCAACAGCCCTTGGCACACACATCCTATCAGCAACAGGCAGCAAAAGCGACCGTGTTCAGGTCCGGAACCGCCCCTTGGTATCACCCGCCTGAGATGCACCTTGAGATGCCGAAGCCAGGCATGGGGCCTGGGAAAGATTTTAGAACTGGGTAGCATCCGAAAATTAAATCCATTAAATGCTGTGTCTCAATATTTACATGTGATGTGGCTTGGTGAACGCCGAGGGCTTACAGAAGAGAATGAAGGTGGAGTGGGTGCGCTTGTGATTCTGCAGAGAACAGTCAGGAGCCTCTAGCTGACCCCTGTGCCTTAGGTCTTCAGCCACCCCCCAGTTAGCACTGCTTGAAAATGACCACTGTTTCCATCTCAGCCAAGAAGCAGGGAGAGAGAACAGCCCCACAAAGAACGTGGGAGAAAGGGGGGAGGGTGTTGAACTGAGGGCTGGTGCACTAGGTTGAACAGTGTCCCTCAAAACGTATATCCACCTGAAACCTCAAAATGCAAACACTTCCAAACCCGGGTCTTTGTAGCTGTAAATAGAATGAGGTCACAGCAGAATGGCACGGGCCCTAAGCCCAGTGACCCGTGTTCTTGAAAGCAGGCCATGCGCAGGCGGAGGCAGAAGCTGGAGTGACGCAGCCTCAGCCAAGGGACCCCTGGAGCCACCCAGCGTTGGAGAGGCCAGGAGGGATCCTTGCCTGGAGCCGGAGGAGGGTGCAGGGCCCTGCCCACACCTTTGGACGTCTGGCCTCCAGAACTGTGAGAGAATCGGCTTCTATTGTGAGAGCTGCCCAGGGGGTGGCACTTGCCACAGCAGCCCCGGAACACTGACTAAGGCGGAAGCGTGAGACCTCGGACTCTACCCCCTGATCCTGAGCGCCCCCCCTGCTGGCCAGATTCTAGTGTGCTGCCATCCTGGTCTCATAAAACTAGAGCTGCAGCCACCAGCCTGCCCTTCCTGTTAAAAACAGACAGGGCTCCCCTGTCACCAAGATTTAAAAAAAAAATCTAGGGCAAACAGCAGCTGGACCCAGCAGCCAGCCACTCCTACCTGGGGAAACGCCCCTCCCAGACCTTGACTGCCATCTGAGGAGACCCCAGCAGAGTGTCCAGTCAGACATGGAGCTGGGGACAGCAGAGGTGGCAGGAAGCAGGTCTCAGGGAGCACCTCCCCATCTCACGGGGCAGTGACAGCAGGGAGTGAGACACCATCATCTCTGGTGACCCAGGGCAACGGGAAGACGGACAGCCAGGCATCCTACAGGCGAGAAGCACCCTGAGCCCTGCAACACTGCGGAGGGGACCAGGACGTCTGGTGGCGTCAGGGGAGCCAGGGTCTGGAAGCAAAAAGAGCAGCCACCAATTTCTGACAATCTGGTTCTCGGTTTTATTATTCCTAAAAATGTATTTTATATATACCTCAGCCAGAGGAAAAGCTCCCTGCTGGGGCCCACACTGCAGAAACTCAGAATCCTGGTTCCCTCCAAGGAGAGCTCCTCCTGGGAGCTGAGGCCTGAGGACTTCAGGGTCAGGCTGGGGGACAAGCTGGTCACACCTGTTCCCGGACTCGCCAATGAACTTGGGACACAGGAGAAGGAGGCGAGGGAGTACTTTTAGGATATGAATGCAATCTCTTTATTCCCAACGTCTGCCCTCCAAGAGTCTGTACGCACAGCTTCCACAGGTTTTACCCACACGCCGGCCCAGGGCGGGACCCCTCCAACAACACAATGAACCGGTATGGTGACAGGTGCTTCCGTCCACAGCAAAGCCAGAAATGAGAGAAACCCAGAGAAGGAGGCAGACACCAGCAGGGGACAAGGAGGGACAAACAGAAGCTCATGCGAGAGCTGTTTCCACGGCCACTGCGGCAGAAGCAGAGATCAGAACCAGCTCACAGGGCCATGGCGGGAGCTGCCAGCTCGGGCCAGGCAGCCTGGTGGTCCCGGCTCCCAAAAGAAGGACACATCACTATCACGATCTCATCGCCACCTTTTCTCTGCTTAGGGAGTGTGACAAGAAGGTCCCTAGGTTGGAGGGATGTCTACGTCCATGGGTTCTGGGCCAGCTTGCACTCACACTCCAAGCATGAATTCAACACACACTGGAAGCTCCGACACACACATGTCTCCTCCCCACCTGTGTTTCCTCAGAGGCAGGACAGAAATTCCTGCGGAGCCTGGGATGCCCTGCCTGGCCCAGAGGGCACACTGTCTGCAGACGGACCTGGCCGCTGGGCCCCAGCTCTGGCCAGTTGCTCCCTTAGGACCCTCAGCTGAACGAGCCTCCCACCATCAGGTGAGGTGACCTGGTCTCTGCCATCTGCCCCCAAGAGAGAAGCGGAAGGGCACCTTACCACAACAGGAGGCACCTCAAGGACCTTGTCCACATTCTTCAGCGACAGGGGCACATACCAGAGGGTGGCCTTATTGGTCAGCTTTTTGGCACCTAAGAGAAGAAAACCATGTCAGTGATGCCCAGGAGACGGGGTGCTGCTCCAGTGCCCGGTCCCAGCACCTGAAACACACCTCACTGTGTACCACCTCTTTTCTCCCCCAACCCCCAAGGCCTTTCAGCATCCTGGCCAGGGGGGTTGCTGCCATCATGTGAGCATGGACAAACATAACCAGAGACCCCAGAGCTCATGTAGAGAGGCTGCGTGGGGCCCACCCCCATCACAAGGTATGACCCGCAAAGCTGGCTTGAGCTCAGGACCCTAACCCCTCCCCATGCACCCACTTTGGGCAGTTCTCCCTTTCCAGGGGCTACTGAAAAGACTTCAAGCCGGGCGCAGTGGCTCAAGCCTGTAATCCCAGCACTTTGGGAGGCCGAAGCGGGTGGATCACGAGGTCAAGAGATGGAGACCATCCTGGCCAACAAGGTGAAACCCCGTCTCTGCTAAAAATACAAAACATTAGCTGGGCATGGTGGCGCATGCCTATAATCCCAGCTACTTGGGAGGTTGAGGCAGGAGAATTGCCTGAACCCGGGTGGTGGAGGTTGCGGTGAGCCGAGATCGCGCCATTGCACTCCAGCCTGGGTAACAAGAGTGAAACTCCATCTCAAAAAAAAAAAAAAAGACTTCAGACCACATGGTTTAAGCCTGGATGGTCCGGAGCTGGTCAGCCCCATCCAGTAGGGATCACCCAGGGGACACCAACTCCAGGCAACCTCCTCTTCCTGCTGTTTTGACAGAAAGGAAGCTTGATTATGAAAACACATCAGAAGCTCCCGATGAGCCCCCCACACAGAGGGGAAGGACTGACTGGCTGCAGGCAGACACCTTCACTGTGTCTGGGGAGACAAGGCTGAGCCCGCTTCACCCGTTGGCTCAAGCCTCCACCAACTGATCGCTGCTGACATCGAACGTCAAAATCAAAAGCTCCTTGCTGGGGAATGTGATGCCCTGACGCTCAGACATGCAGCATCTTCTGCAGATCCCATCCACCTGCCTAGGCACTGCCAAGAACGACCGCCAGACGGGAAGCCAGGAAAGACATTTGGTCCACACAGATGTGCACGCTGCAGAGGCTCAGGGGGATGTGGAGGCTGTGCCCAGGCAGAGCAGCCCAGGGGAGAAGTGGGGAGACGGTCAGGGCCCCCACAGCCCAAAGCACAGAGCAGCAGGGCCAACTCATCAAAGCCCAATTTTTGGCACCCCAGGAACTTCCTTTCCTTCACACCAGACACTGGGGGTGCTGCCAGCACATCCAAAGATCCACCAAAAGCTTCCGGGTGCCGAGAGATGGACTGTAGGCTGCTGACTCCTTGGGGCACTGGGCTCAGCCACAGAGCAAAGTGGGGCTGCAGGACAGGGTGGCCTGTCCGGGGTGAGAAATGCAGGCTCGTGGCCTGTCGGGGCTAAAGGAGCCTAGAGATCCCTGGTGTACATCCCTCACTTGTACAGAAGGAGCCTGAAGCCCAGAGACATCAAGGCTAGGGTTTACCTAGGGTCACACAGCAACTTGGTGCCATACTCCCATGTCCCAGTCATTTCAAGTCTCTGCAAAGATGCCTTTAAAAAGTGCCTTCATCAGGCTCAGTGGCTCACGCCTGTCATCCCAGCACTTTGGGAGCCCAAGGCATGTGGATCACTTGCACTCAGGAGTTCCAGACCAGCCTGGACAATATAGGGAGACTTGTCTCTACCAAAAATACAAAAAATGAGGGCTGGGCGCGGTGGCTCATGCCTGTAATCCCAGAACTTTGGAAGGCAGAGGCGGGTAGATCACCTGAGGTCTGCAGTTCGAGACCAGCCTGACAAACATGGAGAAATCCTGTCTCTACTAAAAATACAAAATTAGCTGGGTATGGTGGCGCAAGCCTGTAATCCAAGCTACTCTGGAGGCTGAGGCAGGAGAATTGCTTGAACCTGGGAGGCAGAGGTTGTGGTGAACCGAGATTGTGCCACTGCACTCCAGCCTGGGAAACAACAGTGAAACTCCATCTCAAAAAAAAAAAAAAAAAAAAAAAAACAGCTGGGCATGGCAGTGTGCACCTGTGGTCCTAAAGACTGAGGGACCACAGACTGAGGATTCCTTGAGCCTAGAAGGCAGAGATTACAGTGAGCCTAGATTTCGCCACTGCTCTCCAGCCTGGGCCACAGAGCGAGACGCTGTCTCAAAATAAAAGAAATAAATAAAAGTGGCTTCTTCAACTAGGAAGATGCTCACTGTAATCTCCGCGGAAGAATGAACTGCAGGAAATCACAGAGGAACAGGAGACAGGAGCAGCCTCAGGCCCTGCCTAAATCCCTGGAGGCGCTCACTTCCCACCAGGTACCTGAACCTGCCTTCCCACAGCAAAGTGCTTTTCTTCCTCAGTAAACACAGCCCCAGGCTCCAAGTCACACCCCAGGGGGCCCATTAGGAAAAGGCCCTGGCCTACCGCTCCTCCCCCAAACGAACACACGGTGAGGACAAGGGGCTCCCTGTGCTTGGGAACCGCAGACAAATAATACAGGAAAATATTTCCACTGCACTTTGACTGAGAGTGAATCTGACAACCTGCTTTTGGGAATAAAGATTTCCTGTTGGACTCAGACAGAGCCAGCCTGACAAGCCGGTTTCCATGGCAACTCGAGTGGCCCTCTGGACCTAAATGAACACCACGCAGCAAGCGAGGCAAACATGCTAACTGTACTGTCTCTGTCATTTAATGAAACCATCAAAAGACAATGACAGTATTAAAAAATATCTTACCACTTGGCTGGCTGGTGTGGTGGCTCATGCCTGTAATCCCAGCACTTTGGGAGACTGAGGTGGGTGGATCACGAGGTCAGGAGATCAAGACCATTCTGGCTAACACCGTGAAACCCTGTCTCTACTAAAAGCCGGGCATGGGGCATGCGCCTTCAGTCCCAGCTACTCAGGAGGCAGTAGAATCACTTGAACCCAGGAGGCAGAGGTTGCAGTGAGCTAAGATCGCACCACTGCACTCCAGCCTGGGCCACAGAGCAACATGTCAAAAAAAAAAAAAAGAAAACCTCTCTTAAAATCTTAAGAGCTCTCAGCTGTTTTCTGGAGCAATTCGCAGCAATCACATCCCAGCTAGCTTAATACTTTGACAGTTGCTGGAAATAAGTGAGCTGCCTCAAAAGCAAGGTTTGTGGGTCGTCCGCCTGGGCCTGGGTTCACTCAGCGGCCTCGTGACAGGCGGCACAGCCCAGGGAGAGGGGACACACCGAACAGAGGACCCTTGCCTCCTGGGGTGGAGACAGCACACGGATGTCACACACACAGCCTATGACTCAGCCTGCTCCGGCCAGGGCCCCTGAGTGCTGCCTCTGCCCCCACCTGCAGTGCCCCTGTCTTTCAGAGGTCACCATCCATTCAGCCAGTGCTCCCTGCATGCCCACTGAGTGCCAGGTGCTGTTCTTGGTGTTGGGGACTTCATGAGCTCAATCTCCAGGGGACACATGGGCAGAGAGAGAGAAGGGCCTCAAGAGAATAACAGAGATGGCAGAGAGAGACGGCAGAGAGAGACGGCAGAGAAGTAGAAGCATAGACGAGGAGATGAGGGAGACAGAGGGGGAGATAAGACCCACAGTCACAGAGTGAGACAACAGTGGGCTCCAGGGCCTGAGCGAGACATGGAGAAAAGCCACAGCCTTGGGACTCCAGGGCATCCTTGCCCCAGCCCCTGCTACAGGGAAAAGGCTGAAGCCAGGAAGAGCCTGGGGCACTGCCCAGCCCCACTGGGAAAAGCCATCATGTGCTGGTATACGTCTCCTGCCTTCTCCAAGCCCTGATGTGCACGACAGGGCAATGCCAGCCCTGATGTCCCCAGGGAGGAAGGGTGGGCATCTCCGTCCCTCTCTGAGGAGGAGAAGGCGGAGGGCTACGGACGCTGGGACACAGCGGGGAGGCAGAGAAATGCCCAGCACCTTCTGGGTAAGTGGGGGCTGCTCTCTCAAGGGCGCACCTGCCCTGGCTCTGCACAGCAGCCTATGCCTCTCTGCCCACTCTCAGCCCTAAAGAGCAAGGAACTCCCAGGGATATGTCAGATCGCGCTGTCCTCATCAGAACCCCATCAGCCAGCATGTCTCTCAGCACTGATGCCCAGTTCTTCCTGGTCACTCTACTCAGTCACTTATTCATTCATTCATTCATTTGCTCATCCACTATTGGTTCCATGTCTATTATGTGCCAGCAGAAGCGGCCAGGAAAGGGAAGTTCATGATCTGGGGAGTTCCTCAAGCTCAGCACCCTGACCTTTGGGCTGCATTGCTCCCTGTTGTGGGGATGGCAAGTCCCAGCCATGCTGAAAGTCTGAGAACACCTTTCTGTCTCTCTGCCTCTCTCCTCATCATCCCAAACTGCTCAGCCGGGCTCGATGGCTCACGCCTATAATCCCAGCATTTTGGAAGGCCGAGGCAGGTGGATCACCTGAGGTCAGGAGTTTCCAGACCAGACTGGCCATCATGGTGAAACCCCATCTCTACTAAAAATAAAAAAATTAGCCAGGTGTGGTGGCGGGCACCTATAATCCCAGCTACTCAGGAGGCGAGGCAGGAGAATAGCTTGAACCTGGGAGGCAGAGATTGTGGTGAGCCAAGATCACGCCACTGTGCTCCAGCCTGGGTGACAGAGCGAGACTCCATCTCAAAAAACAAAACAAAGCAAAACAAAGTGCTCTTCGGGGCTTCCTCTGAGGCTGTGGCCTCTGATGGACCATAGAGGGGACTTCCATGGCAGAAAATCTGCAACAAAGATCCCTTCCTGGCATTTCTGAAGCCACCAACTGCTGCAGTGACAAAGGATGCTGCTGACAGGGCTCTCACAAGCAGGAAGGTCCTGGGAGGCAGCAGAGCGCAGAGGGCCATCCCTCCTCTCCAGGAAGAGGCCAAGGCTCCACCCCACGAATGGTCAGAAGAGCTTGGACCTCACGGGAGATGGCAGGGAACCCCAAGGCCCCTAACTCGGAGAACCCACCCTGCCCTGAGCCTCTCCTGAGTGTGGACGCTGCTCCTGAGGTGGGAAGTGCCCATAGGCCCCTTTTTGTGCCGCAGCCTGAGACAGCATCCAAGGGTCCCTCTGAAAGTCCTCATGGCACAATGGTAGTGCATCTCACTCCAAGGGTCCCTCTGAAGTCAGTGGTGCCCACTGAGGGAGTGGCAGGCCATGGGAGCGCAGGGAAGGCCCACTGACCACCTTCCACCCCAGGCCCTTGCTCAGCTAAATCTGTCTACCTGCAGAAGCTGATCTGACACACCCATTAAATCACCAAACCTGCTGAGGTCCTCAGAACATTCTAGATGCATAACTGTGCTTGCTACCCACCCATCATGGGGAAGAAGACTCGAGCCCCTTAAATGGCTGTGAGCTGGCACTCCACAGGGCAGCACTGCTGAGGAACAGGGTGGGGAAGAGGAGGAAAGCAGCCGAGCCTCTCTTCTGCACAGGAGGACTGGCGACCTGGGAGGTGGCAGGGAGAGGGCCAGGGGCAGAGGAACAAGGCTTGTCTTCCCCGCCCCCTCACCTCCTGTCCCCAGCCGGAGCATAAAAAGGAGCACTGAGCTGGTGAACACTGGAGTCGCCCTCTCCTGCAGCGCCCAGTGGGAAAGGGAAGGGGGTTTCCATGGTTACCACTGCCAAGGAGAGGAATATTCAGATGAAAGCAGAGGCAAAGCTTCACTCAGTGAACTTCTATCTAAGCCTGGTTTCTGGGGCCCAGGGCAAGTCCCCTGGGAGCAGACAGTGTCCTCTCCAGAGCCAACACCTGCCTGTGCTTGAGAAGGGAAGGCAGGTCAGGGAGACCCACAGAGGGGCAGACGGACGGTATGCACCAACCGGACTCACAACCCACGCCCAGCCCCTGCCATGGATGAGCTGGCCACAGGCAACAGGACGGGCAGCAGTGATGTACTCAGGCCAAATGCGGATGGCAGGGTTGAGTCCTAGTCTGGGTGCCTGAACTTGCTGAAATTGGGCTTTTCTTGGGGGAGGATGGAGTCTCACTCTGTCGCCAGGGCCAGAGTGCAAGGGTGTGATTTGGGCTCACTGTAACCTCCACCTCCCAGGTTCAAGCGATTCTTCTGCCTCAGCCTCCCAAGTGGCTGGAATTACAGGTACCATGCTTTGCCTGATTTTTTGTATTTTTAGTAGAGACGGGGTTTCACCATGGTGGTCAGGCTGGTCTCGAACTCCTGACCTCCACCCGCCTTGGCCTCCCAAAGTGCTGGGATTACAATGTGAGCCACCGCGCCCGGCCAACTTGGGCTCGTTTCTTAACCCCTCTGTGCCCATTTCCTGTCTGCAAAATCAGGGCAATGGACGGAGCTGCTCCCAGGGCCAAGGTGGGAGGTGAGGGAGGTCTTGGTGGTGGGAAAGGGGCCAGGCCCTGGGGCGTCCTCTGCCCTTGGGAGGGGAACAGCTGTGTGGCCACAGCCCAAAGTGCTCCAGTCACCACTGTCACTCCCAGAAGTACCTGTGAGGATGTTTTCAGACAACACGTTGACCTGCACCTCCACCGAGTGCTTAGAGGTATAGGTGATCTCTGCGCTGACGTGGGCCACCTCCCCGATGCACATGGGCGACAGGAAGTCGGTGCGCTCAACCCGAGCCAGCGCGGCCACACAGCGCTCCTGTGGAGACAGAGGCAGCGGTCAGCCAGGCCGGCCAGCCCAGCCCTGAGAGCCCTGCCCCAGACACACCCCCTGGAAACTGCCCTTGCTTTTGTTCCCCACTATGAAAGCAACCAATTTACTGCAATTTATTGGCACCGTGCATTCCTGAACCGCAGAGGCACAGGCATGCAGAGGAGCCCTGGAGAGCCCAGCCCAGAGCTAGTGCTGCAGGCGATTCTCCAGGCGGTGGGATCGCCAAGTGCTTCTTCCTGCTTTCTGATTTTCTCACGATAAGCATGCATTATTTGCATAATAAAAAGTGAAAAAATGCATACAGACTCATTATGGGAAATACAGGAAAGTAGAAACAAAGGGGAACATCGCTCCTTCCGTTCAAAGATAACCACGGTTACTATTTTGGGATCTTTCTTTCCAGGCTTTTTTCCCAAAATGCGGTTTTTGTTGCCTCACTTGTTTGTCTGCCTGGCTCATTTCGCAGTTTTAGTCTAATATAGCTGTGCAAAAACCAAATATACACCTTCACCTTCTGAATCTTTTTCATTCAACATGGGAAGAATGATCTGCCCGTGTTGTGACACATTCTTCGCAATCACTATTCTTTTTTAGGCTGGGTGCGGTGGCTCACGACTCTAACCTCAGAACTTTGGGGGGCCGAGGCGGGCTGATCACGTGAGGCCAGGAGTTCGAGGCCAGGAGTTCGAGACCAGCCTAGCCAATATGGTGAAACTCTGTCTCTACTAATAATACAAAAATTAGCCAGGTGTGGCGGTGCACGTCTGTAATCCCAGCTACTCGGGAGGCTGAGGTATGAGAATGGGTTGAACCCGGGAGGTGGAGGTTGCGGAGAGCCAATATTGTGCCACTGCACTCCAGCCTGGGTGACAGAGTGAGACTCCATCTCAAAGACAAACAAAAACCCCGCTAAATGTACACTCTCACCTTCTGATTCTTTTTCATTCAATATGGGAAAAATAATCTGCCCATGTTGTGACATGGCTCTTTGCTATCACTACTTTTTTTATTTTTTTATTTTTTTTCTGAGATGGAGTCTTGCTCTGTTCCCCAGGCTGGAGTGCAGTGGCAAGATTTCAGCTCACTGCAACCTCCACCTCCCAGGTTCAAGCAATTCTCCTGCCTCAGCCTCCTGAGTAGCTAGAATTACAGGCGTGCACCACCACGCCCAGCTAGTTTTTGTATTTTTAGTAGAGGCAGGGTTTCGCCATGTTGGTCAGGCTGATCTCAAACTCCTAACCTCAAGTAATCCACCCGCCTTGGCCTCCCAAAGTGTTGGGATGACAGGCGTTAGCCACCGAGCCTGGGCCCCCCCTTTTTTTTTTTTCCTGAGATGGAGTCTCGCTCTGTCCCCCAGGCTGAAATGCAGTGGTGCAATCTCGGCTCACTGCAACTTCCACCTCCAGGATTGAGGCAATTCTTCTGCCTCAGCCTCCCCAAGTGCTGGGATTACAAGCGTGAGCCACCATGCCTGGCCCAACTATTCTTTTTTAAAATTTAAATGTTATTTATCCTTCAAATAGGCAGCCCATTCTCATGATTCAAAATTTAAAAGGAACAAAAAAGCCTATGGTGCTGGGTTTGCCTCTGGTCACCTTGTCCCCTGTCACACTGGACCCCTTGGCAGCCGGGGTTGCCAGGGTCCCATGTGTCAGATCGGACACTGCATCTACACCCACATGGTGGGGTGGAGGTGGAAAGGTGGCACTGCACCATGCTTTTCTCTCTTCATCTACCCTAGGGATCATCTTCTGTATGGTGGGTCTTAGTTCATTGGGCTGCCGTAACAAAATGCCTTAGCCTGGGCGCTTAGCCATAGCAGAAAGTTATTTCTCACAGTCCTGGAGGCTAGAAGTCCAAGACCAGGGACAGGCAGATTCCATGTCTGGTGAGGGCCAGCTTCCTGGAAGTTCATAGATGGTGTGTGTCCTCATGTGGTGGTTGGGGCAAATGAGCTAACTCAGGCCTCTTTCCTGAGGACAATGATCCCATTCGTGAAGCTTTACCCCTATGCCCTCATCACTTCCCAAAGGCCGCACCTCCTAATACCATCACCCTGGGGGTGAGGATTTCAACACTGTGGACGGAGACACAAACACCCAGACGGTGGCTGTCTGCGAAAGACTTCCTTATCCTTTCGTGACTTCCTTTTCATGGCACTCCAATGCAAAATTATTATTATTTTTAGAGACAGGACCTTGCTATGCTGCCCAGGCAGGAATGCAATGGCTATTCACAGGCACAATCATGCTCACAATCATGCAGCCTCAAACTCCTCCTGAGCTCAAGTGATCCTCCAGCCTCAGCCTCCTGAGTAGCTGGGACTACATGCCACCACACCTAACTTTTTTTCAGAAACTTACTTTCAGGCCGAGCGCAGCGGCTCACACCTGTAATCCCAACACTTTGGGAGACCAAGGCAGGTGGATTACGAGGTAAAGAGATCAAGACCATCCTGGCCAACATGGTGAAAGCCCATCTCTACCAAAAATACAAAAATTAGCTGGGCATGGTGGCACGGCCTGTAGTCCTAAGTACTTGGGAGGTTGAGGCAGGAGAATCGCTTGAGCCTGGGAGGCAGAGCCGAGATCCCACCTCTGCATTCCAGTCTGGCCAGCCAGGTGGAACTGAACATTCTTCTTCTTCTGTTAGAGATTTGGGCCATCCCCAGTTGACCCTCATTATAAACAATGCTGTGATGGGCACCCTTGCACTTAAAGCCATTGTCTGCATTTGGGATTATTTTCTGGGCCCAAGGATAAAGACTTTTATATATGATCCGAAGTGTTTCTCGGGACAGCAGTAACTGGCTTGGCGTTTGGCACCTCACAGCACCCTGACCAACACTCAGAACCAACTTATTCCTCATCTTCGGTGAATAAATGACACAAAAGATGACCTTGTGTTTGAGCCGTGGGGATTGTGAGCCTCCAGTTTCCAGAGGACTGCCATGACTTTATCCTGCGACAACCACTTCCTTAGGACGTTGACAGCATGACACTGAGGTGCTCTCGGGCTCACAGGGGTGGGCAGGGGGCAGGTGAGGGAGCGGTCTGCCTGCCAGCCCTGGCATCGCTGGCCCGGGTGATCTTCACAGCAACCCAACAAGGGGTGACACATTGGGCAAGTGTCCCAGGGCACGCAGAGAGTACATGGCGGTCACTTCGAGCCCTGGTGTGTGCATCTGTGCTCTCCCACCTACCGTCTGCTGCCTCCAAAGCACCAACGTGCAGCGTGCCCACCTGCACAAGGACTCACCGGGGTGGGGCAAACATGCAAGCTCCGGGGCCCACCACAAACCCAGCACCTGCTTCTTTGGAGGTGCGGCTAGGAGCCTCTGTCTGAACCCTCTCCTGGTGACTCTCCTGCACCCAGGTGCAGGGACTCTGTGGGTGCATCTGGGGCTGGGCAGGAAAAGTTCTAGAGCTGGCCAGGGTGGCCCGAGGCTTCTCCATTCTGGTTTGCACAGGCTTGTGCCCTGCAAACCCTGCCCTCCTCTCAACAGGTCACAGTAAAGTGATGTCTAGAACTGTGCCTTTCACCCCCAAGTCAATGTATGTGGCAATGGCACCACCCACTGGCCAAAGGTTGCTAGGGCAGGGCTGCACTGAGCCAGGTAAGAATTAGGCATCGCCAGCTGGGCACGATGGCTAATTCCAGCACTTTGGGAGGCCAAGGCAGGTGGATCACCTGAGGTCAGGAGTTCAAGACAGGCCTGACTAACGTGGTGAAACCCTGCCTCTACCAAAAATACAAAATTAGCCGGGCATGGTGGTGCATGCCTATAATTGCAGCTACTCTGGAGGCTGAGGCAGGAGAATCACTTTAACCCGGAAGTGGGAGGTTGCAGTGAGCCGGGATAGTGCCATTGCACTCTAGCCTGGGCAACAAAAGCGAAACTCTGGAAAAAAAAAAAAAAAGAATTAATCCTATTTGACTTAAGCCAAAAAAAAGAATTAGGCACAGCCTCTGGGCAGGGCAGTGCCCATCTTGGAATGAGCCAAACACTATCTGCAAGACCTGAAAGTGGAATTAAGCCAAGTGTGTGTTGTTCGAGGGTGGCTAACTGCATTACGGTGTGCCATGCTGGCACAGACCAAACACCAGTGCACTCGGGGCTCTGGGTGGCAGTGGCCTTCCACCTCCCTGCTCTGCAGCTGTTTTCTGGCAACATCTGTGTGGCCTCTCAGTGCTGGGTGTGCAGTAGGGAGGTCAGAGGAGCCTGGGTTCTGGCTGTGGGATGAACGAGAAGTAAATGAGGCCACGCCATTTACAGTTCTGCGTGAGGCGTCCGAAGGGACTCTCAAGGTGCTCTCAAGACAGCCCCTCGATGTGAAGGGGGGCACAACTTCAGATGAGAGGCATTTGAGCTAAGGACAGGGGAAGGTGGGGGGAGCATTGGTACCACAGAGAGGAAAGAGCGGCAGAGTGGGAGGGAGGTGGGAGGGAGCCGCCAGAACACGGACTCAGTGGGAGAATGGACAAAGGTCAGCAGAGCCAGGTTGCCCAGCCTTGTGGGCCAGGGTGAAGGGCAGGTGGAGGGCCTCAGAGGAGGTGCAAAAGCAGGTTCACTCAGAGAGAGTGACTTGAGCTGGAGGAAGGCAAAGGCTCCTCCCCACGCATTCCCTCGGGACGCCTCTCAGGCAGAACCATCCAGAGCTTCCCCATGGTGCCGACACCAGGCCTGGCAGGGGACACCTGGGGATGGCTTTATGCTGGCCCTTCCCAGGGCAGAAGGCCGCTGATGACCCTAGAGCTTGGTTCTCTCCCAGCTTAAAATACCGAAGAAGAAAATTAGGGCCGGGCATGGTGGCTCACACCTGTAATCCCAGCACTTTGGGAGGCCACGGCGGGTGGATCACGAGGTCAGGAGTTCAAGACCAGCATAGCCAACATGGTGAAACCTCATCTTTACTAAAAATACAAAAATTAGCTGGGCATGGTGGCGCAGGCCTGCAATCCCAACTACATGAGAGGCTGAGGCAGGAGAATCACTTGAACCCAGGAGGCGGAGGTTGTGGTAAGCCGAGATCATGCCACTGAACTCCAGCCTGGGCAACAAGAGCAAAACTTTGTCTAAAAAAAAAACAGTGTCTGTCTCTACAGGTGGCTGGGAAGACTACACAGGGAGAGCCCAGCGTGGCCACGGGCTCATCGCAAGTGCTCACTCATTGGAAGCTCTCTGCAGCAGTGACGGTGCCAGGTGGGAGTTCCCAGCATTCAGCAGATGCCTGAGCGTGCTCTGTGCCTCAGTCTGGGGAAACCAAGGGCAGAAGCCCTGCCCTCGTGGGGCTACCGCTCTACATAAGTACACCAGGTTAGAAGCAGGGCAGCAACTGGAAGGAAGTGGGAGCCAGGCCATCGGGGGCATGGCTGGATGTTGTTTTGTTTTTGTAGAAACAGGGTCTCACTCTGTCACCCAGGCTAGAGTGCAGCGATGCGATCTCAGCTCGCTGTAGCCTCGACCTTCCTGGGCTCAGATGATCCTCCTGCTTCAGCCTCCTGAGAAGCTGGGCCTCTAGGCACACACCACCACACCCAGCTAATTTTCGTAGCTTTTTTAGAGACAACGTTCTGCCATGTTGTCCAGGCTGGTCTCAAACTCCTGAGCTCCAGTGATCTGCCCATCTCAGCCTCCCAAATTGCTGGGATGACACTATTTTTATTCAGAACCTGGAAGAAGTAAGGGCAGGGCCCTGCAGATATCTGGAGAAAAGCCAGTGTGGCCAGAGGGAGAGCTGACAAAGAGATGTAGGAGGTGAGGTCCCCAAGCCACGCTAGGCAGGGTCAGGGACTCGTGTGGACGGTCTTTGACTCTGGAGGACTCGGCGTGGGCAGCGCTATGCTCTGACTTCACATCCCCCTGGCTACTGCTGGAGAGCAAATGAGGTGGCAGGAACCAGCAGGGTGACACATCAGGAGGCTGCTACAGTGATCAGGTGATCAGGAGAGCAGCGCCACTGGACCCACGTGAGGGTGGGCCTGAGGGCTGTGCTCAGATCTGGACTTCCCGGAAGGGAGAGCGGCAGGATCTGCTCCCAGAGTCTCATGAGTGTGGGAGGGAGAGGGGTCGACGGAAGCTCCAGGCTTTGAGCCTGGGCACCTGGGGGTGGCAGAGACCACTTACGGAGGGGAGGGGGGCTGGGAGAAGCAAGCATTCAGATGGGGCCGACCAAGAGGCCGTAGCCGGAGACAGAGCCCTAGGACTGGGCTGTGGTATTAAAGCCACAGATTGGATGGCGCCACTAGGTGAGTGTGGATGTGGCTGGGGGAGGGGTTCCCTGCCCCACCCAAGGCCCCAGCAAAAATCTTCAGGTCAGCATCCAGGCACCTGGGACTATTCTCACCCCCATGCCCTGGGGCTGCCTGGAGCTCATAGACCCCTCCTGAGCCTGGAATTTCAGGATCACCATCCTGGTGACCAGTAGCCCAGAGGCTTCTCCAAGTCAATGTGTCAAAACTGTCCCTCCAGCAGCCCCAGACCTGGAGAAGGAGCAAGGAGGGGCAAGTGTTCAAAGCACAGGTTTGAGGCAGAGTCACAGCCCAGACCTACCACCTACTTCCGGTGTCCATCCTCTCCTGCCAGGGACCCTCACAGTCTCTCTCCTGAAGGGTACAGCAGGAACTTGGGACTTGGCCCTCACCGCTGCCCAAGGCTCTCAGGCTCAGGCCCGTCCTCCCCAAGGCCACCAGAGGGCGCTCTCTGAACGTGACCAAGCTGCACTGGAGCCTCTGGGCCACAGAATCAATCCATCCCCACCTGGGCCAGCGAGCCCCTCCTAAACCAGGTGCTGCCAGCAAACCCACTCCAGAGCCTCTACCATATGACGTCCCCATGTCCACGTCCAACCATCAGCACTCACCGTGGCTTGGTTCATTCTACACATGCACACACACATTCACACATGCATGCGTGTGTGCGCACGCACGTGCACACACACACACACAGTTTCCACTCCACTGGAACACACGCTGCCCACTGTTCCAGGCCGAACACATGTGCCATAGTCCGCATGTCTGTGTCCTCCCAAAATTCCTGTGTTAAAATCCTAACCCCTTTTTTGCTGGACTCAGCTGGTTGCCTCCAGTTACTGCGGAGGTGACTCACTTCATTCCAACTTCCTGATACTTTGCTTCTGGAGGTCATATTTCTCTAAAATTTTCCAGAAAAAAGTCTTAAGGCTGCCTTAGCCATTTTTCCAGTCCAGGTCTTAAATTTTTTCCTCCTCTTCCCCAATAATAACATGAGTATGGATCCAGTTTGTTCACAAAGCCTGCCTTGCTCCGAAGCATCCGACTGTGGAGAATCTTCGCCTGCACCTGTGATTTGTGAGCCTGAAGAAAATTATCCATCCTTGCAAATGTGTTCTGCTGAGATGCCTCACACAGAGACTGTGTCCCCTCTTCCTTCCTCCATGGATCTGCTTATTCAGGACAGCCCAGATTCTTCCACCAGTCCCAAAGGCAAACGACCCACTGCTGCAGGGAGTAGCGCCGCAGCAAAGGAAGACAAGGTCCCGGTCAAGAGACAGAAGACCAGAACTGTGTTCTCTTCCACCCAGCTGTGTGTGCTCAATGACAGATTTCAGAGACAGAAATACCTCAGCCTTCAGCAGATGCAAGAACTTTTAAGCATCCTGAACCTCAGCTACAAACAGGTGAAGACCTGGTTCCAGAACCAGAGAATGAAATCTAAGAGGTGGCAGAAAAACAACTGGCCAAGGAATACCAGTGACGCGACTCAGAAGGCCTCAGCATCCACCTACCCCAGCCTCTGCTCTTCCTACCACCAGGGATGCCTGGTGAACACAACTGGGAACTTTCCGGTATGGAACAACCAGACCTGGAGCAATTCAACCTGGAGCAACCAGACCCGGAACATCCAGTCCTGGACCAACCTCTCCTGGAACACTCAGACCTGGTGCACGCAGTCCTGGAACACTCAGGCCTGGAGCAGTCCCTTCTATAACTGTGGGGAGGACCCTCTGCAGTCCTGCATGCAGTTCCGGCCAAATTCTCCCTCCAGTGACTTGGAGGCTGCCTTGGAAACTTCTGGGGAAAGCCATAATGTAATACAGCAGACCACTAGGTATTTGAGTACTCCACAAACCATGGATTTATTCCTAAACTACTCCACGAACATGCCACCTGAAGATGGGTGGAGATGAATGGAACTGACATTACTCAGTTTCACTCTGAGCACTGGCTGAATCCTTCCTCTCCCCTCCTCCCCTCCCTCATAGGATTTTTCTTGTTTGGAAACCACGTGTTCTGTTTACATTATGCCTACCCAGCCAATCTGAATGGAGGGTGGGGTATGGTTGGAGCCTAATCAGAGAGGTTTCTTGGTTTTTTCCTGTTGGATCTTCCTGGAGAAAAGATGTTTTAATAACCTTGGCTGTTCAGGACACCGTGATAGACCCTGTCTCTGGCTAGAGATAAGTAGATCTAATACTAGTCTGGATATCTTTAGGGTTTAGAATTTAACCTCAAGAATAAGAAATAAAGTATAAATTGGTGTAATGAAGGTATGTTCCTATTTTTTGGGATTGGGAGGCTTTACTTTTTTTTTTTTTTTTTTTTTAG